>NC_133327.1:54890407-55194478 GCF_042186555.1 Aquarana catesbeiana | reverse complement strand
GGGGAAAATAATACTGGAATAAATAATACTGGAATAATACTTGGAGTATGCTATAGGCCCCCTGACCTGAGGGAGGAAGTGGAGACAGATCTCCTATCACAATTTGGATTAGCAGCAATTATGGGAAGTGTTATCATAATGGGGGATTTTAATTATCCAGACATATACTGGGCGGAGGGACCCACGCATTCATTTAAGGCTCGCCAGTTCCTTAATGTCTTGCAGGACAATTTTATCGGTGGGTCAGATGGTAGACACACCAACTAGAAAGAAAACATTATTGAATTTACTGATTACCAACAATAAAGACCTGATCACGGATGTGGAAATACGGGGCAATTTAGGTAACAGCAATCACAGGTCAATTCGTTTCAGTATAAATCACACAAATAGGAAACATAAACGGAATACAAAGACACTGAATTTCAAAAGAGCCAACTTCCCTAAACTACAAACCTTGCTAAAAGGCATAAATTGGGATAAAATATTAGGAAAAAAGAATACGGAGGAGAGATGGGTTTGCTTTAAGAGTATATTAAATAACGGCATTAGCCAATGTATCTCAATGTAAAAATGCATATAAAAGCAAAGGAGAAGGTCTTCAAAAATACGAGGTTGAGGGATCATCCTCAGCATTCAGACTTTAGAAAGAATGCAACAAGAAATTTAAGGGTGCAATTAGGACGGCTGGAAAAAAAGCCAATGTAGCACCAATATTTAAAAAGGGTCCAAAATACATCCCTGGGAATTACAGACCAGTTAGCCTAACATCAATAATATGTAAACTCTGGGAGGGGATGATAAGAGACTATATACAAGATTTTAGTAATGAGAACGGTATCATTAGCAATAATCAGCATGGATTCATAAAGACTCGTTCTTGCCAAACCAATCTACTAACCTTCTATGAGGAGGTAAGTTGCCATCTAGATAAAGGAAGACATGGTGTATCTGGATTTTGCAAAAGCATTTGACACAGTTCCCCATAAACATTTACTGCACAACATAAGGTACGTTGGCATGGACCATAGGGCGAGTACATGGATTGAAAACTGGCTACAAGGGCGAGTTCAGAGGGTGGTGATAAATGGGGAGTACTCGGAATGGACAGGGGTGGGTAGTGGGGTTCCCCAGGGTTCTGTGCTGGGACCAATCCTATTAATTTGTTCATAAACGACCTAGAGGATGGGATAAACAGTTCAATCTCTGTATTTGCAGATGATACTAAGCTAAGCAGGGCAATAACTTTTCCGCAGGATGTGGAAACCTTGCAAAAAAGATCTGAACAAATTAATGGGGTGGGCAACTACATGGCAGATGAGGTTCAATGTAGAAAAATGTAAAATAATGCATTTGGGTGGCAAAAATATGAATGCAATCTATACACTGGGGGGGAGGGAACCTCTGGGGGAATCTAGGATGGAAAAGGACCTGGTGGTCCTAGTAGATGATAGGCTCAGCAATGGCATGCAATGCAATGCCAATCTGCCGCTAACAAGCAAACAGAATATTGGCATGCATTAAAAAGGGGATCAACTCTAGAGATAAAACGATAATTCTCCCACTCTACAAGACTCTGGTCCGGCCGCACCTAGAGTATGCTGTCCAGTTCTGGGCACCAGTCCTCAGGAAGGATGTACTGGAAATGGAATGAATACAAAGAAGGGCAACAAAGCTAATAAAGGGTATGGAGGATCTTAGTTATGAGGAAAGGTTGTGAGCACTGAACTTATTCTCTCTGAGAAGAGACGCTTGAGAGGGGATATGATTTCAATATACAAATACCATACTGGTGACCCTACAATAGAAATAAAAGTTTTTCGCATTAGAGAGTTTAACAAGACTCGTGGCCACTCATTAAAATTAGAAGAAAAGAGGTTTAACCTTAGACTACGTAGAGGATTCTTTACTGTAAGAGCGGCAAGTATGTGGAATTCCTTTCCACAGGCAGTGGTCTCAGCGGGGAGCATTGATAGCTTCAAGAAACTATTAGATAAGCACCTAAATGACCACAACATACAGGGATATACAATGTAATACTGACACATAATCACACATAGGTTGGACTTGATGGACTTGTGTCCTTTTTTCAACCTCGCCTACTATGTAACTATGTACTCTAATGCCCCATACACACAGTCGGATTTTCCGATGGAAAATGTCCAATCGGAGCGTGTTGTCAGAAATTCCGACCGTGTGTGAGCTCCATCGGACATTTTCCATCAGATTTTACGACAACAAAATCCGATCGCGTCAATTCCGACCGTGTGTTGGCCTGTTCCAATGCACAAAGTGCCAGGCATGCTCAGAAGAAATTCCAAGACGGAACAGCTCGTTCTGGTAAACTTAGCGTTCGCAATGGATACAGCACTTTCGTCACGCTGCAATGTTAAAAATGGTTTAATACAGCGCACTCTCTTCTTCTTTATAATGTGACAAGAATGAAGTAGTTTTGCTGCTCATATTCACACACACACTTCTCACAAAGTTTTATTTTTGTTTTTTTTAATTGGTATTCCCTGAATATATTGTTATTAGTTGTCACATCTGACATAATTTTTTTTTTTTTTTTTTTTTTTTTGGGGGGGGGGGGGGGGGGGGGGGGGGGGTGTTTAAGCCTTTTTGTTATTTAATGTTTGTATTTTTTCAAAGGCTGATCTTTGTTCAATGTTATTTTTATTTTTACTCCAGAATATTTTTGTGTGTGTTTTGTGTGTCAAGTTACCCCAACACCATTGATATATTTTATTATTTAATCTCCAGGAGATTGTTTGTTGTTGGTGTCCCTTGTTCATTTCACAGTGTATATTTACTGCTTGGACCTTGAAGAAGGTGACATACCCGAAAGCTTGTCCTGAAAAATTGTATGTAGTGCAAATAAAAAAGTATCAGGGACAATAATCAATTTTCTCTGTCACAATTGCACTAATACGGCTACAATCAAATCAAGTACAGTGTATATTTGAAATGTACCTGAATCCTCACAAACCAACTGTCCTTTTTGAAGTAAAACACATAGGAGAGTATAATTCAAAACAAAAATCCTTTATTAAGGTCTCAGAACCAAACAAAGAGGAAGGCAACACTGGATCAACATGAGAATTAGCGAAGCCTGCCTGGGACCCCCACGGCAGACATCAATTCTTGAACATCAAAATTGGTGGCCTGAGGAGTCCATATGTAAGGGAGGGCAGTCTGGTCCAGAATTCGCAGAGATCCGGATAGGAGCAGATGACATGTGGGAGGATGAGGATGAGGAGGATGAGGAGGATGAGGATGAGGATGAGGATGAGGATGAGGATGAGGAGGAGGAGGAGGAGGAGGAGGAGGAGGAGGAGGAGGAGGAGGAGGAGGAGGAGGAGGAGGAGGAGGAGGAGGAGGAGGAGGAGGAGGAGGAGGAGGAGGAGGAGGAGGAGAGGGAGAGGGAGGAGGGAGGAGGGAGGAGGGAGGAGGAGGAGGGAGGAGGAGGAGGAGGAGGAGGAGGAGGAGGAGGAGGAGGAGGAGGAGGAGGACCATCGCAAAGGTGTGTCTGAGCTGTAATTTTATTAATTTTATTTTTTATTAAGAGCCTCCAATATGAGGGACTCACACATGGCTTGTTGTCCCTCCTCCATCCTCTGCATTTTATATGCAATGATGGCAGCAATGTCCTCCTCCACGGTGTGTGGTGCTCCCAGGACTCTGTAGCCCCTCCAAAAGAGTCCTCTGGCAGCCTCCTCTAGGGCACTCCTCCTTCTGCCACTTTCTCTTTTCAGAGGGGGGGGGGGTGTGGAGGGACCTGCAGATCAGCCAGCCGGCGCGGCCCGGCCACCTCCTGGCTGAGACTTCCCTGTGTATGAAAAAGGGACATGGTTTTAGTTTTTGCTTCATCAATCACAATCCTAAATTAGTATTCCCAACTAACATCTAGGTAACATCATTGATTGGACAAGCAAATATACCTGGCTCAATCTGGACTCCTCCACATGCGGCCTGGAAGGCCCAGGTTGGGCGTCAGAAGCCTCAGCCGGGGGGGGAAGGAAGCGTGGAAGGAAGACTGGAGAGTGCTGGCCTGGGTTCAGTCTGGCCTGCCAGAAAATGCAGCCTGTCATAGTACCACATCCTAGGGACATAGATGTCATCTGCTGCTCCAGATCTCTGTGAATCCAGGACCTTCTTGCGCTCCCTTAGATACGTAATCCTCAGGCCACCAATTAATATCTTTAAATAGGCGATGTCTGCCGTGGGGATCACCTGCTTCACAATTTCACACAATTGCACCAGTGCTGCCTTCCTCTTTGCTTGGTTCTTGAAATGGGGGTGGTTAATCTCCCACAGACATGGCAGCTCCCTTAACATATCTACGAATACTGACATGAAGTCATTGTCTTTCAGTAGCATATCCATGTTCACTGCAATACACAACACAAGACAAAGCCTAATGTCAGACAAAACTCTCCTAATCTTGTTACAATATAGGCCTCAATGTAGAAGCAGTATGGGCACAAGTTTGTCTCTTACCTTCGTTCTTATGATCGGCGCATCCAATGCTCCTTCCTCCGCTCACAGATCGTACATAATACGCACGCGTGTTACGCTTTATACACACTGCGCATGCGTGTAACTCCGCCCGCCCCCCCCAGACGTTCTTTCTAGTCTATTCCCCGCCCCTTTTCGTTCGGCGCAGTGGGGGAAGAGCACATGGCGGAGTCACAGCAGGTGCGTGATAATTGCAGGAACGAGAAGGAGGAGGAGGAGGAGGAGGAGGAGGAGGAGGAGGAGGAGGAGGAGGAGGAGGAGGAGGAGGAGGAAAGCCCGGATCCGGACACGTCCCGATCCAGGAGACGTTTTAAGGCCACAAATATGTCCTTTGGGGAGATGTTGGAGATGGTCGACATCATGAAGAAGTCCGACTATGACAGGAAGTATGGGCCTTACCCCAACCCCAATATCAGAAAGGCCAAGATCATGGCGAAAGTGGTCAAAAGTCTTCACAAGAATTTCGGGGTACGAAGATCGAAAGATCAGCTCAGGAAGCGGTGGTCGGACCTGAAATTAAGAGAGCCAGAGCAGTACAGAAAGATCCGGAGAGTGCTGCAAAAAAGTAAGTAGTTGTGCTGTGTTCCTATTCTTTCTGTCTTTATTCCGTTCGTGCTGTTCCATATGCTTTTCTTAATTGTACAGTTTAAAAGGGCAACTTTAATGTTCATGGGCCCATTATTGGTTCATATCAAACATTTTTCTTTCGGCCTCTAAAACACCATTGTTTAGGCCATATGCATTTTCACACATTTTTTTTTGGGCCTACTTGGATGCCAAATATTTGTTTGTGTAGATGGGTTTGTTACTCGAATGAAATGCAAACTAGATTCTGTGTAGGGGGAGGACACTGAGCAGCTGTTTTCACATCTGGACACTGGAGCACTAGTGTGGGACCCCAGAACACCATTTTTATTAGGGGGGGGCACACAGGTGCTCCAATGTATACTATGGGGGGGGGCTACATCTGTGAAGCTTGTACCAAACAGGTAAAGTATTGCAGCTTGAAAAGGCCTCTAAAAAATATACATCTTGGAACTCTGCTAAAATAGACAATTGTACCCCACTTCCAAGCAATGTTTCCTATTTATAGTTCTGCCATCAAATATCTGTGTGCTAATTATACCATTTTTGTTTTACATAGGGTAGAAAAGACTCGGAGGACACCCCTCATCCGAGGAGACCACAGACCCCCCCACCTATGGAAGAAGGGGAAATAACACCAACCCAAGCTGAGCAGGAGGAAGAAGATGTGGTGGAGATTGGCACCACAAGAGGTGAGTGTCTGCGACCACAGACTCAGGTAAGAGATGGATGCCGGCAGATTTTTGATACCTGTTTTTGTTTTGTTTCTCTCTTTTTAGGTGATCGTGATCCAGATCCTTTCACATCAGAAAGTGCCCAGATCCTGACCGGGGAGATCATGGGGTGTAATGTAGAACTGCAAAACATACAGCAAAAAATCAATGATGTGATTAAAAAAAATAATAACATCATTGATGTTTTGGGGCGAATTTAAAACCCCACAAAATCACTTTTTGGATTGTGGTCCAATCTTTTAAAACTTTTTGCAATGTTTTGAAAAGCCAAATTTGGAGGATGGAGGATGTGCCAACATGTGCTATCTGCCATCACGGGAGATCAATGGACGCGTTTTGGGGGTGCAACCCCTTCCTCAATTATAAAGTAGCGGTGAGGAAGGGCTTGCTCCCCCAAAACATGTCCCTTGATCACCCCTGATGGCAGCTAGCACATGTTGACATTCGTAAATTGGTGTGCATCTTCCAAATTTGGCTATTCCAGGGGTGATTTCCCGCCATCTGAACGTTATATCAAACCCAGTTCCTAAATACTGATGTCTGATATAGCCTTCAGGTTAGGCTGCCATTCTGGAGACACCTGTAGAACTCCCACTAGGAGTAGGACCCACTAATTCGGGGTACTTTGTCGCAGTAAGTGGGCTTAGCACTATATGACCATATAGTGTGACCAAACCCCCATATTTTTTGAATATGTTCAGGTGTTTTTAACTAGCCCTGCAGGAAATGTCATACTTGTATGTGTGCGCTGTAAAATATTTTGCACTGTTTATAGGTCTTACAGCAGCACCATCTTGAATTTAAATGCATTGTATGGTGTGCCCAACAAATATGTACTTGCCTGTAGAACTCCGTCTGGGCGATGACTCCACCATCTGACATCCGGCCATTCTTCCCCACGTCCACATACAAGAAGTCGTAATTAGCCGACACCACCGCCAACATCACTATACTATTGAACCCCTTGTAATTATAATAGTACCACGTGGGACAATGTGGACGTGTTTCCCATCAATTGCCCCTCCACAGTTAGGAAAGTCCCACCGCTTGTCAAAGTGGGAGGCCGCAGTCTGCCATTCCTGTGGCGTGGAAGGAAACTGTTGAGGAAAAAACAATAAACATTACTATTTTTACTCTGAAACATGACAAGCAGATTAGGCACAAACATTATGGGGCAACCTCCAGATAGCATTTATTAAGGGGAATTTAACAACGCCAAAGTATAAGGTACACCTATCATATTCCCCCCCCTCATGGGCCATTTCTAACATTATAGGGGGTGTGTGGAAATCTTGGACAGGTAACCCTCTTCACTTCATTGAGAGATGAATGCCTAAATAATGGGTATTACTTGGAACAGACCCTCCTTAGTTACACTATTGACAGCCCACTGGACAGGTAAGAAGTGTCATAATACAAAGACAGAAATACACACTGTACACATTTGAGGACATTTGGAAATTCTGCTATTACCTATCAAGATAATAATAGGATCCCAAAACTTTAAACAGTACCATTTGAAAGTATACAGGCAGGCCCTTGCACTACATGCTTTGGGGAATTCATCCATAAATCAGACCACAAAAGAGATGGGTATAGTGTGTATGGGTTTGGCAAAGTCAGCAGATAGATGATTGAGGATAGATAGAGAATTGGGATCAGCTGACTTAGCAGTTGGGGGGAGGGAGGGTTACTAAAAATTATTTGGGGACACCACAAAAAAAAGCCTCTGACACTCTGCCTGAATTTAAAGCAATAATAACATTTCCAAACATTTTAGGGGGTGTTTGGGGTAAAGCACTAATATGGAGCAGAAAAAAGATTTTGTTAAGTGACTACATGAGGTGAATATAGGGCCAGGAGACACCATGCTGGGGAGGTTATTGAAGGGCAAATATGTATGAAGGACCTAAAATAATAATTACATAAAAACACAGCATGTATGAGAACAAAGGGGACATTCACAACATACTACAATCATGGTAATTAGGGAATGAGGAAAGAAATACAATATATTAGCAAACATTCAATACAATAAAATGTGATATTAAAGGATAAAAATCTTACCTTCATATACTCCTTCTGCAGGACCTGGATGATGGCAGAACAGGTCTCTGGGATAATGATCCCCAGAGCCTGGGGGGGAGATGCCTGTCGAGAACTTCAAGTCCTGCAGACTTCTCCCTGTCGCCAAATACCGCAGGGTAGCGACCAACCTCTGCTCCGGAGTGATGGCTTGCCTCATGCAGGTATACTGCCTGCTGATATAGGGGGTCAGCGAAGCCAACAGACGGTGAAACACGGGGTCCGTCATCCTGAGAAAGTTCCTGAAATCATCAGGATTATTCTCACGGATCTCACGGAGCAAAGGCATATGAGAGAACTGGTCACGCTGAAGCAACCAATTCTTGGTCCATGAACTCCTCCCCACCCTGTTCATGGACTGGACTTGTGTCAAGGTCAGGACCCCAACACCAAGCCCCCACACAGCACAAACTCTACGAGGAGTAAGCATACGCAACATGGCTAGAAAACGGTCGGCTGCTCAGAACAAAGTAACAGAACGCACTGAAGAACAGCAAGGCCTGTGAAGAGCGACCTGAAAAACAGTAACGAACGAACAAGAATACAATGACTACGTAAAGTCACGCGGAACTTGCTGCACGCACTGAAGAGCAGATACAAACCCACAAGCACAAACTGAACGGCAGAAAACGATCTGAAAGCCACGAGTCTGAAAAAGCGCCAATCATCTCTCACCAAACTTTTACTAACACGAGATTAGCAAAAGGAGCCCAAAGGGTGCTGCGCTTGGTTCTGAACCGGCCTTTTCTAGTCTCGTCGTACGTGGTGTACGTAACCGCGTGGTTGGCGATCGGAAATTCCGACAACTTTGTGCCGTCGGAAAAAATCATAGGATTTTGTTGTCGGAATGTCCGAACAAAGTCCGACCGTGTGTACGCCCTATAACTCTTTCAGATTGGGAACACCCTAGGGTAGGTAGGCTTTTTTTTTTTTTTTTTTTTAATGTTCTTTTGGAAATCTCAACTTGATTTTAGGGTTTGTGTGCGTTTAGCATTCGGCGCAGTACAAATCCCATATCTAATCAAATCAAACTATAGAACAGAGGGACTGCATCTAAATGAGGAGGGTGCAGATGTACTGGGAGTAAAGATGGTCAAAGAATTAGAAAGGGTTTTTAAACTAGGCGACAGGGAAAGGGTCCAGATGTAGATAGTCAGTGCGGAACATATTCCAAAGAGTAGTATTGGGGGCATTAGTGGTAGGTTGACTAAAGCACATAAACCCAAAGTAAGTATAATAACAAGTCATAGTTGCAATCTCAGAACACACAATAAGAGGATACTACGGGACCAGTGTCCTAGTTGCAATCTCGGGAACACCCAATAAGAGGATAGTACGGGACCGGTCTAAACTACGTTGCATATTCATCAATGCCAGGAACCTGGCAGACAAGATGGGTGAACTAGAGATACTGTTGTAGGCTGTTGTACTGTTCTATGAGGAGGATTTGTGTACTGTTGTATGAGGAGAATTTGGATTTTGTGGGAATTTCAGAGACCTGGTTCAACAGCTCTCATGATTGGTGGCTGGCAAGGGTATTCCATTTATTGGAGGAAGGATAGAGGGGATAAAAAAAGGGTAAAAAGGAGATGGATGTCTATATACCAAGAATTAATGTATAAGTAAATGTGAGAGATGAAATCTTTAAGGGAGCTAGGGAGGAGGTTGAATCCTTATATCCTTATCCTAACCTGAACTAGGAGGGGGAGGTAGACCTCCTATCAGAATTGATGAGAAGTGTCATGATAATGGGGGATTTTAATTATCCAGACAGACTGGGCGGAGGGAACCACACATTCGTCTAAGGCTCGCCAGTTCATGAATGTCTTGCAGGACAATTTCCCTAAAATACAAAACTTGCTAGAAGGCATCATAAATTGGGATGAAATCTTAGGAACAAAGAAAACAGAGGAGAGATGGGTTTTCTTTAAGAGCATATTAAATAGGGCATTAGCCAATGCATCCCATCTGGTAATAAATTTAAAACAGCAAATAAAAGTCCTGGATGGCTTAACGCCAATGTAAAAATGCATATAAAAGAAAAGAGAAGGCCTTAAAAAAATACAAGGTTGAGGGATCATCAGCATTCAGACTTTATAAAGAATGCAATGCATTCGGACATTATAGAATGAGGAAGGACATCTGGTTACAAAGGATGGGAAGATTGGTGAAGGTATTGAATTTATTCTTCTCCTGAGTCATCACGACGGAATCGGGGGGGGGGGGTGTTTCTTTAGAAACCATAACTGCAGTGCTTATCCTCATGACACGTCACAGGAAGCATCCTCATGGCTAACACAGGACATAATTAGAATTAGACATAATATTAATAAATCACCAGGACCGGATGGCTTGCACCCAAGGGTACCTAGGGAACTCAGTCAAGTAATTGCCAGATCATTGTTCCTAATTTTTACTGACAGTCTAACAACTGGAATGGTACCAGCGGATTGGGCCAATGTAGCAAAAATATTTAAAAAGGGCCCAAAATACATCCATGGGAATTACAGACCAGTTAGCCTAACATGAATAGTATGCAAGCTCTTGGAGGGGATGATAAGGGACTATTTAGAAGATTTTAGTAATGAAAACAGTATCATTAGCAGTAATCAGCATGGATACATGAAGAATCATTCTTGCCAAACCAATCTATTAACCTTCTATGAGGAAGTGGGTTGTCCTCTAGATAAATGAAGGACCGTAGACGTGGTGTATCTGGATTTTGCAAAAGCATTTGACACACAGTTCCCCATAAATGTTTGCTGTACAAAATAAGTTCTGTTGTCATGGAGCATAGGGTGAGTACCTGTATTGAAACCTGGCTACAAAGGAGAGTTCAGAGGGTGGGGATAAATGGGGAACACTCAGAATGGTCAGGGGTGGGTAGTGAGGTCCCACAGGGTTCTGTGCTGGGACCAATCCTATTTAATTTATTCATAAACGACCTGGAGGAGGGATGGGGGTAAACAGTTCAATCTCTGTATTTGAGGACAATACTAAGATAATCAGAGCAATAACTTCTCCGCAGGATGTGGGGACCTTGCAAGAAGATCCGAACTGAATATGGCAAATGAGGTTTAATGTAGAAAAATGTAAAATAATGCATTTGGGTGGCAAAAATATGAATGCAATCTATACACTAGGGGTAAAAATATGAATGCAGTCTATATACTAGGGGTAGAACTTGTGGGGGAATGTAGGATGGAAAAGGACCTGGGGGTCCTAGTAGATGATAAGCTCAGCAATGGCATGCAATGCAATACAAAGCTGCTGCTAAAAAAGAAAACAGAATATTGGCATGCCATGATTAAAAAAGGAATTAACTTCAGGGATAAAGCAATAATTCTCCCACTCTACAAGACTCTGGTCCGGCCGCACCTAGAGTATGCTGTCCATTTCTGGGCACCAGTCCTCAGGAAGGAATGGAGCGAGCACAAAGGGCAACAAAGCTAATAAAGGGTATATTACTCACGAAGAAAGGTTGCAAACACTGAACTTATTCTCTCTGGAAAAGAGGGGAAATGATTTAAAATTTACAAATACCGAACTGGTGACCGACCCCACAATAGGTAGGGATAGATAAAACTTTTTTGCAGAAAGGAGTTTAACAAGACACATGGCCACTCATTAAAATTAGAAGAAAAGAGGCTTAACCTCAAACTATGTAGAGGGTTGTTTACTGTAAAAGCGAACAGGATGTGGAATTCACTTCCACAGGCGGTGGTCTCAGCAGGGGGGGGGGCATCAATAGTTTAAAAAAACTATTAGATAAGCACCTGAACGACCACAACATACAGGTATATACAAGGTAATACTGACATATAATAACACACATAGGTTGGACTTGATGGACTTGTGTCTTTTTTCAACCTCACCTACTATGTAACTATGTAATAAACAAACTGATTTTAACAGACCATCTACCTGTTCAAAAGAAAGTTTATATTTGGAGGGCATATCTTCTACCCCTTCCTCCAAATCCTCTTTGGAATGAGAGGGGTAATGTCCCTCTTGGATAGGAGGACCCACCTCGGCCTCCACCGCTGGGATCAATTGTTAGCTCTGAGAGGAATCCTGAGGTAGACAGCTGACTCTGGGAAGTATTTGCAAGAGAAGAGCGAAAAGATTGTATGGTAGTATCCATCCAGCTCTTTCTTAACTGATGTGATTAAATCGCTGCATGCAGAAGGAGCTTCCTCCTTAACTAGGGAGTCAATGCATGTTTGACACAAGGTCTTTCAAGTGCCTTACATGAAGGACACTTCTTTTTAACTAGCTGTTCAGAGCTATTAACCTGCCAAAGACAAAAAAATACAAAAGAAACATTTCCGTGAGTCAACCTGACCTCCTAATAGGCTCACCACAGGTGCACTGCACTGACAGAAGCATAAACAGAAAAACTCCATGTGCCACCAGGGGGGAAACACAGTTAACATAGAGAGAGGCAGTATGCGGGGCAGACCACCATACATACACCTCTTACCTGGGCCTTGCTGGTGCCTGTCCCACTCGCTGCTGCCAACACCGAATCCATCGTGGTGCTGAGCTATATGTAACTAGAAGAGAATATAGACACCAGATCTGCTCTTCCCTCTGCACTATTTCCAGCAGTAGTGTGTTTAGGCGACAAAAGGGCAGAAAAAACACAAACCCACACCCAGCATCCATGAGACAGTACAAGCTCACTTACTAGCCAAGTACAAGCTCACTTACTAGCCACCTCTGGATGTGGTCTCTCTCTCTCTCTCTCTCTCTCTCTCTCTCTCTCTCTCTCTTATTTCAGTCAATACACAGAACAAACATACAACTTGTGAAGTTGCAAATTCTAATGAATATATCCCTTTTGGACTTAAACTATGGAAAATTGGAGGATCAGAATAAACATTTTATAAAGATTTTGGCAATGTCAACCTATGCTGAAAATGTATATATTTCTGTAAATTAGATAGATAAAAAAGGTTTGATGCTCTAACTGATTTCATTATTGTTAATTTATTAAAGGAGAAGTACAGCCAAAGCTCATGTGGTTGTACTTCTCCTGTGGATCACAGGAGTGCAATTTGTTCTGTACTCCTGTGACCTGTTTATATCACAGAGCTGGTCCAGGGTCGGGCAAGATCGCAACAATGAGTAGCTATAAGCCTGAGTCAGCAGCTCCCGCCTCCACAGCCCAGGGATGTGTACAGAGCAGAGAGCCCTGAGAACTAAGTATGATTCTACAAAAAAAACAAAAACTCATATTTCTCTTTTAGAGCCCTTTCACACAAAAAGCGCCCAGGCGTTGGTGGTAAAGCAGCGCTATTTTTAGTGCCGCTTTACCATCGTTTTAGTGGCGCTATTCAGCCGCTAGCTAGCGGGTAGTGGTTTTAACCCCCGCTAACGGCCAAAAAAGGGTTAAAACCGACCGCAAAGTGCAGCTTAAGCACTGCAAAGGAGCGGCTTGCAGGACATTTTGTGACACCCTGCCAGCGCAGCACCACAGTGTGAAAGCTTTTGGGCTTTTACACTGGGATTGCAGCTGAGGCTTTTTTCAGGCGCTATTCTTAGCGCTAAAGCAAGTGAGAAACGCGTCTAGTGTGAAAGAGGTCTAAAGGAGGTTTTGCCCAACTTCATGTCACCATGAAAACTGCAAAAGAATTTACTGTATACCATCACAAACATGAGAATAAGGTCTCATGCACACAAAGCGGTTTGCAATTTTACGCCGCTTTTAGTGGCATTTTTTAAAGCCTCTAAACACCTATATTAACCTATGAATAAAATAGGAGCACATAGAATCTTGTGCAGCTGTGCATAATAACCGATTTTAGGTTTTTGGCTATGTTCACGCTGATCAGACACAAAAGTCGCCCAACTTCCAATTGGACTTTGTCCTGCGACGTCAGATACAAATTCCAATGCGATTTTCATGAACAGGATCTCATTTTGATCTGACTTTGAGATGAGTGTGACTTGTCCTTTGACAAATCAAAACAATTCCTTTGGCTCTGGAATAGATAAAACCTCACACATAATTTATAAAAAAAGCATTGGGGGGGTCTTGCTGTTAAAAATTGCAATGATATGCACCTGTCAAACAGCTGCGCAAAAATTGGTCCTTGGGTATTAATTGTGCCCATGAAGCCTACACCAAAAAAATCCTTCCAGAAGAATCAACACCTACAAAGCTAGGCAACCTAGACAGTCATTTAGAGATTCGACATCCAGAAAGCACTTAATCAGTGACATAGGCATCAGGGTCATGATAGCTGCTGCTAATCCATAACTCATTCAGGATTGTCAACTGGAAAGCTCTCCATATCTGTTTTTGACCCTAGATAATCTCCCACCATATAATGAAGATGCTGCTGATGGGTTGTGGAAGCTGAGAGCCCTGGGCGCCCGAGGACTAACTAAAAAAATTTGGACTGACTGACTGACTGACTGACTGACTGAGGTGGCCCTCTATCAATGCAAATGGCCTTAACAGCCCATACAAAAGGTCTCAACTGTGGTGAGAAGTCATCACCCAAAAAATCAGATATACTATGCGTCCAAGAAATGCACTTTATGCAAGACAAAGCTCCCTCATGTCAGCACCACCTTTACCCCCACACTTATTTTGCACATGCTACCAAAAAAAAATTAGGGGTGTCATAATTGCTATATGTAAATCCCTGTCTTTCCAGCTCTGTCACTTGGAAGCTGACCCATGTGACAGATACCTAATCCTAGACGCCCTCTTTGACAACATGCCATATGTTATAACTAACATATACAAAATCATACTCCAGAATTGACCTTTTCCTGATAAACAAAAGTACCCTGCAAGCCATTTCCCAAGCAGATATAGGCCTAATAACATTGCGTTTTGTGCAGAACCATCTGCTTTACCACGCAAGCATTGTGTGGCCCCTGAGGTACCACCAAAACATCTACAGGTGCAATGTTAGATGTGCAGTGCCTGAGTTAGAACCCTGTCACAAATGTCCTACATGGGACTATAAGCAAATCAAAACAAACATTTTTATTGCACTGATCGCTGTATTAAATGTCAATGGTCCCAAAAATGTGTCAAAATTGTCCACTGTGTCTGCCATAATGTCGCAGTCACAATAAAAATCGCAGATCGCCGCAATTACTAGTAAAAAAATAATAAAAATGCTATAAATCTATCCCCTATTTTGTAGACGCTACAACTTTTGCACAAACCAATCAATATACGCTTATTGCATTTTTTTTTTAACAAAAATATGTAGAAGAATACATATCGGTCTAAACTGAGAAAAAATTAGTTTTTTTTTTTTTAAATGGGGATATTTATTATACCAAAAAGTACAAAATATTATGTTTTTTTCAACATTGTCGCTTATTTTGTTTACAGCGCAAAAAATAGAAAAATGCAGAGATGATCAAATACCACCAAAAGAAAGCTCTATTTGTGGGAAAAAAGGACGTCAATTTCGCTTGGGTACAACGTCGCACGACCTCACAATTGTCAGTTAAAGCGACGCAGTGCCGAATCGCAAAAAGTGCTCTGGTCAGGAAGGGGGTGAACACTTCCGGGGCTGAAGTAGTTAATGACAATATGGAAAGTTGTTTTTGAGATAGAACTCTGGAAGGAAATAACTATATAAGAAAATAGGCAGTATCTATGGTAGTAATGTGGTGGATTTTTTATTTATTTTTTTATTACATGGGATTGGGATTTCAATGTGCACATTTTACAATTTTTTATGTGTTTTTTTGTGTTGTATAAAATAAAAACTTAATTAAAACTATTTGATTGAAAGAAAAAAAAAATTCAACAATACACACTATACTAGCAACCAGACGGTTGCAGGTGCTAATTATTACAATGTGTATTGCACTCACACAACCACACGGACTCCTGTCATTGTTGCACAATAACCATAACAATATGGTACAATAATACAAAAGCACTTGCATTTAAGTTCAGACAACAAGGAGTCATGGCAAAGTTTGAATGCCTGTAATGTACAGTCTTTTGACTGGTGTACAGAAGTAGCATTTAGTTATAAAACAACATTTCTATTCACCCTATAACGTCTTCTATATAACCCACAAGCTGTTAACTTTTCTTTTCAATCTACCATTTTTCTATAACCTCAAAATAAGCTGGCCATCCATGGATCGAAATTCCTTGACCCGGCCGCAATTCACTCTATGGACAAGCAGATTGTACCAAAGTCGATCCATTGATTGACTTGGGTACAACCTGACTGTTGACTTTTTTTACATGTGATTACTGCAGGTGGCTATAGCCGCTAGCAGTAATCATTGGGATTGATTTACTAAAACTGTAGAGTGCAAAATCTGGTGCAGCTGTGGATGGTATCCAATTAGCTTCTAACTTCAGCTTGTTCAACTTAGCTCTGCCAAAAAACCTGGATGCCGATTTGTTTGGTATGCAGTCCTGCACCAGCTTTTGCACTCTCCGGTTTTAGTAAATCAACCCCATTGTGTTTTAACGGCCAGGAGGGCCACACAGGAGCGTGATGGGAGGCATACCCCATCAACAACACTGTCACCTGTGGTGAAAGGAATGAAAATCAAATCATCTATGTGCTGTAATAATAATGCTTCAATTTCTTGTCATTAGTTACAAGTTCTGTGGGTGTTCTTCACAATACACAACAGTTATTTTTATACTTTCTTTTTATGATTATTCTCTAACTGAATTCACACACCCTTCAAAATTAATTCAAATGAGAATATTTTTCCAACCACCTTCTTCAAATTTGTGACCAGCTTTGATTAACAATTTATTGGTTGCCAGCATCAACAAAAATTGAACAAATGTTCTGAAATTGATCACCCAAACCATTGTATACCAGCCATTACCAGTAGAGAGGAGCTTGGTTGTCCTCTGAATTCATACCTATCGGAGCCTAGGCTTTACACTATTTTCTAATCCAACGAGCTGCAGACATGGTCATTTCTGGCCCTGAAGCAAACATATAACAAATGCATGGGAAACTGGTGATGGACATGTGCCTGACGATGGGGTGTGTCTATATAAGGGCACTGATGTCAACAAAATCCAGCCCTTTGTTACCGTATATACTCGTGTATAAGTCAAATTTTTCAGCCCCTTTTTTGGGGTTGAAAGTGCCTCCTTCGACTTATACACGAGTCACCGCCGTCTGCCTACATGATCAGCGTGTCATGCAGGCAGACGGTGGCCAGCGTGTGCTGCATAGACTCGGCAGCGGCTCTCACTGTTCAAAAGCCGCGCCTCCTCGTCTGTGATAGGCAGTCAGTGTACAGCCTATCACAGACATTCTCTCATCCTTGTCCGTGGTATGAGGATGAGAGAATGTCCATGATAGGCTGACTGCTGGGAAATGGAGTTTTTTGGACGAAGAGGAGGCGCGGCTTTTGAACAGTGAATGGCCGCCGAATACTACACGATGATCAGTGCAGAGCGGCGCACGGAGGATGCACAGGACACAGGTAGGATTCACACACACACACACACACACACACACACACACACAGACACATGCACACAGGTACATATACACATATACAGGACACAGGTACATATACACATGCACATATACACAGGTACATGACATAGGTACATATACACATGACACATGCACATATACACAGGACACATGACACATATGGACAGGACACATGATACATGTACAAGACACAGGGAGGGATACAGCTGCAGATGGGCATTGTTGACCCTCTTTTTCCACTTGCAGTAGCTGCTGCATTTCTCACCCTCGTCTTATACTCGGGTCAATAAGTTTTTCCCATTTTTTTGTTGTAAATTAGGGCCTCGACTTACACTCGAGTATATACGGTAAGTATGTTATGGGAAATAGAGATTGAAGGACAACCAAGATCATCTCTACTGGTAATAGCTGGTATATACTGTATGTGTAGATTTTTAATAAAAAAACGATCAGTTGTGGAACGTTCCTTCCATTCTCAATTACTTGATGTTGGCAACCAACTTGGATGTGTAGTTAGTGTGTATCCCAGGGTTTCGTCATCCTCATCCAGTCAAGAATTGAGAAAATGCAAGCGAATAAATGCTAAAAATAAAAGGTATTTGCTACGCAATGAAATTACTTGTGTCACTGGTTGAGCAGAGTCTGATAGGGAACTGAGACACTAGTTCCCCATTAGGTACAACATTGACAGTGCATGGCATTGGGCTGATTTGAAAGGCACTATAGGACAGAATAGAGGCTGTGGATCTGCCCACTGCAGTATGAAAAAGATCAATAAACATAAACAAAACAAAGTTCAATAAAGCAAAAATACATAGCCAAAAAAATCCCTGCTGGTAAGTATTATAACCCCCATACGTGAAAACAAAAACGGTAAATATACAAAGCAAGATAAATATATATGCTTATGTGTCTTACCCCAGATATGGCTGGAATCAAAATCAAATACAGTAAAAATAAAAATAATTGCTGTCGATTTAACATGGGAGAAACTAGGATGACCGGAAGATCAAGGAGTGCTTAGGATGGTAACTGGGAGCATTGGAGCAACATAAGCCCGAAAAGAAAAAGGGGAAAAACAATTACCTAAATATGTCCCTTTAAAATACTGCATATATGCACATAGAGAAGCCATTATCTTACTGTGCATAAATATATATATCCGGGACTTACCAATATGGTATAGTATTAGTAAGGTAGCATAGGAAAATGTGTGTCTTTTCAATGTTTATGCCACTTTTAGTAGTAAATGTCAAAATTAAAAATGATGTAATGACTGTAATTGTTGATAGGTTTAAGATTAAGAAATCGTTTAATAATTTTAGTCCTTGAGATGATAGTCGTCGTAAGTAGAATGGCATGAATTGATAAATCGCAGTGTATGGGTGAAATTATGCCTCAAAGATGGTTTAGGCATGGACTATGTGCAAAATTTGTGTTGAATAATCATTCAAACAAGACTTTGTCTTTTGCCTTTTCGATCGTCGTCGTCGCCGCCGCTCGCTCGGAAAAGAGAATAATTGGGTTATCGCTTCTCGGCCTTTTGGCTAAGATCAAGTGTAGTATCTGTTCTTATCAGTTTAATATCTGATACGTCCCCTATCTGGGGACCATATATTAAATGGATTTTTAGAACAGGGAGATGGAAGAAGAGCTTGCTCTGTCCACTCCACGCATCGACCTGGTATTGCAGTACCTCCAGGACCGGTGCACCCCTCTCTTATGCAGTTTCAAAAAACAGATTGAACAACAACACAAATCTTCCTTTTGCTTGCTCAATGGCAATGTTGCTTTTTTTTGGAGGGCTCACCACAAGCTGTTAATTCTTGCAATAATAAACTTGCATTTAACCCCTGTGTGTATTGGTGTTTTTGCTTCGTGTCAGTTTCTTGGCCTATTTCTCTCTCCCCCCTCCCTCCTTGCGCTCCATATTTTTGGGGTCAGGAAGAAGCAGCAGGTAAAGTGGCAGTTGCAAGAAGCCAAACCTAGCAAGTCAGTAAGTAGACACATTTCGACAAGACAGCTACAGTGTGCTTTATTACACTCCATATTTTTGGTCAGGAAGCAGCAGGTTCAATGGCAGCTGCAAGCTTACTCGATTTCTGGCCACTCGCCTTATAGTCAAATCAAAATCAGCATTCAGATTGTTACCACATCCTCATCCTCACTCTGTACCTTGTTTTGCTCTCTCTCTATATATATTTTATATATATATATATATATATATATACATACATACATACATATATATATATATATATATATATATATATATGTATTTTGTTTAAACACTTGCTTACTGGGCACTTAAACCCCCCTCTTGCACAGACAAATTTTCTCACACTTTGAATGACAATGGCATGGTCCTGCAGAGCTGTAACCAAATGACATTTTTATCATTTCTTTTCACACGTAGAGCTTTCTTTTTATAGTATTTAATCACTGCTGGGTTTTTTATTTTTTGCTGAAAAAAAAAAAATAAAAAATTACAGTTTCAAAGTTTGTTATAAAATTTTGAAAACAGGTAATTTTTCTCCTTCATTCGTGGGCATTGATAGGCTGCACTGATGTCCAATGATATGCTGCACTGATAGGCTGCACTTATGGGCACTGATAAGGTGACACTGATGGGCACAGAGGTGGCTCTAATAGGCAGCACTGATCGGTGGCACTGATTGGTGGGCATTCATAGGTGGCACTGTTGGGCAAAGTTAGGTGGAACTGTGGGCACTAGCAGGTGGCACTGGTGGGCAAAGTTAGGTGGAACTGTGGGCACTAGCAGGTGGCACTGGTGGGCACAGATAAAGCAGACGCGGCTCTCTATGTGAAGGACCAATGTCCCTCTGACAGAAGCCAGTGATTGGCTTTTTTTCTCTCGCGCTAACAGCGTGAGGGAAAAAAAAAAGATTACCAATCTTCTGTTTACATCACGTGATCAGCTGTCATTGGCTGACATCTGATCATGCGTTAGGGGCTGGGATCGGCTCCTTACTCCAATCTTTGATAAGCCGAGTCTCAGACACGGTGATCACAGAGCGCACCGCGTGTGCCCCACAGGGGGCGTGCAGGCAGCTCATGCATGGGAGGACGTCATATGACAGCCTCCCAGCAATTAAGGCCCACGCTGTAGCCGTCATTTGACTATAGCGTGTCTGGGAGGAGGTTAAGATTTATGAATATTCACTTTAGGTCACCTAGAATATGCATGCTAAAAAGTTCATATATAATATGGTGTGTAAATTTTCCTCCTACGTGATATATAAATAAAACATGTTTACTGATTTTTTATTTTTTGGCCATTATGTTATTCATGAATCATGATATTATATTAGCTGTCCCCTCTTTTTCACACTTCTGGTCCATGTCCCTCCTTTGTGTGTATGTGGAAACCACCCTCTTGGTGTTCTGTCTGGACGTATCAGTGGACACCGTGCCATGATGGGCGGCCCTAGGAGAACTTGCCTTAATATAAAACTGCATCCTTGTCTGTTTGACATGTGGTGGCGGTTTTCCCACCAGACGGATACACGGAGGCCATCCTGAGATTTAGTCCATAGAAGTGAGTAAATCTTTTTTTTCTTTTTTCCATCTTTCCAATGAGAGTACTACGATTTAAATTATTTCTTAGTACATATTTTTACATCCACACTATTATATATTTATCAGATATTTTGCCATGTTTGGCATGTCATTTTTTTTGGGGGGCTGGTACCTAGTTTTCACAGGTACCCAGCTCCCACTTCCTCTCCTGGCACCACGGCGCTGGAAGGAAGTACACCTCTCCTACACTTTTTGTAGCTGCTGACTTTTAAATGGGTGGAACTCAGCTTTAAGCTTTGATCCTTCTCCCTGATATCCGATTGTGCCCCTATCTTCCTACAGTCCTTCACTCTTGTATTCCTCCATCGTCTGATCTTTCCCGTCAGCCCAGTCTATATATCTTCCCTGTTCTCTGCCTCACAGACACAGCCACACTCAGAGCTGATCAAATATATTCAGTTCCTACAGCTGTCTTATCTTCTCCCATATGGGCATATAGTGGGCGCAGCTGTGGGCAGCCAAAAGCAGCATAGCCAGCTGCCCACAGTTAGGGTGCCAACACCAGGAACCTGAAAACTAGTGAAGAACTAGCCTGGGTGAGGACAGCCCTGGATTCCTGGACAGGTAATTGTTCGGTTATCAAAAGTCAGCAGCTACAGAATTTGTTGCTGCGGACTTCGAATAATTTTTTTTCAGAGTGGAGAATGGCTTTAATGTGTCCCATCACCTACAGTTCAGATCTAGAAATACTATAAGAAAGGGAAAACCCCCACTGTGCCAACATCCGAAGTTAGTATAGAAGGATTGAATAAGTTTGTAAAAAACTAATCAAAAAAAGGTGGACTTTGTAGGCATATCATGAGGCGGTAAGTTCTAAAAATAATATACTCTTTTTTACAAAATCATTAAAAACTTATGACAAAACAGACTATACCCTATAGCTTGACAAGGTCAACAGATACCCAAACAGTCATGGAGGTATAGATCTTTGGAAATGTATATGAAACAGGGTCCGTAACAAATAAAACAATGTATGTATGTATTAGATGGTTAGGTCCATGAACTCCTCCATGCTTCAACGCGTTTTGCAATTTAATAGCTTACTCAGGACATATTGGGTAGGTGCTGATACAAACTTAAAAATATACAGAAAAAAGGAAAAATGAGTATCCATAGTATTGTGTTTTTAAGTATGCAGCATTAAACAATATTACTTCTAGATTTGCATCTTTGGAAAAACAGACTATGTAAAGGTAATCCAGTAAGAAGGGAGTTGCAGTAGTCGAGGCGAGATATGACCATGACCAGGGAGTGAATTAAGAGCTTTGTTGTGTCATTGGTTAGAAAACAATGAGACTGAAAACAACATACAAAAGCACCACATATATGCTTGCCTGATGGGCAATGCAGCCAGGTATAGAGTCAAATCACATATAACACAATAGGAATCAAGATTAATCCTTCCAGCAGATCGACTTTTGAATTTAAAGATGTATATGTTTTTAATTTTGTATCAGCACCTACCCAGCATGTCCTGAGGAAGCTATCAAATTGCGAAACGCGTTGACAAGCAAGCATGTAGGAGTTCATGGACCTAACCGTCTAATACATACATACATTGTTTTCTTTGTTATGGATCCTGTTTCATATACATTTCCAAAGATCCGTCTCCAAAATACACCCCTTTCTAACCAATGACACAACAAAGCTCTTAATTCACTCCCTGGTCATCTCTCGACTCGACTACTACAATTCCCTTCTTACTGGATTAGCTTCACATAGTCTATCACCCCTGTTTTTAACGCAAACTGTTAGGCAGGTTAATTTGGTTGGTCACAGGCTGGTTGGCAAGTTGAGTTTGGAAATTCTTTGGTTTTATTTTACATGTGTTTGTCCTTCCAGTGCTCCTTGCTGTGAAGACCAGTTATAGGTGGGGCAGTGACTTTTTTTGTATTGTTGACATATTGGTCAGGCAACGCACTGACACCTTTGCTGCCATTGTGCTGGGTGTTCAGTGTGCTCCTGCGCCTTTAAGGAGGGTTGGGCTCCCTCCAGTCATCTGCCCTTCATCTATCCATTAGAATACATGTGCTCCCACTGTGGAGACTCTTCAAAGTTAGAGTTAGGGTCTGCAGGATACAGGGTGCCTTGCCGTGGCCTGCAGCTTATGCATGTATTTGCAAATGTGTGCAACTAAACCCTTGTTTTTAACGCAAACTGTTATGCAGGTTAATTTGGTTGGTCACAGGCTGGTTGGCAAGTTGAGCTTGGAAATTCTTTGGTTTTATTTTACATGCGTTTGCCCTTCCAGTGCTCCTTGCTGTGAAGACCAGTTATAGGTGGGGGCAGTGACCTTTTTTTGTAACATAGTCTATCACCCCTTCAATCCATCATGAATGCTGTTGCCAGACTCATCCACCCTACCAATCGCTCTGTCTCTGCTACTCCTCACTGTCAATCCCTCCACTGGCTTCAGCTCACCTAACAAATTAAAAAAATACTAACTACTTACAAAGCCATCCACAACTTAGCCCCCAGCTACATTACTAGCCTAGTCTCTAAACACCGACCTACTCATTCTCTTCGTTCCTCTCAAGACCTTCTGCTCTCTAGCTCCCTCATCACCTCCTCCCATGCTTGCCTCTAGGACTTTTCCAGTGCCTCTCAAATCCTATGGAACACCTTACCCCAATCTGTCCGATTATCTCCTACTCTATTAGCTTTTAGATGATCCCTGAAAACCCTTCTCTTCAGAGAAGCCTACCCTACTCACACCTAACAACTGTATTGTCATTTTCTCCATCAGCTCATCCCCCACAGTTATTACCTTTTGTTCCACTTGACCCTCCCTTCTAGATTATATGCTCTAGCGAGCAGGGCCCTCTGATCCCTCTCTATTGATTTTTATTGTACGTGTACTGTCTGCCCTCATGTTGTAAAGCGCTGCACAAACTGTTGACGCTATATAAATCCTGTATAATAATAATCCATACCTCCATGACTGTTTTATAGGGTATCTGTTGACCTTGTCAAGCTATACGGTGTTGTCTTTTTTGTCATAGGTTTTTAATGATTTTGTAATAAAGAGTATATATTTTTTTAGAACTTACCGCTTCATGATATGCCTACAAAGTCTGCCCTTTTTTTTATATCCTTTTTCTACATACTTATTCAATCCACATATAGCAATATTATAAGATTCCTAATTGAATGCCACTGCTAGCCCAAATGCTTTTACTCTTCCAGGTCTGTCCCATTCCCTTACCTAGAAAAACCTTTAGGGTTTGTTCACACCACTCGTGGTGCAGAAATACATGCAAACGCATGCATTTTCCTTGCACTGCAAGGAAACACACTACCCTCTGCAGATGTGCCCAGCTGCCACAATACCATGTGGTTAGGTGCAACAAAATTAAAAAAAATAATGCACTCCCACGTGTTAGGCAGCCCGTTGAAATTAATGGACTGTCAAAAAAATATGTTGTAAAAAATGCCACATTCACACAGGTGCTCTGGCCCTTACAGCAACATGAAAGAGTGGGTTCTTCCTGTGGCTGGATCCATCTATTACACTATGGGGACACAGCAGCTGTATGAACACAGCCACAGGATTTAATCTAATAGGTGTGCAGGTGTGGGTGAGTGGTCATAAATGCACACTGTCTGTGTTCAGGGCAGTACACCTGCACCCACATGCTTGTCAAATTAGGACCTATGGCTGTGTGCCCATAGCATAACATGGGCTGCCTGCACACAGCTCCAGGTGGCTCAAGCCACATAAACCACCAATTGACACTGTACAAGCCACAGCACCCATGTGAATGAGCCCCAATACCTCATTCACATAGTGCTTTATTCACTCAATACTGTTTTATCTGTTAGATTTAGCAGGAATTCTGTATGTTGTGTTGTGTCCGCTAATAATGATTTTAGTGTATTATTAGCAAAAATATCATTTTGAGGTTTTCGGGGGGGGGGGGGGGGGGCAGGGTGGCACGGGGGGGCCCTGTCAGGTAGGCTGTATGGGGCCCCATGATATCTAACAATGGCCCTGGATACCATACTGTAATTATCGGGATGACTTAATATTTGTAACTGTACACAAGCTTAATGGATTCATTCACATATGAGATTATATCATGTGTATTGATTTTATCAAATATTTTAATGGAAATAAATGGTTTTGTAAATTTTAATTGTGTTAATATTTATGCACCTAAAAAATCCTATTCTACTTGTACAATGTTTACTATAGTAATTAGCCCTGTGTTAGACATTTTATTGCATGCAATGTATGCCTCTTGGTCTTAATTACCCTAAGGTCCAGAGTGTGACAAAACTTGGATGCTTTTACCACTTTACGATTTTCTAATCCACATTCCCTAAGTGGGAAGTGCTAATAACCTTTGTAGATGTTTATTGTTAACAGACATTGAGATAAGCAAACTATGACATACTGCATTGTTCCATTCCAGACCTCCTGTTGAGGCATTTAGTTAGAGATTTACAGCTTTAAAAGATTCCTGTTTACTAGAATATGTGGTCGAACCTAAACACTTTCAATTTGTATGCAATCAGGCAGGCTCCTGCACTACATAGTTGAATGTAAATCTAAAGGAAATGGTATAATAAAATTGTATAATGTATGGCAAGCTTTAGTTATCTGCTAAATAATGATATTGCTGTTAAATAGAACAGGGTTTCCATACCCTTATAGGAATGTTCACTCAAGTTAATGGGCTAGGGAGATGTACAGTATCTCACAAACACACCTCGCATTTTTGAAAATATTTTATTATATCTTTTCATGTGACAACACTGAAGAAATTACACTTTGCTACAATGTAGAAGTAATGAGTGTACAGCTTGTATAACAGTGTACATTTGCTGTCCCCTCAAAATAACTCAACACACAGCCATTAATGTCTAAACTGCTTCCAACAAAAGTGAGTACACCCCTAATTGAAAATGTCCAAACTGGGCCCAAAGTGTCAATATTTAGTGTAGCTACCACTATTTTCCAGCACTGCCTTAACCCTCTCGGGCATGGAGTTCAACAGAGCTTCACAGGTTTCCACTGGAGTCTTTTTCCACTCCTCCATGACGACATCAAGGAGCTGGTGGATGTTAGAGACCTTCCGCTCCTCCACCTTCCATTTGAGGATGCCCCACAGATGCTACATAGGGATTAAGTCTGGAGACATGTATGGCCAGTCCATCCCCTTTACCCTCAGCTTCTTTAGCAAGGCAGTGTTCATCTTGGGTGTGTTTGGGGTCATGTTTGAATACTGCCCTGCTGCCCAGTCTCCAAAGGGAGGGGATCATGCTCTGCTCCAGTATGTCACAGTACATGTTGGCATTCATGTTTCCCTGAATGAACTGTAGCTCCCCAGTGTCGGCAGCACTCATGCAGCCCCAGACCATGACACTCCCACCACCATGCTTGACTGTAAGCAAGACACACTTGTCTTTGTACTCCTCAGCTGGTTACCACCACACATGCTTGACACCATCTGAACCAAATAAGTTTATCTTGGTCATATCAGATCACAGGACATGGTTCCAGTAAACCATGTCCTTAGTCTGCTTGTCTTCAGCAAACTGTTTGCGGGCTTTCTTGTGCATCATCTTTAGAAGAGGCTTCCTTCTGTGATGACAGCCATGCAGACCAATTTGATGCAGTGTGCAGCGTATGGTCTGAGCACTGACAGGCTGACCCCCCATCCCTTCAACCTCTGCAGCAATGCTGGCAGCACTCATATGTCTATTTCCAAAGACAATGTCTGGATATAACTCTGAGCACGTGCACTCAACTTCTTTGGTCAACCATGGCGAGGCCTGTTCTGAGTGGAACCTGTCCTGTTAAATTGCTGTATGGTCTTGGTCACCGTGCTGCAGCTCAGTTTCAGAGTCTTGGAAATCTTCTTATAGCCTAGGGCATCTTTATGTAGAGCAACAATTCTTTTTTTTTTCAGATCCTCAGAGAGTTCTTTGCCATGAGGTACCATGTTAAACTTCCAGTGACCAGTATGAGAGCGATATCAAATTTAACGCACCTGCTCCCCATTTAAGCCCATTGTTTTGCACATTACTGGTTATCATTGGACTATATAGGCACAATCAGGGCCGCTGATAGAAATCATGGGGCCCCGTACAGCCTACCTGACGGGGCCCCCTTCAGCCCCACCCCTGGTCCCTCCCCTATACACAGAGGCTAGGGTATACAAAGAGGCTAGGGCATACATAAAGGCTAAATTGTGGGCGTGGCCAATTTAAAAAATATGCGCCACACGGAGGTGGAAAATGGACGTTGTTTAAATTCCGCTTAATTATTGGGCATGGCTTAAATGGGTATGGTTAGAGTTTAAGATAACTGTGTGTAGGATGCAGATGATACGGTGTTCAAAACTGCACTGTCCAATTTGTCACAGTCAAACAGTTCTACATGAAGAAGAAGATGCCATTTATGTCAGCTAAGCCCACTTTAAAAAAAAAAAAAACATTTTTTCTAAACTTTTAATGAGAAGTAATATTATGTCTAAGGGCCGGTTCACACTATGCCTGCTTCTGAATTGCGAAGGAATCTGCTGTGGATTCCTCTACAATTCAACCTGCATGCAAAACACACTGCTTTTGTGATCTGCAATAAAAGTGGACACCTCAAACGCAGGTCGCAAATGTAGTGTGTTTGCCCCTCACCTACCAGCCTTGGATCACCATGTGATCTGGTTGCAGTGCATGTTTAAAAGTAGTGCATACACTCATTATGTGCATTGCAATATTAGCCTATTCAAAATGAATGAGCTTGAAATTGCACTGCACAGACCCGCATGTGAATTGCACAGGAACGCACAGTGCGTTCCTGTGTGATTCAGCTCCAGGCATGGTGTGATCCAGTGATCTAAAAATTTAGATAGAAGTAATAAAAAGTGAGGTTTGCTGACATTGATGGCATCTCCTTTTTCACGTAGCACTTCTGTGAGAAATTGGGCAGTGCAGTTTAAAACCCAATTTCTCACAGTCAGGACAGCTCTGCTACATGAAAAAGCAGACATTAGACTTTACATTGCAGTTAATGTGACTGGGCTAACCTGCAGTCCCCCGAGAATCAAGATCCACTGCCACCATAATGCAGCTCATGTGGCACACCAGAAGATTCTGTGAGCGATCATCCTTAAAGACGGCCACACCCCCTCCCGCCCACTCAAACAACAGTATCTCACAGTCAGGCTCTGCCTCTCTGCCTCTGAGACTTTAGCCCGGAATGAGTGCTCATTGAGAGCAGCTGAACAGCTGCTGAGGGAGGAGCGGAGGAGGGGGAGTTGGAGAAAGTCTTTTTTTTTTTTTTATGCTTATTGCTCGGGCCCCCCTGGTGGCCGGGCCCGGTACAACAGGGCCGGTTGTACTGGCTTATCAGCAGCCCTGGGCACAATACCCATTTATCAGTTATTGGTGACTTGGTTTCATTTTGTAGTTTATATTAGGCAGGCTGGTGTGCAGTAGTTTTCCACTTTTTTATCTATATAATTTTTTTACCATTTATTGTAATTTAATTAATTTTCAATATTTGTATAGTAGTATTATATTATTAGCGCTCCCCACCAATCTTTCTCTCTAAGGGAGGGGTCAAGACTGATACAAAAAAAAATGTCATTACCGACTTATGAATTTCACACACAAGTTTTTGGGGTGTTTAGTTTGCTTTATCATCACAGGTGGAACGGTTTACTTATTGACCCTGGAGACTGGATGACATTGTCCCAGCATTGCTCATTCTTCCTCTTCAAAATCTTGGTTAAATAAAATAACCTTAATTTGAAACTTCCATTGGACATCCTGGTTGGAGGTACCTGTATAAGACATTCTTAAACCTCTAGTTAGATCTATCAAAAGTATTAGTTGACCAAACTGTACAAATAAATGCTTCTGTCCCAGAAAATAAATACATACATACCTACTTACCCAATATTACTGTTTTGTCAGAAGATGTCAAGTGGTAACATCTCAGAGGTATGAAGATCTGAAGAGTCATCCAGTAGTAAACTCATCATAATGGTGGTTTTGCTGTTCATGATTCCTCTCCAAGTTCCTTTTTACATTCACACTAGCAGACAAGCAAAGAGCCAGTGAAGCTCCATCTGTGAACAAACAAAAATGGAAACGTCTGAGAGCACAGATTACCCCATCAATAAACAATTGATAATGCCCTTTGTTAATTGGTTATGCCCTATTTGGACTAACACCTCATTAGTCTGGACACTGCCCCCCTTAATCCTCTTGTATTTTATTGCATTATAACTGTATTTTCTCCCTTTTGTATTGTAAAGAGCTGCGTAAACTGTTGGTGCTATATAAATCCTGTATAATAATAATAACCACTCCTGACATTTCCAAAACTGCCTCCAATTCCTAACTACATCTCCTAACGTCCCAGGCCTAACACAGCCCTGCCTCAAAAGGATAACATTCTATTCTATAGAATTTTTATGGTGCTGTATTGATAAAACCAAGCACAACTACAATTTGTATTATGTAATCTGTATAATGCTTGATTTTTTTTTACTCTGTTTTCTCCTTTTCAGATTCTAACTGTATGTTGGAACAAATTATTATTTTCTAATGAACAAGTACATTCTATTATATTTGGGCTAAGCAAATAGCTTATGTTAATCATATCTTATATAATCATTATTTATCCTGAGCTAACTGTTTAAATGAGCCATATTTATGCTCCATATAGTCAACTTTTAACCCCTTACGTTTAGGAACGCTAATCTGCAAGAGATTGTTTCTTGCTAAATTTTCATAAACAAAACAATTTGCAACAGGAAGGATAGACACCATAGCACAGCTAATTATTAAAGATCAACTATAGTGCAATACTTATACTCACTCCTTCTCAGCTTCTGGTCTCATTACAGCATCCTGGTTTTGGTTGTGATACATTCTCTCTGTCCACCTGCAAGGCCAAAGCGGATTTAAGCCAGCCAAGCCTGGAGCCTCATGCTTGCGATATTGAGCTTGTTATACATGCTTCAAGCTCCCTTTTTGTCTGCCATGCTCTGCTAGATTGGATACCCTTGTTGACGACCTTGGAACAGATATCGCCTATTCTCTAAACTCTGCTTGCCCTTTGACTTCAGGTTTTGACCCTGACTATGCAGAACCTTGCCTGCCTGCCAACCGCATGTACCTGTTTGATTTGCTCAGTGCGCACATGCCCTGGCATGGTAGCCGGGCACAAAAGGTGTATATGCCCTGGGGCAACCAAGTACCGGTAAGCCTGCTTGCCTTATGTAAAAGGGGGCTGATATAGATGACGAACACAGAAGCCAGCTATAGTGTCTGACCACCTGCATTAGGGGTAAGCATGACATTATCACAAGCCTTTAAACAAGAAATGTTTTTCTATAAAGATGGACTTTATTGTAGACCTCCCTCCTTCAAATGGGCACATGGCCATCTGGGTGGTAGTGGACCACTTTGGCATGTGGAATGAAATGAGGCATTTTACTAAACTCCCCTCCTCGAAACCCCTGGCTTCCTTGTTTGTCCAAGAAATACCTAGGCTCCATGGGGTGCCCCAGAACATAGTCTCTGACAGGGGTACAAGATTTGTTTCCATGTTCTGTGACCCCTTGGGAACCAGCCTCTCTTTTTTGTCTGCCTATCATCCTCCAATGAATGGGCTAACAGAGAGGACAAGCCAATCCCTGGAAACCTATGTTTACTGTTTTGTCTTTGATAAGCAAGTGGAAAAGATTTATAAATGAACACGGATGAAAAAGATTGTCCCATAGTTTCAAAGTAAAAATTCTATAAAAGAGAAAAAGGAACAGGGCAAAATTATAGCATACATATATAAACGCATATAACACCCAAAAAAAGGCATACCCAGCAGCACACACATACTGGAGTCAAGCCTGCTGGTGTCATACACATGGCCATTGGTTTAAAAATGTTCACAACAAATTACATAAACAGATGTTAAAGGATGGCTTACCATAGGCTAAGTGCAGGCGTGTAGCCAAAACCAAGTATGGCTAATAAGTGTCACCACCAGAGAGAGGTGATAGACACACAACAGTAGATGCTTATCTACATAGGCGAAATGAGTGAACTGATGTCAATATAAATTGTTGTAACAATAACCAGCAAGGTCCAATGGTAGAAAAAAGAGTGTTTGACTCAAATAGCCAATCATCTAAAAGCCAGGGGAAGATAAAAAGGGAGCAACAGAGTACTGATAATAACACCAGCATGGTAAAAAAAAATAATATATATATATATATATATATATATATATATATATATATATATATATATATATATATAAATAATTCTACTCCAAAATAGATGAACTCAGCATTGGCCATTACTCTTACCTTTAAGGACAAAAGCTGTGGTGAATAATACAAGACGAGCAACCGCCGTGTGTGGTCAAGTGAAGGTATACTAGCCCGACTGACTGAGCCAAAAAGCAGCCCCATATATATGGGCACCAAACCGGAAGTGCGTCACCGGAAACCGGAGTGCGCAACCACAAACCAGAAATACGCATCCACAAATCTTTAACTGGAAGTGCAGAGCCGGAAACCGGAAGTGCATAACCGAAAATGCACCACCCGGTCAGGCCACAGGCTATAGTGCATGTGCCAAAAAACGGTGCAAACGCGGCGATAGATGGACAATGCAACGGCAGCAGAAGCGGATCAAAAAGGGTGAATGGACACCCGAGAGACTGGCTAGTCACCACGCACCTGGTCAAAAAAGAGAGACAAGGTGCGCGGCACTGGGTGGCCACACAAGGGAGGGAGGGCAAAAAGGCCTCAATGCCTCCCCAGGTCACAAGAATGGGAGAAAAACATGTTGAACCAAAACAAAGCGACAATCATAAAAAATACAGTATAAAAGGGGAAAGTAACACGAGCGTCCCCTAAAACAATTAATGTACATAACAAATTCACATAAATTCATAACCCTAAGTTCGGAACAAAGACATACATTGCAATGGGTTGCAATAAATTGTTAATATTAGATCTTTTTGAATGTAGGTTTTTTTAAAGAGATTATTACTGGACCAACAAGATGGTAGAAAGTAGTCAAAGAAGTGGCTTCCGCATTGTGGATGATGGCGTGCTCAAAATAGTTTGGTAAAAACTGTAGTTAAATGATTGAATAAATCAAATACTGTAAAATACTGTAGAAGTAAACAATAATAAAAATAATAAAGTAAGATGAAATATGAGCAAACCAGCATAACCCCAAAACGGGAGCCAACAAACATCAATTAGAACACGGCATACATCTATAGGAAGGGTTTGTAGGATTGGGTCTCATTCAATCCTGGAGGGTAAATAGCAGAGAGGCGTTCAATTCAGAGGTTTCCTGCTGGAGAATGAATGAATTTATCCCACTTTCCCCCTCTTGTATTTTTGGGGACGACGGCCAGAACAAAGAACAAGACAAGGGATGTGTCGAACCTATGGTAAAGGTCCAAATGTTGACTAACTGCCATTACCCGAGTAGTACACATGGTCATTTATCCTCTGCCTCAATTGTCTGGCCGTCTTCCCCACATAGAAGGCCCCGCATCTACAGTCCACGAGATAAACCAAGACCTGTGTAGCACACGTTGTGGTAAATTTAGTGTTGAAAGTTTCACCATTCGGAAGTATGAATCTCCTGCCCGGTAATACCAAGGGCAAAACGTATATCTACCACATTTTGAAACACCTTGAAGTAGTTGTGAGGGGCACGCATTGCCCCCAGTGTAATGTCTAGAGACAAGTCTATCACAAAATGATTTGGCTCTCCTGAAAGTTATTTCAGGGTATTGGACGATATATTTGTTCAAAATTGGGTCTTTTTGAAGAAGATGCCAGTGGGTGGCCATAACATTTCTAAGTTCAGCATGGTGAGATGAAAAACTTGTGTTAAACTTAACTGTAGGTTTAACAGTGGGAATTTTAGATTTGAATAAAAGCTCATTGCACGTAACATGTAGAGCAATTCTCTGAACACAACTTAACCTCTCCACGTATACAAACCACCATTGGATCTATATCACTCTACGTACTTCAAAACTTTGTGCTTGTTACATGTGATATATATGTGTATTAGAGGTGGTATGAGTCCTTGAGGTCACTCAATTATGTTTTTTTTAATGTGTTTGTATACAATGGTTTTATCTTTATCCTATTAAAAACTTTCAATTTGTTACCTAATATACACGTGAGCCTATAAAGTCCATGTTTCTACTCTAATTCTTTCCAAACATACACTGACCTACTTGACAGCACATCAGCACACGTCAGGCATCAGGTGGCCTCTGATCTCTGAATGAATGAATGAATGAGTAACTTGTATAGTGCTACATATGCAAACTAAATCGCCTCAAGGCGCTTTGCCACCAGTGTCCATCTGGGTCTTCAGAAGAGATGGGTCTTGAGCTTCTTCCTGAAGGCCAGATTTTTTTTTTCCAAGTGGATGTCCAGAGCTTTCCATAGTCAAGGTCCTTGGACTGCGAACCTTTGTTCGCCTTTTGATTTATAAAGGATCTCTCTTGACACTCCTGCAGCTCAGCCTTACCTGTAGTGTGCGAGTGCGCCCATCCCATTCATGACCACTCAGACAGCCCTGCAGGCACCAGGCAGCCAGAGCCAGGTTAGGAGAGCCGCTCATCCATTTACACAGAGTGAGCAGGGATCTCCCAGTGCCTGGCACGGCCGCAGTGTCATTTACGTCTCCCTGGACCCGGTGGTGCCTATGATTAAAGTCACACGTCCCGCGGTCCCGGCATTCGACCAGTGTGACATCCACCATAGGAGCCGGGTCCAGGAAGCGTGACTTTTGTACGTCATTTGTCTGCGCTGGGTCGATCCCCACTCTCTGTGTAAACGGCTCGGGGCTAATAATTATTTTACAGATTTAGAGACCCGGGGCTTTCGGGGGCCCACTTGGGGCAATAGCCCCATCAGCCCCCCCCATCCTGACACCACTGATTGCGTATAAGTCCTGGGGCAACAGAGTACCAGTATATGCTTTATATGAAAGGGGACTGCTATAGGTGAAGAACACAGAAGCCAGCTAGTAGTGTCTGACCACCTGCTTTAGGGGTAAGCATGACAACTATACACTATAGTCAAATATAATGTGTTGAGTTTTTGGCAAATAAATTTGTTAAATGATAATATCCTTAGACTGGTATATTTTAAACTCTGAGAATATATATATATATTTTAGTTAAAAATGTCATTAAGTTGAATACACAACTGAATGCCAATGTCATCTCAACGACAATTCTTGGGAGAGCATCTGGACATAACAGGGATAAGGTTGCATCTTGCTTGTGTATGAAGAGGCAAGGTTTTCACACCAGACCTCCATTATTGACTTTGACATTTATGAGTCATGCTGTCAGCAGTCCTCTAATCTTTTGTCAATAGAGATTCCTCAATGAAGAAATTAACAGTACAATCGCCTCCCCCTTCCCTGGGTGAAAAATGTGCATTTATTTTTCTTTTCAATGGAAACCTGCAAAGCTTTAAATCTGCGATCAATGGATTGCAGGTGCAACATCAGACTCCTGATAACTCTTTATCCATCTCTCTGCCTGTACCTCTGTAGCTGCCGAAAGTGTTAGGCAGGCCATACATATCTCATTTTTTCCCCCATCCAGCCATCAGGATGAATGAATGAAAGAAAGAAAAAAAAAAAAAAAAAAAAGGATGCAATTCCCCATCCACACATTTGGTGTGGATGGGGGAACATTCCCCCTGTGCTATTGTATATTGCAGGTGGTAAGCCTTCCTCACTGGCAGAATACAATATTCAGTGTTGCTGGCTACAACTGATGGCAATGATCATATAGGAAAAACATAACAGGCTGGCTGTACAAAAGTTGGTGAATAGATTGACTTGTGTACAACCAGCTAGCCCTTACATGGATCAAAATTTGGTCAGTTCAGCAAGGAACGTAGATCCATGTATGGCAGGCTTTAAAGGGCTCTTTATTAAAAAAAAAATGTAAAAAAATGTCCCCTATATAGATCCATCATCAATAATGATGCCTTCCACAATGCAGGACCCGGAAAAACAAAAAACAAAACATTCCGCACTCGAAGGCAGACCGCCGAATGTCTCCTCCTGACAGTTTTTAAATAGGTAAGGGGCGGGACCACCTGGTCATGTCACCTAGTGGCCCCACCCCCTTGTGACATCATTGAACGGTGCATGCTGGGTCGGGAACATCACCAGGTGGCCCCGCCCCTTACCTATTTAATAAATGTCAGACCAGACGGCGGAGGAGGCATACGGCAGTCTGCCTTGGACGAGTGCAGAGCGTTTATTTTTTTTTTCGGGTCCAGCGGGCGTCATGATTGATGATGGATCTACATTGGGGGACATTGTTTTTTATTTTTTTAATAAAGCACTTGTCAAAATCCAGTGTAGTATTTTTATTTATTTTTACAGTTTTTTTGATGAATGAGTAGGGGTACAATACTAGGGGTACCCCATGCTCAGTCACATGGAGGCAGGATCTGGGGGTCCCCTTGTTGTCCAATAAGCCCACTGCCCACGCACCCCCACAACCCCCACCCAGGGTTGTCCGGAAGAGGCCCTTGTCCCAATCAATATGGGGACAAGGTGCTTTGGGTGGGGGGGTATACCCCCTTGCCTGAAAAAACCCACCCCTCATGTTAAGGGCATGTGGCCTGGTATGGTTCAGGAGGAGGGACGCTTGCTTGTTCCCTCCTTTCCTGGCCTGCCAGGCTGAATGCTCGGATAAGGGTCTGGTATGCATTTTGGGGGCAACCCTATGACTTAAATGTTGGTGTTAGCTACTCCTTAAAATCCATACCAGACCCAAAAAGCCTAGTATTGACTGGGGGGGGGTCTCCACGCAGTTCTTTTTGTTGTATTGCCAGGAAGATATTTTTTGCTTTCAGCTGGGAAAGCCCGCTGACAGCTGATGAATCATTTGTTGTTAAGGTCGCGGTGACCGGCTGCTTGGCCGGCTCCTTAACAACATATTGACTGTGCGCTCGACAGGCGAACATCCCGACAAACGCACAGGAAATTCGGGTGAACTTTTGCTCGGCCCAAACAGTTCGGCCAACACTATTTAAAAATATGTTTTATAGAAGCGGCTGATTTCAATTTAACATATGATAATATATGTCACAACACCTTTTAAAGTAATTTTAGGTGACCCAATTGCTGGTCTATTTAAATTAATTCAATCCATGCATCCAATCAGATGCAGCAGTCATACAGGTAATCTGAAAGCTGGCAGGGTTGGCTGTAAAAATACAATAGTGTAGTGAGAGATTCATCCATCAGCACTGTATAGCATAGATGGAGGAACAATCAATTTACCTATTCCCAAGGCTGAATGGGAAAACATCAGTGTTGAGCTAGCTTATGCTGGTCATTGATTAAAGTGTAAATTCACCTGTTCAGAAAAAAAATTAAAAAAGGGTACACTTTACAGTCGCCAAATCTGACAGGCGATCTCACCTTTCATCGCAACATGCTGCAATATATAGCATTATGGTTTATGAACAGCCTCCTCCGGGTGTATTGTAAACTTTAGGCAGGCAGTTTGGGCAATGTAAAGCTGCGATCAGTCGATTGAATGAGCATGAACATATAAACATTTGTCTCTTACGCTAGGTTCATCATACCTATACGTTTTTTAGTGCATTTTGCAGAACACACTACAGTCCATTTAACATGGTTTCCTATAGTACACATTCAAATCTATGCATTTTTCAGCTGCTGTATTATTGGAAAGGGCAATGGATTTTTTTTCTGCATCAGATTGTGTGTTGCCTGTAATAGTCTTCAATGGACCCGGACCAAAAATGCAAGTGTTGCGTTTTTTATGCATTTTGCATTTTTTTTAGTTTTTGTCACCATAACAAACTGTGAATTGCCAGTTGTTAAAGTAGAGGTAAGCTGAAAAAAAAATATTAAAAGCCAGCAGCTCCAAATACTGCAGCTGCTGACTTTTAATATATGGACACTTACCTGTCCAGGGAGCCCGCGATGTCGGCAGCCAAAGCCGATCCGTCCGTCGGCTCTCGGCTGCTGCCGCCGCCATCCTCGGTAAGGAAATAAGGAAGCGAAGTCCTGCGGCTTCACTTCCTGGTTCCCTACTGCGCATGCGCGAGTCGCGATGCGCATCCTCTCAGGTCCCTGCTGTGTTCTGTGTCTCACAGAATACAGCGGGGGTGGACGGGGTAGGCGCCGGAAGTGGCATAGGTCACCGCAAGTGCCGTGGTGATCTATGCCAGGAAGTGGGAGCAAATACCTGTATTAGACAGGTATCTGCTCCCTCCTCCCCCCTGAAAGGTGCCAAATGTGACACCAGAGGGGGGAGGAATCCAAAAAGTGGAAGTTCAATTTTTGGGTGGAACTCCACTTTAAGGAGCGGGCAAAAACGGATGAGTCAGTCAAAAATAAGAAAGAATTGCTGGCAGAAAAAAAGAAAAAAGATTGGTGTGGGGTTCCCCCAAAATCCATACCAGACCCTTATCTGAGCATGCAGCCTGGCAGGCCAGGAAAGGGGGGGGGCAAGTGAGCACCCCACCTCCTGAGCTATACCAGGCCACATACCCTCAACATGAGGGGGTGCTTTGGGGCAGGGGGGCTTTGCCCCCCATAGCACTTTGTCCCTATGTTAATGGGGACAAGGGCCCCTTCCCCACAACCCTGGTTGGTGGTTGTGGTGGTCTGAGAGCAGGGGGCTTATCAGAGTCTGGAACCCCCCTTTAATAAGGGGGTCCCCAGATCTTGCCCTCCCCCCATGAGAATGAGTATGGGGTACATAATCATACCACTTTTAAAAAATTTACGAGTAAACAAAATAACAAAAAACTAAAAAAACTATCAATTTCTAAATTAGTTTTTAGTGCTGTGTATTGCTTCTCAGATTAGATTTCCCCCATTGTTACATTTTAGATGTCGTTCTAAAATATAACAATGGGGGAAAACGTAGACCCAATTTGAAAAGTATTAAACAGCACTGAAAACTACTTTAGAAATGGATAAGTTTCCAAAATGTTGTTCTAAGAACAAATCTGTTTCACTTTTTGGCCGCATTCACTGCACGACATGGCTTTTATTAACACGTGTTTGTCAAGCAAAAGCATAGGGAAGCCCATTCACTTTAATGGGCTCCCCTACGGTTAAAAGCGGCAAAGTAGCCCAAGTACCTTTTTTGCTACTGAGCCAAGTGCATTTTACATTCTGCATTTTCCCACAACACAGGACTGCTACTCGCGTTTGGGGTGGCACCACAAATGCATCATACGTTTTAAGTTTGTTTTCAGGACGCCCAGTTGTGAATGCTGCCTTAGATAACTACATGTTAAATCTCGGACCAGTAAATGTTATATGTTACAGACAGATTAGACACAATGACAGAGTCAATGATCAAGCGAAACTGTTGCATGACTCTGAATTCTCAGCCTAAGCGACTATTTTTGGATCTTCCTCTTACTTCAGCACAACAACCAATGACAATATGCAGCGCAGCCACCAGCATACTAGCAAGGAACTCAATAAAGTGGCTTTAAACCTGAGACATGAAATATAAACAAAACATATGCCTCTATAGTGTGCACGTGTCGCAATCCAAATCACTAAAGCTGGATACGCACTATACAATGTCCTGTAGATTTTTTCCTTCAGGATTTACCAAACCATATAATACGAGGTCAGACCTTAAGAGTTTCAATTTGTAGGCAATCAGGCAGGCCCTTGCACTACATGGTTTTGGTAAATCTAAAGGAAATCAGACAACAAAAGTTGTTTAGTGTGTATAGGGTCTTAAGCCTCAAACACACGATCAGATTGTTGGCCAACTAAACCGTGGACTTTTGTCCGAAGGGCATTGGCCCAAACTTGTCTTGCATACACACGGCCACACAATTGTTGGCCAACAAATACAAACGTAGTGACGTACTACGTTGTTTTTCAGCTCTTTAGCGCCACCCTTTGGGCTCCTTCTGCTAATTTTATGTTAGTAGAAGTTTGGTGAGTGTTGATTCGCACTTTTCATTTTGTGCTTTTCAGTTTGTTTCTGAACGGCCGTTCGTAACCAGACATGTTGCGGAATCGGAGTAGAAAACGTGTTATTTACTATTGGACTTGGTGTTATTGCTTTGACATTATTTTTTGGTTGAATGATGATTTGATTTTGTATATTTTCTATATTTTTGGATGCAAAGAATGCACTTTTTGGTTAAGTTCTATTGGCAGATAGCATGTCTAATTTTATTTGTTTTCTTTTTTTAATGCACAATAAAAAAATTGTGGAGAATAATACTTTTACTATGTGTTTTACTTCAAATGATAGTTTGGGAGTAGGCAGTTACATTTAAAAAAAAATGCAATGTAAAATTGACAAGGGACACCAACATAGTTGTATCATTGATATTAAAAACTATGGGATAATGGTGTTGTGGTAACTTGCCCAAAAAAAAAAAAAAAAAAAAAAAAAGCATAATAATATTATTCTTGATATCACTAGAAAAAAAAAAGCCTCTGAAAATTTGTTTGAAATAACTCCATCAGTATCACCAGCAAAGCAGCTTCATTATTATCCCATGAAAGAAGAGAATGTGCGCTACATTTCGAGATTTCATAATTTGCCACGTCACAAATGTTAATTCTCCATTACGAACGCTAGTTTACAAGACCGACCGCTTCTGGCTCAACCTTGCTCCCGAGCATGTGTGTTTGTACTTTGGACTTTTGTCCGACGGACTTGTGTACACACGCTCAGAAAATCTGACAACACACATTTGTCCGCGGAAAATTTTAAAACCTGCTAGCCAACATTTGTCCGCGGGAAGTCTGACAACAATTGTCCGATGGAGCATACACACGGTCAGATTTTCTGCCAACAGCCTGTCATCGAACATTTCCCGTCGGAAAGTTCAATCGTGTGTGGCTTTAGTGTCATTTCTGTCTGGTACTTCATTCCTCTGCTATCAGCTGGAATCACTGACAAATTTTTCTGACACCAGGAGAAATAAGGCATCAGGGGAGGGACCTCCAGCTGACTGACAGACTCAGCTTTGTTCCTGTAAGTTGTGTGAAAGGGGGGGGGGGGTGTGCATCTATTCTCTCCAATCAGCTCTCAGAGCCCTCCTCACAGAGCTCTGCGGTGTGCAATTTCAGCTCTCTGTACCCTTTTTTCTGAGCTTCAAAACAACTGGACTTTGAAGGGATGTAGAGAAGCCAGCAGGTAGAGAGGTACAACTTATGTAGGAGGATATGTTTAATCTCTGTTTATCACATGAGGCCAGCCACTTCACTGGGTATATGTGAAGGTTTACAACCACTTTAGGGCTGCCCTGCATACACGTGGTGTGTGCTTACATGCATTGCGTCATGCTCAAAAAAGTAGGGTTTTTTTTTAGAATTGTCAGAATTGTTCCAGCTCTCTCTGTGAACTACAGAACATCTATGTATGCTTTGCAGGTATTCTGTAGTTTTACAATGCAATCTGTCTTAGGCCTCTTTCACACTGACGATCCGTTCAGATCCACCTGTCAGTTTTTTAGGCGGACCTGAACGGACCCTCCATAGATCTCTATGGAGCGTCGGATGTCAGCGGTGACATGTCCGCTGACATCCGACCCGGTCCGATCCGAAAAAGTGTAACAGAGGAAAAACCTACTTTTCCATCCGTTTTCAGATCGGATTGGGTGACAACGGACTCTACGGTCCGTCATCATCCGATCCCCCATAGGGGAGAGCGGCACTCTGACAGGTCTGTCGCTGCACAGTGTGCAGCGACGGACCTGTCATCTTCCTGCTCCGTTCACGGGGTGGATCATCATGGATCTGTCCCGTGTGAAAGAGCCCTTAGGGTGATAATGCAGCTTCTCCATAGATTTAGCAGAGTGAATACACATTGTCACTAGGGATGAGCTTCGAGATCGAGTCAAACTCATGTTCGACTCGAACATGGGCTGTTCGCAAGTTTGCAGAGCAGCGAACAATTTGGGGTGTTCGCGGCAAATTCAAATGCCGTGGAACACCCTTTAAAAGTCTATGGGAGAAATCAAAAGTGCTAATTTTAAAGGCTTATATGCATAGTATTGTCATAAAAAGTGTTTGGGGACCTGGGTCCTGCCCCAGGGGACATGGTTCAATGCAAAAAAAAGTTTTAAAAACGGCCGTTTTTTCGGGAGCAGTGATTTTAATAATGCTTAAAGTGAAACAATAAAAGTGTAATATCCCTTTAAATTTCGTACCTGGGGGGTGTCTATAGTATGCCTGTAAAGGGGCACGTTTCCCGTGTTTAGAACAGTCTGACAGCAAAATGACATTTAAAATTACTTGCGGCTATTAATGCATTGCCGGTCCGACAATACACATAGAAGTTCATTGATAAAAACGGCATGGGAATTCCCCACCGGGGAACCCCGAACCAAAATTAAAAAAAGAAATGACGAGGGGGTCCCCCTAAATTCCATACCAGGCCCTTCAGGTCTGGTATGGATATTAAGGGGAACCCCGGACAAAAAAAAAAAAAGACGTGGGGGGTCCCCCTAAATTCCATACCAGGCCCTTCAGGTCTGGTATGGATATTAAGGGGAACCCCGCGCCAAAATTAAAAAAAAAAAAAAAGGCGTGGGGTCCCCCCAAAAATCCATACCAGACCCTTATCCGAGCACGCAACCTGGCAAGCCGCAGGAGAAGAGGGGGGGACGAGAGAGCGCCCCCCCTCCTGAACTGTACCAGGCCACATGCCCTCAACATTGGGAGGGTGCTTTGGGGTAGCCCCCCAAAACACCTTGTCCCCATGTTGATGAGGACAAGGGCCTCATCCCACAACCCTGGCCAGTGGTTGTGGGGGTCTGCGGGCGGGGGGCTTATCGGAATCTGGAAGCCCCATTTAACAAGGGGACCCCCAGATCCCGGCCCTCCCCCCTGTGTGAAATGGTAAGGCCTACCATTTCACTAAAAAACTGTCAAAAATGTTAAAAATGACAAGAGACAGTTTTTGACAATTCCTTTATTTAAATGCTTCTTTCTTCTATCTTCCTTCATCTTCTTCTTCTTCTGGTTCTTCCTCCGGTGTTCTCGTCCCCGTGACGCCACAGGGAAGTCCCGTCAAATCACCGTGCGTCGGAGGGGGCGGGGTCACCGGGTTGCCCGCTCCCCCGTTATTTAAGAACTGTCAGAAGAGGAGAAGCGTCACACAGCGGGAGCCTCCCTCCATGCCAGCATGGATGCGGAGCGGCCCGAGAAGAAGATGAAGAGAAGAAGATGAAGAGAAGAGCGGGAGCCTCCCTCCATGCCATGGATGCGAAGCGGCCCGAGGAGAAGAAGGGAAGAAGACGCTGCGGAGGAGATGCCGGACGAGAACACCGGAGGAAGAACCAGAAGAAGAAGTAAATGAAGGAAGAAAGAAGAAGCAATAAAGAAATTGTCAAAAACTGTCTCTTGTCATTTTTAACATTTTAGACAGTTTTTTAGTGAAATGGTAGGGCCCTTACCATTTCACACAGGGGGGAGGGCCGGGATCTGGAAACGCATGGACTGGCAATGCATTAATAGCCGCAAGTAGTTTTAAATGACTTTTTTTCCTTTGAAATGTCATTTTGCTGTCAGACTGTTCTAAACACGGGAAACATGCGCCCCTTTACAGGCATACTATAGACACCCCCCAGGTATGAAATTTAAAGGGATATTACACTTTTAATGTTTCACTTTAAGCATTATTAAAATCACTGCTCCCCAAAAAAACACTGTTTTTAAAACTTTTTTTTGCATTGATCCATGTCCCCTGGGGTAGGACCCAGGTCCCCTAACACTTAACTTGCATATAAGCCTTTAAAATTAGCACTTTTGATTATTCATGTTCGTGTCCCATAGACTTTAACGGTGTTTGCGTGTTCGAACAAATTTTTTGGCTGTTCGCATGTTCTGGTGCGAACCGAACAGGGGGGTGTTCGGCTCATCCCTAGTTGTCACCCAATGGTTTGAGATGATAGAAAGGCAACAGTAACTCAAATAACCACTCGTTCCAACCAAGGTATGCAGAATACCATCTCTGAATGCACAACACATCGAACCTTGAAGCAGATGGTCTACAGCAGCAGAAGACCACACCGGGTTCCACTTCTGTCAGCTAAGAACAGGAAACGGAGACTACAATTGCAATTCGCACAGGCTCACCAAAATTGGACAATAGTATATTGGAAAAACGTTCCCTGGTCTGATGAGTCTTGATTTCAGCTATGACAATCAGATGGTAGGGTCAGAATTTGGCATAAACAACATAAAAGCGTGGATCCACCCTGCCTTGTATCAGTGGTTCAGGCTGGTGGTGTAATGGTGTGAGGAATATTTTCTTGGCACACTTTGGACCTCTTAGTACCAATTGAGCATCGTTCAAATGTCACAGCCTATCTGAGTATTGTTGCTGACCATGTCCATCCCTTTATGACTACAGTGTACCCATCTTCTGATGGCTCCTTCCAGCAAAATATTGCACCAGATCACAAAGCTCAAATCATCTCCCCACTGGTTTCTTGAACATGACAATGAGATCACTGTACTCCAATGGCCTCCAGTCACCAGATCTCAAGCCAATAGAGCACCTTTGGGATGTGGTGGAATGGGAGATTTGCATAATGGATGTGCAGCCGACAAATCTGCAGCAACTGCATGATGCTATCATGTCAAAAAATCTTATGAATGTTTCCAACCCCTTGTTGATTCCATGCCACGAAGAATTAAGGCAGTTCTGAATGCAAAAGGGGTCCAACCCGGTACGGGCAAGGTGTACCTAATAAAGTGGCCGGTGAGTGTATAAGCAATATATTTTAATAGGAACAGTTCAAACCTATGTGGTGAGCTGATGTGCACTGCCCTGTGCGTTAAAAAATAAATAAATGGAATTCTGAGCTAATCTTACAACTTTGCCATCCTAACACCTATACTATCTAACCTGTGGAATAAAAATGCATATACTAAACTATTTTCAGGCTGCTCTGGTCCTGGTCACACAGTGGATAACAGTGGCAGTGCATCCATTAAGGGCGCATGGGCGCCACCCCCTCTATGTAAAATGGATAATGTTGTATTAATCTATCCATGGCCGCTGTAGCCACCCCCTATTCAGGCATCCGGCGCCTGAATTACAGCAGCGGGGTGTTTTTTTTAAAGCACCTGATTAGAGCCATAGGCTCTAATATGCTTCAAAAAGGTGAACTGCGAGCACAGAGCATTGCGCTCGCAGTCCAGCCAGGTGTGTTAGCAAAGCAAATGGGGGGGGGCACAGTGGCTGCATATTATGGGCACAGTTGGCTGCATATGATAGGCACAGTTGGCTGCATTTGATGTTTTTGTTCAGTATTTTTTAGATTGTTTGTGCCCCCCCCAAAATTTTGAGCACCAGCAGCCACTGGGGTATAAGCACTGTCATGTGGTGATAAAAGCATGCCAGCACACCTGGTGTGTGTTGTGTGCACCCTAAAGTGTATCTACAATTAAATTCTTCAACTTAATGTTAAATGTGGTGGCTTAGTTCTTTTTTTTTATTCAACCCTGGGGTGACAACCTTTACCCACTCTACTAAATCTATGGTGGGACTGCATTGTCACTCTAGTACAGAAAGTATTGTAGAACTATAGAACACCTCCCTCTCTCTATACCTTCAAAGTATAGGGAAAAGATGTTCTCTAGTTCAGTGGTCATCAACCCTGTCCTCAGGACCCACTAACAGGCCAGGTTTTATGTATTACCTTAAGGAGATGCAGACTAGAATATTGCAATCACTGAGCAGCAAATGATATCCCCTGTGATGTATTTCAGTTATCTTGCAAACCTGGCCTGTTAGTGGGCCCTGAGGACAGGGTTGATGACCACTGCTCTAGTTCACAGAGAGAGCTGGAAACAATGCTTCGCATGTGAAAAACATAATTTTTTTCAGCTCTGTGCTGCTTATCTGCTCCAGCCTCTTTCAGCAACTTCCTATCTATATGCACTTGTTCCATTGGCTACACATCATTGCCATGGACTGGTTCCCTGACAGTAAGGATGCACCCAGGCAACAATAATTTTCTGAAGGCTGATAATAGCTGCCCATGTGTTTCTTTAATGGCCACACAGACTTCATTCTGAAAATGCTAGTTGCCTGGCTGCCAGTGTTTTCATACATGCCATACTCTTGGTATCAGAACAAGCATGCACATTAGAAAGTGAATCTTATTATTAATATAATCTTTATTATCATTCATTATAATGATTTATATTAATAACCATTTAAGGTTTTATGTGATTCTTTAAATTTTGCATGATAAATGTACAGTTGTTTGAATTTTCCATATTCACATATATTATTTTATACTTCTGTATACTGTGTATCATCTCACATGTAACCGCAACAGTTATTTTTAATATCAATAAAAAAAATAAATAGAATAAAGTGAATCTGAATTTCTGATCCGTATACACCTTCCAGTATGTTGTCTTAGACTGGCCATACATTATACAATTTTCTTATTAAATTTTCCTTTAGATTTACAAAAAACATAAATTGTGAGGTCAAACCTAAACACTTTCAATGTGTATGCAGTCAGGCAGGCTCTTTCACGACATAGTTGAAGGTAAATCTAAAGGAAGTTGAACAAGAAATTTGCATAGTGTATGGCCAGGCTTAGACCCCATACACACTATTAGATTTTCTGCAGATTTTTGTCTTCAGATTTACCAAAACCATATAATATGAGATCAAACCTTAAGAGTTTCAATGTGTATGCAATCAGTCAGGCCCTTGTACTACATGGTTTTGGTAAATCTGAAGACAAAAATCTGCAGAAAATCTAATAGTGTGTATGGGGTCTTAGAAAGCATTGCAGACTTTGGATCAGCATGACATGCAGGTAATTAGCATTTCCAGGAGAGGTGTACAGTTATCATGCTCTGAAAATACAGATTTCTATTGGAGGGCTCAACAAAACTGACAGCTTTGCAAAGATAGAAAAAAAACCTTTTTGTGCACCCATCTCCTATACAATCTGAAGCCATATAGAGGGTAACTATGTGCCTGCAGGCTGCCAATCACAGGCATGTTTTTCTAAAAAAAAAAACAAAAAAAAAACAAAAAAAAAACTTTTATATAAAAATAGTGTCTTATACTGTTCACAGGATAATGCTATTTCCTTACATAGCAAACCTTTAATTACCAAGTGTATCAATAAGAGATACATACCAAACTCAAGTAAAAACTTTGCTTCCTCTCTGGCTGGGAAACCTTTTGTGAAAGCCTGCACAACCCCAATCAGAGCTCATCAGTGACAGCTGTGTGAACACAGTACAGCCAGACGCCTGTGCATTAACCCCTCATTGTCTGAACACATTGCATACATACTAAACTGGAGAGAGAAGCTTCTGCAGGTAAATTGAGGGCTGCGTCAAACGTTTTTAGGACCTTTTCACACTAGCTGCATTATAAATGCTTTGCTTAGCATATGCGCTAATTTCCATTGTGACAGATGAAAGGGGCAGTATAATGAATTGGTTATTTTTTTTTTTGTATATTGAAGTGTGACAAATTTAACTTTTTTCGTGGTCTTTGCACAGCAGTGCATTGCATTGCACTGTAGTTCCTGCCAGGAACTGTGGAAAAATGCAGTAGGTCTGCATTTTTCCACAGTGCACAACGCACTCGCATTGTGGTGTGAATAAGTCATATATGCCCTGGCATTGATTTGGTGCAGACAAATGCCAGTCATCGCACACAGTGTTGATTAACACTTGGGCTAGGTTCACATCTATGCATATGCGGTTGATGCATTTTTGTAGCACATTTTCTGGTATATTTTGCAATTTTTCATATGCATTTTGATATGTTTTTACCACTTGCCTACTGGGCACTTTTACACTCTTCCTGCCCAGACCAATTTTCAGCTTTCAACACTGTCACACTTTGAATGACAATTGCGCGGTCATGCAACACTGTACCTATATGACATTTTTATAACTTTTATTCACACAAATAGAGTTTTCTTTTGGTGGTATTCAATCACCACTGGATTTTTTTATTTTTTTGCTAAACAAAAACAAACATTTTTCATAGTTTGTTATAAAATTTAGCAAACAGGTAATTTTTCTCCTTCACTTATGTGCACTAATGAGGTTGCACTGAGTGGCACTGATGAGGCAGCACTGATAGGTGACACTGATGGGCACTGCTAGGCAGCACTGAGAGGTGACACTGATGAGGAAGCACTGAGGGGCACTGATTGGCAGCACTGGTGGGCACTGTTGGGACTGCACTGATAATGAGGACACTGAGAATCAGTTCCCTCATTAACAGTGTAGATGTCCATTAAGGCTGGATTCACACATATGCATTTTTAGTGCTTTTTGCATTTTGCAGATTTGCACTACAGAACGTATTCCATAGGAAATCATGTTACATGGACTGTAGTGCAAATCTGCAAAATGCAAAAAGCACTAAAAATGCATAGCTGTGAATCCAGCCTTAGGCCTGGTTCCCACTAAGGATGAGCTTGGGCGTGTTCACACAGCCCACATGCAGAGCCCGCCAGGAAGTCGGCTCTGCGCTATGCTAATCACAGGCAGTGAGACATTGTCCCGATGCACGGCTGCAGAGATCGGGAAATGTCTCACTGCCTGTGATTAGCGCAGCGCAGTGCCAACTTGCTGGCGGGGCTCTGCACGTGGGCTATGCGAACACGCCGGAGCTCATCCTTAGTTCACACCTATGCAGGTTGCAGTTTGCACATTCCAGGTGCATTTTGTGTTTTTCAATGCACTTTTTTAATGCATTAAAGTCTATTGAACCAAAAAACTGAAAAAAGTCACTGCCACTTTCCATAAAATGCACAGATGTGAACGTGATCCATAGGAAACCGTGTTATAAGGAGTGTAGTTTTCACGTACCTTACAGCAGACCCAGAAATGATGAGGGTGGCCTCTTGCACAGTTCTGGTCCAAGCATCCCTGGTGGTGGGTACAGGGAGTGCGAGGGCAACGAAAAGGTGCAGGTGCCTGCAGGCAGGAGGCTGGAACTTGGAGATACAGGAACGTCTGACAGAATCAGAAGGCAAAACTGTAGTCAGGAACAGGCAGCAGTTGGCAACAGACTGGCAGCGGGGTACAGAATCAGAAGGCAGAGCCGTAATCATAAGTCCAAGCCAAGGTCAGTATTGCAGGTAGAGGCAGGTTCAGCAGGCAGGGGAAATCCAAGAGAATGGTCAGAAGATAGCCAGGTTTTCAGGAACAAGGTCAATCAGGCAGAGTAACAACAGGAACATAGGGACAAGCTGAAGACGATCCAGCACTGATGCTAGGCAGACTCTCTGTTTATATAAGGTGGCGTGTGCTAGGATTTGCAGCAGCGTACGTGCGTGCGCATGCACGTTAGCGCACACGCGCACGTTTGCATGGAGGTGCCATTGTGCGTGCCCACTCTGGATCTCATTTGTCTCTGGCTAAGGTTCCGTGCATGCACATTGGCATTAGCGGAACGAGGGTTGGCAGCTGCTGCACAGAGACGGGTGCTTGCTGTGTGAGTTCTCTGACAGTAGTGTGTTTCTGCAAAACTTAACACGCACTAAAAAATGCATAGGTGTGAACCAGGTCTTAACAGAAGCTGGTTATCGGCTCTCCTCTCCTCACACTGACAAAATGAGGAAAGGAGTGCCGGTAACCAGCTTCTTTTTACATCGTTATCAGCTGTCATTGGACACAGCTGATCACGTGGTAAAGGGCCTCTGTGAAAAATGAAAAACTCAAAGATAACAGAGCATGCCGAAGTGGGTGTATGGGCAGCTCGATCACAGGAGAACATCATATCATGGCCTCCCGGCAAAATAAGCCCACACCGTAGCCACCATTTGGCTATAGCGCGGGCACCGGGCAGGAAGTACTTAATGCCTCTTGCATTTTTTGGGAAGTGGTGTCTGCTCTCATGCAAGAAATTAAACCAAAAAAAAGCATGTACATGCATTTTTCATACAATTTGATTTGAATTCTATGCAGCCAAAAACTCACCATGCTGTATATAAAAAAATCCCTGCACCTTTCCAAAAACGGCATTGCAGGAAACCACATACTGTAGATGTGTACGGGACCCATAGGAAAAAAGGGTAAATGGATTGTAGTGCATTTCTGTGGATCTACAAACACAACAAACTGAACCTAGGGTCCAGTGCCACAGGGAAGTCCCTGTCAAGTCCCTGTGCGTCAGAGGGGGCGGGGTCACCGGGTGGCCCCGCCCCCCCTTATTTAAGAACCGTCAGAAGAGGAGAAGCATCACACAGCGGGAGCCTCCCTCCATGCCATCATGGATGCGGAGTGGCCCGAGGAGAAGAAGGGAAGAAGACGCTGACGCCGCGGAGGAAGTTGCCGGACGAGAACACCGGAGGAAGAACCAGAATAACCAGAAGAGCCAGAAGAAGAAGATGGAGGAAGAAACCAAAGGAAGATAGAAGATAGAAGAAAGAAGATAGAAGAAAGAAGATAGAAGATAGAAGAAAGAAGAATCATTTCAATAAAGGAATTGTCAAAAACTGTCTCTTGTCATTTTTAACATTTTTGACAGTTTTTTTGTGAAATGGTAGGGGTACTTTTGTACCCCCTTACCATTTCACACAGGGGGTAGGACCGGGATCTGGGGGTCCCCTTGTTAAAGGGGGCTTCCAGATTCCGATAAGCCCCCCGCCCGCAGACCCCCACAACCACTGGGCAAGGGTTGTGGGGATGAGGCCCTTGTCCCCATTAACATGGGGACAAGGTGTTTTGGGGGCTATCCCAAAGCACCCTCCCAATGTTCAGGGCATGTGGCCTGGTATGGTTCAGGAGGGGGGGCCGCTCTCTCACCCCCCCTCTTTTCCTGCGGCCTGCCAGGTTGCGTGCTCGGATAAGGGTCTGGTACGGATTTTTTGGGGGACCCTCACGCCATTTTTTTTAAAAATGTTGGCACGGGGTTCCCTTTAAAATCCATACCAGACCTTAAGGGTCTGGTATAGATTTTGAGGGGGACCCCATGCCATTTTTTAAAAAAATTTTGGCCGGGGTTCCCCCGTGGGGAATTCTTATGCCATTTTTATCAATGAACTTTTATGTGTATTGTCGGACCGGCAATTCAATAATAGCCGTGAGTAGTTTTAAATGACTTTTTTTCCTTTGAAATGTCATTTTGCTGTCAAACTGTTCTAAACACGGGAAACATGCGCCCCTTTACAGGCATACTATAGACACCCCCCAGGTATGAAATTTAAAGGAATATTACACTTTTATTGTTTCACTTTAAGCATTATTAAAATCACTGCTCCCGAAAAAATGGCCCTTTTTAAAACTTTTTTTTTGCATTGATCCTTGTCCTCTGGGGCAGGACCCAAGTCCCCAAACACTTTTTATGACAATACCATGCATATAAGCCTTTAAAATTAGCACTTTTGATTTCTCCCATGGACTTTTAAAGGGTGTTCTGTGGCTTTCGAATTTGCCACGAACACCCCAAATTGTTCGCTGTTCGGGGGAACTGGCGAACAACCGATGTTCGAGTCAAACATGAGTTCAACTTGAACTCGAAGCTCATCCCTAGTGGTCAGTGTAAATCGCTCTTTACATTGGTGGTTACTATGAATGCTCCTATTACATTGGTGGCCAGTGAAGAAACTCCTCTTTATATTGGCAATTGTTAAAAAAATACAAATCCCCCTTTCATTGGTGGCCAGTGTAGAAATCCCCCTTTACTGGCTGTTGATGTAAAATCCCCCATTACATTGGTTGTCAGTGTAAATTCTTCATAACATTGGTGATCAGTGTACATTTCCCTTTACATTGGTGGTAAGTTCAGAATTGCCCTTACACTGGTGGTCAGTGTAAATCCCCCTTTATATTGGTGGTCAGTGTAAATTCCCCCTAACATTGGTGGTCGGTGTGGAAATGTCACCTTACATTGGTTTTCAGTACAAATCTCCTCAACAATGTTTGTCAGTGCAAATTCCCCCTTACATGGAGGTCATTGTATATTCCCCCTTACACTGGTGGTTGGTGTAAATGCTCTAATTACATTGGTGTCAGTGTAGAAATCCCTCTTTTCTATTGGTGGGTGTAAAAAAATCCCCCATTACATGGTGGTCAGTGCAAATTCCCAATCACATTGATGGTCAGTGTAAATCCCCCCTCACATTGGCGATCATTGTAAACTCTGAATTACAGTGGTAGAATCACCCACTATATACATGCCAAAGATTTCCAGCTTTGCTCTACATGATTCAGAATTTGCCACAGTGTACTGCTTCCTAACAAATCCCATCCCCCCACCACTGTTACTGATCCCATCAACCCCCTAGCATTGCCACTAATCACACCCCCCAGCATTGTCACTGATCCCAGGAGTCCTAGGATATCTAGGAGTTTTCTGTCTATTGATGGTGTGCTGTAACCTTTAGCAACCAATTAGTGAGCAGTAATGCTGTGCACTAACCTCTTGCAACCAATCATTGAGTGGTAAGGATATGCAGTAACCTCTAGGAACCAATCCGTGAGCAGTAATAATGTGCAATGACCTCTAGCAATCAATTAGTGAGTGGTATAGATGTCCAGTAACCTCTTGCAATCAATCAGTGAACAGTATTGATGTACAGTAATCTCTAGCAACCAATCAACAAGCAGAAGTCATGTGCTGTAACCTCTAGAAAATAAACAGTGAGTCATAATGTGTGCTGTAACCTCTAGCAGCCAGTCAGTGAGTGGTAATGATACTCTGTAACCTCTGGCAACTAATAGCAATCGCTGCCTGATCTGATTCAGTAAACTGACTTTGAGTCTAGCTGCTATTTATTTTATGTTTCAAAGCATGTGGAGAGCGAAACTGGAAGAGGGGGCCCAAGAAAATGTTTGCCCAGGGTTCAGTCAATATTAAAGATGGTCCTGCATACACAGTTCGAATCTCGGCCTTTTCAAGAGGAATCGGCTGAGATTTGAACCGTTAAAGAGCAGGCTGAATGTACAATCAACTTGGATACAACCAGCCTGCTGGATTCTCTTGCAATTATTGCCAGTGGCTGCTATGCTTTCCCCGACCTTGTATGACCTGCCTTAATCTTGAAATTGAAAGGCTAGCAACATTGCTTTTTAGACTAATGCACATTTAACATATTAATGGATTCAAATAGCAGTGACCCAAAACATGCCACAACATGCCCTTGTTGATAGAAAGAACTTATTAACTACTTACCACCTGCGCTATAGCCGAAAGACGTCTACAGCGCGGGCCTTAATTGCCGGGAGGGCATCCATGGACGTCCTCCTGTGCATGAGCTTTCTGCCTGTCCCTGCGGGTTGTGCTTGGCGTGCTGTGTGATCAATAGACTCAGCTGATCGGAGTAAGGGGTCGATCCTGGCCCCTTACCACATGATCAGCTGTCAGCCAATGACAGCTGATTACGTGATGTAAACAGAAGATCGGTAATCAGTATTTTTTTCCCTCACTCTTTCGGCTTCTGTCAGAGGGACATTGGTCATTCACACAGAGCTGTGGCATGCCTCATCAGTGCCCACAGTGCCACCTACCAGTACCCACCATGCCTTCTACCAGTGCCCACAGTGCCACTTACCTTTACCCACCAGTGTCACCCATCAATGCCCAGTAGTGCTGCCAATCAATGCCCATCAGTTCCTCATAATCGGTGCCACCGATCAGTGCTGCTGTCAGTGTCACCTACCTGTGCCTACCAGTGCCCATCAGTGCCACCCATCAGTGCTCATCAGTTCCACCTATCAGTGCCCTTCAGTGCAACCTATCAGTGCTCTTCAGTGCCGCCCATTAGTGCCACCCATCAGCGCCACCTCTCAGGGCCACCTATTAGTGCCACTGCCGCCTCATCATTGCTTATCAGTGCCACGTATCAGTGCCCATTAGTGCCGCCTTATCAGTGCCTATCAGTGCTCATTAGGGCCACCTATCAGTGCCGCCTATCAGTGCCCATCAGTGTAGCCACAAAAATTATGGTACCTGTTTTAAAAATGTTATAACGAACTATGAAACTGTTTTTATTTTCAAAATTTTCGGTCTTTTTTTTCGTTTTTTTTTTAGCAATGAATAAAAAACCCAGCAGTGATTAAATGCCACCAAAAGAAAGCTCTATTTATGTGAAAAAAATGATAAAAATTTAATTTGGGTACAGTGTTGCATGACCGTGATCGTCATTTAAAGTGCGACAGCGTTGAAAGCTGAAAATTGGTTTAGGCAGGAAGAGGGTTTAAGTGCCCAGTAAGCAAGTGGTTAAACAAAAAGTATGGATGGGATTTTTTAGGCACTGTAACGATCTGGGGTGATTATGCTCAAGTGGTGTATGCGTTTTCAGGAACACCGGTCAGACCAGACTGTATTTTTTAAGGGCAAGGCAGCCCAGTTTTATTTAAACAGAACAAACTTCACAGAAAGTCTTCCCTCGCAGGGGGTTCCACCATCATAGTATAACAAAAAACTTCAGCCTCCCGGCTCACTCACTCTTACTAAGTCAAACTCCCTCCTGGAGCTTACTTGCTCAGCTGCGTGCTGCTTGGTCGCAGGCCACATCTGCCTCCTGCAGACATACACGCTCAGACTCCTAGAGACCGCCTGTCTCTCTTTCGTGGAGCCGTCTCCACCTGAAAGCCCTCCCGACTCCTACACCAGGCCACCTGCCTGTAGGGTGGAGCTGTTCCCAAGTGTGAGCCCTGAGCTCTCTTCTTGAGGGGAATATAAACCCAGCCCACAGGTGTGCAATCATCATGCCTGTCTTTGCAAATACCAGGCTGAAGATATTAATACACACTGTAATACACACCTGGGGTCGCCTCTCCACAGCACTCAGATGTAACACCAAAGATAAAATGACATTGGCTAATATTACAAATGTTAAAATCAAGGACAATAGTAACAAAACATGATCTGATAAAAAAGTTAAGTAGTGGGTGTGGCGCTGCTCTTTGGGATAATATGCATATATATAGAAATAAAAATAAACTCAATATATTCCTGTGTATTTGAAATTCATACTATATAAGTGTCAGGTGCTGTAAATCATATGTTAGTGTTAGGCTTCATACACACGGTACGAAAATCAGAAGGGAAAAGTCTGAAGACGAGCTGTCTGCGGATTTTCAAATCGTTAGTACGGTGTATTCGACAGATGATTTGGCTTTTACATCAAAAAAAAGCTGGATGTGCAGGCTATAACATTTTTTTCTGGTGTGAACTGAACATCTGATTTTCGGATGGTCAGTAGAGAAATCCCTCACACAAAAGTTGAAAATACAAACACGCGTGCTTGGAATCAAGGAACGACTGGGAAGAGTTTCTTCTTGTAAACTACTGTTTGTAAGCTAGAATTAACATTCAAGACGCGGAAATTGATGAAATGTCAAAATTCTTATCTTCTTTAATGGGATAATAATGAAGCTGTTTTGCATGTAGTTATGCCAAACGTATTGTAAAAGGCATTTGTTTTGTATGATCTGAAAATCGCGAATCAACGCTCACCAAAATTCTACTAGCATGAAATTAGCAAAAGGGGCCCAAAGGGTGTCGCTTGAGAAATGAACTTCCTCTTTATACTCTCATAGTACGTCACTACGTTCGTGTTTGTGAAACAACAATTTGCGGATAGTTAGTATGCTAGACAAAATCCTGCACACGCCCTTTTGACAAAAATCAGACGCTCAGTCATCCAACAATCAGACCGTGTATGAGGCTTTAGAAACACATTTTTCATTTGTATATATGCAACCGCTAAATATTACTAAAAAACAATCCATATAATAGAAGTTCATAACCATGTGCAAAAATATCCCCAAAATTGACAAATAAAAATATCCATTGATGTTTGATTAAAAAATAAAAAATAAAGTGACCAGTTCTCTTTAAAAAGTTAGCAATTCAGATACAAGTTCATAAACGTGTAGAAAAAATATACAATATATATCCTCATTATTGAAAAAATAAAAAGTCTATCAGTAACTGATAAAGTGACAGGTCCTCCTTAAAAGTGCTTCAGTAGCCATATATACTAAATTCATGCTATACTAAATTCATGCATTGTGCTGGTGCTCCAACTCATGCTCCCCCTCTCTTACCGCACTCACTAGAGAGATTTCCCCTCTGGGGGGGTAGAGAGCTTTCACAGCACACACTGGCAAAAACAGCAGACCTCAGATCCACAGTTGGTTTATTGCTCCTCTTTCTTTTAGCTTTTCTGAATCGGTTCACGTCAAAGCCCTCAGGTTGGTGCGTGACTCAAGACTTGCTGGGCATTTTGTGGTTTCTTAGGCGGAAGAACTGTTATCAAGTTTGTTTTGGTGGCTCCATCTCTTTACACAAAGCTTCTCTACTGCAATCCACTATTGCTGGTCGCCATTGATCTGATAAAAGCAAATTAACCACCAATATATATGAACTGTAAATAGCCAAAACTGCATATAGATTACAGAGTAAATCTGCATTTTGTTTCACAAAAGCAATCTTCATCAGGGTTAAGGAAAGGTGGTACATTCTGAAATATAAATAAATATACACCGGGTTTAACACAGGCTATTACACCAACATTATAGTGTACACTATTGGTAAATAATTACATAATCAATATTAGAGTAGGCATAGCCAACCAGCATGAGTTGCAATATCTCCAACAGTGGGAAGCACAAAGGATGCCAAACAAGCTCTTGGAGGTCTTGTTTGACATCATTTGTGCTTCCCATGGTTGGAGATGTTGTAGCTCATGCTGGTTGATGACACTGTAATGGACTCACCTGGGATAGAGGCTTTTGGAGGGGACTGAATGCTGGCCTCTTGCCTACTGATTATGGGCCCTGGATTTTAGGGAAATGGTGTTCTTTGTGAGCTGTATGCCTGGGGACCCTTGAGGTGGTGTTACTTTGGATTCAGGTCCATGTCCCCCCAAGACACACAGACTCTGGGAACCCTGTATATGTCATATTAGAAATAGTGACTGATTCATACTGTTGGGACACATACTGTTAGAAGATGCTGATGTCATCAACTCCAGCCACCTGTCTGTCTGTTGTCTGCTATAATGTAAATAAGTATAGAAGGGCTTATAATGCCCCATACACACGGCCGGACTTTGTTCGGACATTCCGACAACAAAATCCTAGGATTTTTTCCGACGGATGTTGGCTCAAACTTGTCTTGCATACACACGGTCACACAAAGTTGTCGGAAAATCCGATCCTTCTAAACGCGGTGACGTAAAACACGTACGTCGGGACTATAAACGGGGCAGTGGCCAATAGCTTTCATCTCTTTATTTATTCTGAGCATGCGTGGCACTTTGTCCGTCGGATTTGTGTACACACGATCGGAATTTCCGACAACGGATTTTGTTGTCGGAAAATTTTATATCCTGCTCTCAAACTTTGTGTGTCGGAAAATCCGATGGAAAATGTGTGATGGAGCCTACACACGGTCGGAATTTCCGACAACAAGGTCCTATCACACATTTTCCATCGGAAAATCCGACCGTGTGTACGGGGCATAAGAGTCTTTCACCCATTGTTGTTTGTGCTAATTAACCCTGCATTTGTATGAAGGAGTTCTGTGTTGATATTTATGATTTTGTGTATTGTATAGTCGGTGAGCTAGGAAACGTCAAGGCTGCCCTAAAAGGTCATATCTCTGAGTCACCTGTCTGGTTAAAGGATTTGTTAATTAGCTCATGTTAATTAGGTTTCTAGTTACAGTTCGTATTGTCATCCTGGTGTATATATTTATGTGAGAGCTCAAATAAAGGAGGCTATTCCTGATGTACTCCAAGACTGGTGTTGTCTGGTTCTTGGGTTATTATAGCCAGATCCATTGATCTCGTGTTCCAGGACTTAGGAAGCGATATACTGATGGAAGCACTCAAGCGGAGTGTGGGACGTTCCGTCACAGACACCTACTCTAATTTTGAATATTATTATTATTATTATACAGGATTTAGCGCCAACAGTTTGCACAGAATTTTACAACATGAGGGCAAACAGTTACAATATCACTCAATACAGGAGGAATCAGAGAATTTGTAATATATTTACCAATAGTGTATACTATAATGTTACTGTATTATCCAGTGTTAAATCTGATGTATATTGCTTGAGTGGTGGAAATGGGTAAAAGAGAAGACAAAGTCGTTCTTTATTAGGAAAGGGTGAAGAAAGCAAGAGAGGAGAATGAATGGTAGCAAAGGAGTTTGGATTACTTGGATGAATTGAAAAAAATAGGGAGAAAATGTGTATTACAAGATTGTGGAAGCAAAATAGAAAGTGAAGTTGTTTTTGGAGCAGAAAGATAGGACAATTTTAGCTTAAGCAAGAGTAGTTGTTAAAGAGTAGGGATGAGCCGAACACCCCCCCCGGTTCGTTTTGCACCAGAACATGTGAACAGGCAAAAAATTGTACGAACAAGTGAACACCATTAAAGTCTATGGGACACGAACATGAAGAATCAAAAGGGCTCATTTCAAAGGCTTATATGCAAGTTATTGCCATAAAAAGTGTATGGGGACCCAGGTCCTGCCCCAGGGGACATTATCAATGCAAAAAAAGTTTTAAAAACTGATGTTTTTTCAGGAGCAGTGATTTTAATAATGCTTAAAGTGAAACAATAAAAATGAAATATTCCTTTAAATATCATGCCTGGGGGGTGTCCTTAGTATGCCTGTAAAGTAGCGCATTTTTCCAGTGTTTAGAACAATACCACAGCAAAATGACATTTCTAAAGGAAAAAAAGGGAATTTAAAACTGATCGCGGCTGTATTGTATTGTCAGGTCCCGGCAATACAGATAAAAATCATTGAAAAAAACGGCATGAGTTCCCCCCAGTCCATTACCAGGCCCTTTGGGTCTGGTATGAATATTAAGGGGAACCCCTCACCAAAATGTAAAAAAAAATGCGTGGGGCCCCCCCAAAATCCATACCAGGCCATTCAGTTCTGATATGGATATTAAGGGGAACCCTGCGCCAAATTAAAAAAAATGGGGTAGGGTTCCCCCCAAAATCCATACCAGGTCCTTCAGGTCTGGTATGGATTTTAAGGGGAACCCTGCGCCAAAATAAAAAAAATGGCATAGGGGCCCCCCAAAATCCATACCAGACCTTTATCCGAGCATGCAACCTGGCAGGCCGCAAGAAAAGGGGGGTGAGAGAGTGCCTCCACTCCTGAACTGTACCAGGCTGCATGCCCTCAACATGAGGAGGATGCTTTGGGGTCACCCCCAAAGCACCCTTTTCCCATGTTGATGGGGACAAGGACCTCATCCCCACAACCCTTGCTCGGTGGTTGTGGGGGGTCTGCAGGTGGGGGGCTTATCGGAATCTGGAAGCCCCCTTCAATAAGGGGACCCCCAGACCCCTCTATGTGAATGTGTATCGCTTATATTGTACCCCTACTCATTTACCAAAAAAAGTACCAAAATGTTAAAAATGAAAAAAACCTGTTCTGCGATGTTCATTCATCTTCGATCACAGCGCCGACAAGCCAAGAAAAAAACAAAAATGCAACAACTCCGCCTCAATGGGAGGCTCCTGCTGACTGAATCCTCTTTGTGATGACAGCTGTTATATAGCTGAGGGCCGGGCCACCCGGTGACATAAACAGGTGACCCCGCCCCCTTCTGACTTCACGTAACATCAGAGGTCACTTTTACCATTTTGACACTTTTTTTGGTGAATGAGTAGGGGTACAATGTACCCGATACCCATTCACATGGGGGTTGGGATCTGGGGGTCGGGATCTGGGGGTCCCGTTCTTAAGGGGGCTTCCAGATTCCAATAAGCCCCCTGCCCACAGACCCCCACAACCAACAGTCAAGGGTTGTGGGGATGAGGCCCTTGTCCCCATGTTGAGGGTATGTGCCCTGGCACGGTTCAGGGGGGGCACTCTCTTGTCCCCTCCCCTTTTCCTGCGGCCTGCCAGGTTGCATGCTTGGATAAGGATCTGGTATGGATTTTGGGGGGACCCCTACACCCCATTTTTTTTCAATTTTGGCGCAGGGTTCCCCTTAAAATCCATACCAGACCTGAAGGGCTTGGCATGGATTTTGGGGGGACCCCACGCATTTTTTTTATTCCCCTTAATATTCTTACCAGACCCAAAGGGCCTGGTAATGGACTAGGGGAACCCATGCCGTTTTTTTCAATGATTTATATCTGTATTGCTGGGATCCGACAATACATTATAGCCATGAGCAGTTTCTTTTTTTCTTCTTTTTTCTTTTGTCACTTCAGCGAACTCTTGTGGGAAACTTAAGTCATCATTACAGTTCATTATTGTCCCAACTCTTTGTCACATCATAGTAGCTTTATCCAATGCACGTAAAAAGATTCATATGACAATTCTTGCTCAAAAAAAATATAATCTGTTAATACAAACTCTAGCATCAAGTCAACAACCTCCCGCCCCCCTCCTTCCCACCCCCCCACCTCTGCGTGCTCGCCCTTACTATGAGTCATCAAACTCGGTTATAGACCTATATTCTTAATTCCTCAGCATAGCTCCATGATCTTTTAAACTCTTTCCAACACTCCCACTTCGCTCTAAACCCCTCATTATTGTCTTCTAAGTTTACTCTCAGACATTCCATATTAAAGGTTTCCTCTACAGAGTCAATCCATTCCCATATTAATGGACTTTCCTCTTCTTGCCAATTATTGGGGATTAGTCTTTTAGCTGCATTTATCAAGTGCGGTGCCAGCGAGTCCTTATACTGCTTCACATCTCCCTCCACTCCGTGGAGCAGCACCACCCATGGATCTTCCACTATTTCTTTTTTGGTGAATTCTTTTATATAATATATAATCTTTTTCCAAAATGTTTTGATCTTGGGGCAATTCCACCATAAGTGAGCCATTGTCTCTACTTCCTTACATCCTCGCCAGCATTCCACGGATTTATGCTTTTGGTATTTACTGATTTTGTCAGGAGTTGAGTACCATCTAGTTAGACATTTATAGTTCATTTCAGCAGTTTTAGTATCAACTGATGAACTGTGAGTCAAGTTCAGTATTTTTCCTATAGTGGTCTTATCCCTTTGTGACCCCAAATCCTGTTTCCATTTTTTTATAAATGGCGGGATCTCCACCTCGCCCACCGTCAGCAAGAGTTTGTAAAGCCTAGATATCGTATTTCTTGTGTTGTTCGCGGTACACAACCGTTCCAACGGAGTCAACTCATCCCCTGATATAATTGGGTGAGGAAGACTCTTGATAAAATGATATAACTGGAGATACCACCACTCATCAATTGACCAAAGGTCCTTATTGTGTTTTAACTCTTGAAGTCGTATAATTTTTCCTTTTTTAATCTTGTCTCTTAACTGTGTCGTGTCTTTCTTTATCCAGTTTCCCCCTAATGTCTTTTCCCCTGGTGCAAAAAATTCATTATCTTTTAACGCAATTAGCGGGGAATTATAATTCCCATTAATGTGCTTATACATCGTGTCCCAAATTTTTAAAACATTCCGTGTGTGTGTGTTTACATCCAACGTTCTACAATGTGGTGGATTCCATATTATATTTCCCAATTGTGCCTTACTAAGTGTTTTTTCTAACTTAAGTCATCTTTTTTCATTTTTATCCCTAACCCATTCGACCATCCTTGACAACACAATCGCTTTGTAATAGTTTTGAATATCTGGTACAGCTAGCCCTCCTCTTTTATTTTCTTGTCTTAAAGTTGCAAAGGATACTCTCGGTTTTCTGTGTTTCCATATTGCGTTCATTATAATCCATTTTAACTTTCTTAGGTATGGTTGAGGTAGGGCCAATGGCAACATCTGGAACTTATAAGTAATCTTTGGTAATAGGGCCATCTTTATAATATTGATACGTCCTATCCATGATATAGGCCTGCCTATTATTCTATTACACTCGGTTCTTATTTCATCTAGTAATGGTATATAGTTTATTTTGTATACCTTCTTCAAAGTATTCACTAACTTTATTCCCAGGTATTTAAGTTCCTTCCTTCAGGAAAACCTGAATTCATTTTTCAGCAGTTGTTTTTCTGTCTTACATAAATTTATGTTAAGGATTTCTGACTTAGCTAGATTTGTTTTAAAGTTAGATATTTCTCCGAGCCGTGAGCAGTTTTAACCACTTCAGCCCTGGAAAGTTTTACCCCCTTCCTGACCAGAGCACTTTTTACAATTTACCCAAGTGTCGCTTTAACTGCTAATTGCGTGGTCATGCAATGCTGTACCCAAACTAAATTTGCGTCCTTTTTTTCCACAATTAGAGCTTTCTTTTGATGGTATTTAATCACCTCTACGGTTTTTATTTTTTTTAAATGGAAAAAGACCAAATAATTCGAAAAAATTATATTTTCTACTTTTTGTTATAAAAAATTTCCAATAAACTCAATTTTAGTCATACATTTAGGCCAAAATGTATTCAGCCACATGTCTTTGGTAAAAAAAGTCAATAAGCGTATATTTATTGGTTTGCGCAAAAGTTATAGCATCTACCAACTAGGGTACATTTTCTGGAATTTACACAGCTTTTAGTCTATGACTACCTATCTCATTTCTTGAGGTGCTAAAATGGCAGGGCAGTACAACCCCCCCCAAATGACCCCATTTTGGAAAGTAGACACCCCAAGCAAATTGCTGAGAGGCATGTTGAGCCCATTGAATATTTAATTTTTTTGTCCCAAGTGATTGAATAATGACAAAAAAAAAAATTTTACAAAAAGTTGTCACTAAATGATATATTGCTCACACATGCCATGGTTATATGTGGAATTGCACTCCAAAATACATTTTGCTGCTTCTCCTGAGTACGGGGATACCACATGTGTGGGACTTTTTGGGAGCCTAGCCGCGTACGAATCACCCGAAAACCAATCACCGCCTTAAGGATTTCTAAGGTCGTAAATTTTTGATTCCACTCCTCACTACCTATCACAGTTTTGAAGGCCATAAAATGCCAAGATGGCACAAACCCCCCCAAAAGACCCCATTTTGGAAAGTAGACACCCCAAGCTATTTGCTGAGAGGCATGTTGAGTCCATGGAATATTTTATATTTTGCAACAAGTTGTAGGAAAATGACAAACTTTTTTTTTTTTTTTTTTGCACAAAGTTGTCATTAAATGATATATTGCTCACACAGGCAATGGGCATATGTGGAATTGCACTCCAAAATACATTCTGCTGCTTTTCCTGAGTACAGGGATACCACATGTGTGGGACTTTTTGGGAGCCTAACCGCGTACAGGGCCCCGAAAACCAAGCACCGCCTTCAGGATTTCTAAGGTCGTAAATTTTTGATTTCACTCCTCACTACCGATCACAGTTTTGAAGGCTATGAACTGCCCAGATGGCTTAAACCCCCCCAAATGACCCCATTTTGGAAAGTAGACACCCCAAGCTATTTTCTGAGAGGCATGTTAAGTCCATGAAATATTTTATATTTTGCCACAAGTTGCGGGAAAATGACAAACATTTTTTTTTTTTTTGCACAAAGTTGTCACTAAATGATATATTGCTCAAACATGCCATGGGCATATGTGGAATTGCACTCCAAAATACATTCTGCTGCTTCTCCTGAGTATGGGGATACCACATGTGTGGGACTTTTTGGGAGCCTAGCCACGTACAGGGCCCCGAAAACCAATCACCGCCTTAAGGATTTCTAAGGGCGTAAATTTTTGATTTCACTCCTCACTACCTATCACAGTTTCGAAGGCCATAAAATGCCAAGATGGCACAAAACCCCCCAAATGACCCCATTTTGGAAAGTAGACACCCCAAGCTATTTGCTGAGAGGCATGGTGAGTATTTTGCAGCACTCATTTGTTTTTGAAAATGAAGAAATAAAAGAAAAATGTATTTTTTTTTCTTTTTTCAATTTTTAAAACTTTGTGACAAAAAGCGAGGTCTGCAAAATACTCACTGTACCTCTCAGCAAATAGCTTGGGGTATCTACTTTCCAAAATGGGGTCATTTGGGGGGGGGGGGTTGTGCCATAGTGAGGAGTGAAATCAAAAATTTACACCCTTAAAAACCCTAAAGGTGGTGCTTGGTTTTCGGGGTCCCAAACGCGGCTAGGCTCCCAAAAAGTCTCACACATGTGGTATCCCTGTATTCAGGAGAAGCAACAGAATGTATTTTGGGGTGTAAATTTCACATATGCCCATAGCATGTTTGAGCAATATATCATTTAGTGACAACCTTTTGTAAAATATTTTTTTTTTGTCATTATTCAATCACTTGGGACAAAAAAATAAATATTTAATGGGCTCAACATGCCTCTCAGCAATTTCCTTTGGGTGTCTACTTTCCAAAATGTGGTCATTTGGGGGGGGTTTGTAATGCATTGCCATTTTAGCACCTCAAGAAACGAGATAGGCAGTCATAGACTAAAAGCTGTGTAAATTCCAGAAAATGTACCCTAGTTTGTAGAAGCTATAACTTTTGCGCAAACCAATAAATTAATGCTTATTGACTTTTTTTACCAAAGACATGTGGCTGAATACATTTTGGCCTAAATGTATGACTAAAATTGAGTTTATTGGATTTTTTTATAACAAAAAGTAGAAAATATCATTTTTTTCAAAATTTTCGGTCTTTTTCTGTTTATAGTGCGAAAAATGAAAACCACAGACCCAAACAGTATATATTTTTTAAAAGCAAAGGACCTACAGATTAAAATGGTGGGTGTTTCTTTTTTTTTCACACAGTATTTGCAAAGCGATTTTTCAAACGCTTTTTTGGGAAAAAACACACTTTTTTAATTTTAATGCACTAAAACACACTATATTGCCCAAATGTTTGATGACATAAAAAAGATGATCTTAGGCTGAGTACATGGATACCAAACATGACATGCTTTAAAATTTCGCACAAACGTGCAGTGGCGACAAACTACATATATTTTTAAAAGCCTTTACAGGTTACCACTTTAGATTTACAGAGGTCTACTGCTAAAATTATTGCCCTCGATCTGACCTTCACGGTGATACCTCACATGCATGGTGCAATTCCTGTTTACATTTGACGCCAGACCGGCGCTTGCATTCGCCTTTGCGCGAGAGCGCGGGGGGGGGGCAGGGGTGCTTTTTTTTTTTTCTTTATTTTTTTTTTTGCTTTTTTATCTTATTTTTAAACTGTTCCTTTCATTTTTTTTTATCATTTTTATTGTTATCTCAGGGAATGTAAATATCCCCTATGATAGCAATTGGTAGTGACAGGTACTCTTTTTTGAAAAAGTTGGGGTCTATTAGACCCTAGATCTCTCCTCTGCCCTCAAAGCACCTGACCACACCAAGATCGGTGTGATAAAATGCTTTCCCAATTTCCCAATGGCGCTGTTTACATCCGGCGGAATCTAAGTCATGAAATGCTCGTAGCTTCCGGTTTCTTAGGCCATAGAGATGATTGGAGTCATTCTGGTCTCTGATCAGCTCTATGGTCATCTGACTGAATCACCGGCTGCATTCTCGGGTTCCCTGTTGGGACATGAGAGCCAGAGAAAAACATGGAAGACGGTGGTGGGGGGGACATTTCCTCCCACTGCTTGAAAAAGCAGTCTAGAGACTAATTAGCTGCTAGGATTGCTTTTACATGAAAGTTGACCATTGGCTGAAAAGAATCATACCAAGATGATACCTGAACCTGCAGACATCATTCTGATATAACCACTCAAAGTCCAGCAACATACCAGTACGTTGCTGGTCCTTGTTGGGCATATATTGTAATCTTTTTTTTTCATGCAGCCTGAGGGCTGAACAAAAAAAAGAGATTGATCGGTGGGTATGCCCACCATTAGAATGCCTCACTTCATCCACCCACTTCTAATGATGGGCATACATGCACCATTTATATATGCCAAAGCATGGGGGCAACCGCCCCAAAAGTTAGGAGCAAATTTGGCATATATGCTCTTTTTTAACTGTGGTGGTGAAATCATCTCCTACAGTACTGGAGTCACGGCTTTATGTATCATGGGAGCAAACGCTGTTGCTGTCAAGATAAATAAATCCGCGCCGCAACTGAATGGCGTACCTGCTAAGCAAATGATAGTTAACAATAAAACAAAATAACATTACAGTATAACAGTAAGACATACCATACCTGCAAAGCAAATACAAAAAAAATTGTAAAAAATAAAACATTTTTTAACGCAACCTGTGCCTAAAATATATATATGCCGAAGCATGGGGGCATCCACCCGCAAAAGGTAGGAGAAAATCGCTCCTCCGCCCCTGCTGCCTCCATGCTTCGTCATATATGCTCTTTTTTTAACTGTGGTGTTGAAATCACCTCCGACAGCGCTGGAGTCACGGCTTTATGTATCGTGGGAGCAAACTCTGTTGCTGTCAAGGTAAATAAATCCGCGCTGCAGCTGAATGGCGTACCTGAAAACAAAAAAATGGTTAACAATAAAACACAGTAACCAGTAAAGTATAAAAAAATGACATACCCGAAAAGCAAACATAATAAAACATAATAACAATAAAACATTGCAGAATAGAATACAGTAAAAAATAGCAGAACAATAGAGAGAGAATAGAGAGAGAGAAAGAACAATAAAACGACAACTATTTTTTTTTATTTTATATTTTTATTTTTGTGTATTTTTTATTTTTTACTTTTTTTTTACACTTTTATTTGTAACTGTAACTGTAACAGTTCGGTTCCAGATTCGGGTTTCTCAAAATGCGATGGCATCTTGGGAGACCCTGTGAAAGTGTGCCTAGTCTGTGCAATGCTGTACCCTACGCTAAAACTCAACTAGTGTATGGTAGCGCTCAAAACATTCACCAATGCAAAGACCAGGATTGTCAGAACAGGAGGGACAATAATAGCGGGTGTCCATGCTTTCTACAGACATAACATTTTCTTTGGGGGGGCTTGTTGGGTAGGGGTACTCGGGAGGACATAAGGAAAATGCCTTTCATGCAGCCAGCTTACTGCATTTGGATTGGGAAGGTAAGGTGGAGCACCATCTGGAAACAGAAGGGCTCTGACTATCTCTTCCTGGAATTTAATGAAGGATCCAGTCTGTCCTGAAGCTCTGTATAGCACATGAGTGTTCAGCAAAGCCAATTGAAATAAATATACAGACACATTTTTATACCAGCGTCTGGCCTTACAGGCAACCAGGTACGGCGCCAACAACTGGTCGTTGAAGTCCACTCCTCCCATATTTTGGTTATATTTGTGGACGCAGAGGGGTTTCTCCACAACACTAGTCGCCGTAGTAATTTGGACAGTTGTGTCTGCATGAAGGGAGGTAAGAACGAAAACATTATTAGTATCCCTCCACTTCATAGCGAGCAAGTTATTACACTTCAAGCAGGCTCTCTCCCCCAGTCTAAGACAGGAATCTACAAGCCGCTGGGGAAAGCTCCAGCGATTAGATCGCACAGTGCCACATGCTCCAATCTGATGATTAAACAAGTGACTAAAAAGTGTCACGCTCGTGTAATAATTGTCCACGTACAAGTGGTATCCCTTTCCGAATTAGGGTGACACCAAGTCCCACACAATCTTGCCAGAGCTTCCTATGTAGTCAGGGCAGTTTGTTGGCTCTACGTGACTATCTCTTCCCTCATAAACCATAAAACTACATGTATAGCCTGTGGCCCTGTCACAGAGCTTATACATCATGACCCTGTATCTGGCACGCTTGCTGGGAAAATACTGTTTGAATGACAAGCGGCGAGAAAACTTAATCAGGGACTCATCAACGCAGACAACTTGATGGGGAGTAAACAAGTCTGCAAAACGTTGGTTGAAGTGGTTTACAAGGGGCCAAATTTTGTAGAGCTGATCGTATCCAGGTTCTCCACGAAGACGACAGAGTTCATTGTTGTTGAAGTGCATGAACCGCAAAATCTGCTCATATCGTGCCCTGGCCATGGAAGCAGAGAACACGGGCATATGGTGAATTGGGTCAGTGGACCAATATGACCGCCACTCACTCTTTTTGGTTATGCCCATGAGGAGGGATAGGCCCAGAAAGATCTTAAATTCGGAAACCGTAATTGGTTTCCAATCTCTGGCAAGGGAGGACTGGGGATTAGTTGCGATGTATTGACCAGCATACAAATTGCTTTGGTCCACAATAGATCTATAGAGATCTTCGGTGAAAAACAGCGAATAAAAATCAAGTGACGTAAAATCAACTGTTTCCACCTGAATGCCGGGTTGGCCAGTGAATGGGGGAAGCACAGGTGCTGCAGAAGTGGTGGGTTCCCAATTAGGATTGGCGAATGCAGCAGGAAGGGCACTATGGGCTCGATGGGCCTGTCTTTGTCTTCTTGGTGGCAGCGGGACACTACTTGTGCTTGCCACCTCGCCAGCTTGAACTGCACTTATGGGACTCGCCACGTCACCAAGTGTTACTGCAGTGCTGGATGTATGACCATGGGGTACTAGGCCACTGGTGCTTGCCAGTTCACCAGGAGGAATAGAGGTGCTAGTACTTCTCTGCTCCATATGAGAGCCCTGCGGTTCTTGCACCTCAACAGCAGAAGAAGATTGGGGTCTGGTATGCATGACCTTGGCAGGGACCACAACTCCGTCGTCAGAGCTATCTGTCATGGAGCCACTGCTGTCTACAGGTTCGTATTCTGAGCCTGAATCTGACAGATGAGTGACTTCCTCTTCACTATCTGTCATGCTCAGAAACGTGTAGGCCTCTTCACTACTGTACCTTCGATTTGCCATTTTGGGTTCTAAATTTAGTGGTACAGTAGTGAGACCCACAGGTAAAAAAGCTCCTGACTGTTAGTGACTGTATCAAAACGCTACCAAAAAAACTGTTAGCGATCGCAGGAATCAGGCCTGACTCTGTGGATACTGCAGTTATGTGTTTAGTGTTTTGTAAGTGACAGTGATCGAGCGATACTGCACTTGGCTGGGCAGAGGGGCAAAATGCAGGTGCTAGCAGGTATCTGGGCTGATCCCGCTAACACTGCGGTTTTGGGAACCCTAAACTGCTGGGGACGCTAGTATAGATCTGATCAGATACTATACCACTAAGGGAGGTATATGCTGCGTGCGTGGGTGTTAGCGGTACTGGCACTAACCTGACACTGCCTGGGGTGACGCAGACCCTATCTGACCCTAAAACCTAAGTTATATCACCCACCGGGCGATCAGGGGGTTAAACCTTTATTAGGTAATAAACGACGGGTGCCCTGACACCCGTCGTTTATAAAAAAACAAACTAACTAACCAGCATCATCCGTAACAGTTATACGGTGATCACTGGTGAAAGGGTTAACTAGGGGGCAATCAGGGGGTTAAAACCTTTACTAGGTAGTATATGGGGGTACCTGACGCTAAAAGAACCTGATGCTGAACCTAAATACTTACCTGGCTAACTAGGGTCACCTGTGACACTAATACGGCGATCAGAAAAAAGATCGCTTAGCGACACTGGTGACAGGTGTTAACTGGGGGGTGATTAAGGGGTTAAACCTTTATTAGGGGGGTTAGGGGGTAACCCTAGACCTAAAGGGGCCTACCACTAACTGCCCTACCACTTATAACAGTCACAAATGACACCAATGCAGTAATCAGTAAAAAAAAATACTTCTATTGGTGTCACTGTGAGAGGGGGTGCAGGGGGGGCGATTGGGGGGTGATTGGGGGGTGAATAGTGTGCCTGCGTGTTCTACTGTAATGTGTAGTGTTGGTGCAATTACTTGATGTCTTCTCTCCTCGGAAGCCGGAACAAAAAGGCTTCACGAGGAGCGATGACATCACTTCCTCCACTTCTGTTTACAGTTCAGAAGCAGAGGAAGCTCCTCATTTGCCAGGAGCTATCGTGAGGGGGTGGCCATGGATCATTGACCTCCCCCTCAGCACGGATCGCTCCTGGAGCTAATCCGACTGCCTGAGGCACTGGGGGAGGGGCCGATCGGACCCCCCGCCCACGGGCAGGCAGGGATCGTACAGGTAAGCCCTTATGCCTGCCCGTGACATTTTGCCGACATACATCGGCGTGTGGCAGTCGTCGGTCAGCAACTGGTTAAATTACTTTTTTTCCTTTAGAAATTTTGCTGTGGTGCTTTTCTAAATACAGGAAAAATGCGCTACTTTACAGGCATACAAAGGACACCCCCCAAGGCACGATATTTAAAGGAATATTTCATTTTTATTGTTTCACTTTAAGCATTATTAAAATCACTGCTGCTGAAAAAACAGTTGTTTTTAAAACTTTTTTTTGCATTGATAATGTCCCCTGGGGCAGGACCCGGTTCCCCATACACTTTTATGACAATAACTTTTTCATGCTAGTGTCCCATAGACTTTAGTGGTGTTCCGTGGCTTTCGAATTGGCTGCGAACACCACATAATGTTCAACTCGAACATCGGGCTCATCCCTATTAAAGAGTTGGATGACAAATGTACCAAGTTTTTTTTCAAGAGTGTGTATGGTGGGAAGAGTGAATTGATAAGTGTGTTGGATGAGAATGATTGTGAGGTGAGTGGAAATGGTAAGGTAAAAAAGGGAAAGTGTTGAAGTTTTATACTAATTTATTTTCAGAGAAAGCGAGGGATGTGAGTGTGAAGAAGGATGTTGCCTGGGAGAATGATTTCTGAAAGTTTTGTGTGTTTGAGGGATGTATTGTGGGACTGCAAAGACAGAAAGCAAATGGCAGCTGTGTTGACTATTAATTTAGAAAAAACGTATCATCGGGTTCTGCATGGTTTTATGTTTAAGGTTTTGGAGAGAATGGGTGTGCCTGAGAAGATGATTGGATGTATACAGAGATTGTGAGCAAGGTGCAGATAAATGGTTGGTTGCCTGAGGGAGTGGATGTGAGGGGAGTTTGAGTCAAAAGGCGAAAACACAAAATAAATGTAATTTCTGGTCTTTAAGGACTTTATCTTTTCAGGGGAAGATTCTGATTATTAAGACAGTGATATTGACCATTTTGCTATTTTTGTATTACATTTTCCCTGCACAGGACAGGATATTGAGGAGGATCATTAGAATATGTTTCCAGTTCTTTTGGTCATTCAAAGCAGAAAAACTTAAAAGTGAGAAAGTAATGAAAGGAAAGTTGAATAGTGGTAAGGGAATGGTGTGTGTGGAGAGATTTTTGTCTCTAAAATATGTGAGCATGTGTGTCAAGTTATGTAAGAAAGAGAGTTTGACTGGCTGTATGGTAAGCTATGTTAGTGGTAAAGTGTTTTGCGAAAGTTGAAATGGTGTGATGTGGATCTAAGGAAGCCTGTTTGTTTTAGGGCACGTGTTTCTACACGAGGATAGAGAGGGGGTGGAAAAGTTTAATTTGAGTGGTGCAACGAGAGAGATGTGTTATGAGTGTAAAAAATGACTATGTGGATGGATGGGAAGGAGGAGATGGAAGGGATAGGGGGTTTGAATGTGGCTGAATGTGAGAAAGTGTGGAGGATGAAAGAACTGAATAATAAGCAGAAGGATATCACGTTGATGGGAGTACATAGATGTTTGCCAGTGAGCGTCTTTCAGAGGAGGCATGGAATGTGATAATACTGAGATGTGCCCAAGAGAGGGGTGTATGGGTTTGGAGAGTGTGGAGCATATTTTCTGGGGGTGCAGATTTGTGCAGATTTGCTAGGGTGGTATGGGAGAATTTAGTGATACTAAGTGAGGATTTGACTGGTTTGAAAAATTTGCGGTACTAGATGGTAATGTATTGGTTGTGGAAGTTGGGAAAGAAGGAGACAAGAGTTTTATGGATGTTAGTGAACTTTACGAAGGAGTGTTTGTGGGACGTGATGAACATTTTTTTTTCAAAAAGGAATGTTTGTGTGAGAGCGTGTGTGACCATGACCTGTGGGCGGTTGTATGGCTATGGGTACCATGATTGTTTAAAGATGGGGGTGGAAGAGGCTAATAAGATCTGGCTTTTTAAGTCCTGGAAGAGATGGACTTTATACGTTTTCTTCTGAATTTCTGTATTTTTTAGGATTTTTTGTTTATTCTTTGGCTTTATTATGTTTACTAAGATCATCATTTTTGATATGTCTTGTGTTTTTTGACACTATGGGGTAAATTTACTAAGACTAGTGAACTCAGTATCTGTTGCAGCTGTGCATGTTAGCCAATCAACTTCTAACTTCAGCAATTAAGCTTTGGCAATAAAACCTGAAAGCTGATTGGTCTACAGAGCTGCACCAGATTTTGCACTCACATTTTAGCAAATAACCCCCAATGTGAGTGTTTTCTTTGCTTTGCAATATGCAATTTTTCTTCTGTTTAACTGTATAATGAGAATTTTCTTCATTGCATTATGAAAACTAATGATGTTTTGATGATTCTTTTATTGTTGCTGACTCCTGCTTTTTTTTTCTTTTTAAGGTAGGACATTGGGATGTGGAGGGACAGGGGGAAATGGAAAATAGATAAAATAAAACAAAGTTTATTATGTGAGAGTAAAAGGCCAGAAATATTTTTCGGACATGCAGCACACATGTAAATGTTACTAGGCTACAATGATGAGAGAGTCTAGGAAGGTTTCATCATCCCAAAATATAAGAGTGTGGTTTTCCAGAGCAGCAATCCAGAAAAACTGAACTGTTTAGATGGAGAGTATTTACTATTTATTAGCTAAAATAAACTAAGATATTTTTGCTTTACTTTTGTTAATATGTATCAATTAGAAATTAGGTTACAACTGTTTTGCGTTGCCTTTTTATTGATTATACTGGTTACCACCTATATGTATACCTATCATAGCGATTTCATTATTTTCTGGTTCTTGTCTGTATTTATACACGTTCTTTTTTACTTATTACTAGTTATATTTATTTTCCTGAAGAAGTGCTGACACAAGCCCCAAACTATCTATCTATCTATCTATCTATCTATCTATCTATCTATCTATCTATCTATCTATCTATCTATCTATCTATCTATCTATCTATCTCTCCATCTCTCTATCTCTCTATCTCCAACAAAATAAATAGTCAAAAAATTGACAATCAATATTTGCAGAACTTTTATTTTTTTCCTTTTTTTTGGAAAGCAAAGGCACTTATACAATTCAAATTAAATCATGAATAAAATAAACACAATTATGAATGATCTTAGCCTAAATAGGTTTCTGTAGAAAAATACTGTATATACAATTATTAAACTCAATGATGCACTGAATCCAGTATTAAATTATGGTCACCACTAAAGGCTACTAAAAAAAAAAAACAAAAAAAAACTTACAATTGTACTCATGTAGTTTTATTGGATTTCATTAGCTGGTGGATTTGGTTCAGATACATTATTAATGCACATGGGAATTTTTCTGGCATTAGCCTCAAAGAATCCAATTGTGCTGCTGTTCTCACTGACATTGTCAGTTTGTTTGAATATTACAATGTAACACACCGGTAAAAGGTGGCATCCTATGATGCCAGAGATAGAAGAAAGAATGGCGACTATTTGTACCGCAGAGAGGTACATGCCCTTTGAGTTCTTATAGACGGGAATAAAAAGAATCCACACAAACATATAGACAAGCATGCTGAAGGTGATACTTCGGGCCTCGTTGTATTTCTCCGGTAGTTTCCTTCCCTTATAAGCAAGAAGGAAGCAAGTTAAGGCAAGCATCCCAATGTACCCTAACATGATACCAAAGGCCACGTAAGATCCTTCATCACAATACTTGATGATGAGCTGAGGTATGCTGTTATCAGTCATAGGAGAGGGGCTATTCAAAATGAGCCACACTAAACAAATAACAACCTGACTACCGGTTAATACAGCCATGACAATGATTGAGCGCTGGCGAGTAAAGTTACCTATTAGCTTGCCCTTTTTGGCTGACTCAAAAGCTATGAGGATCATGATAGATTTAATTAGAATGCAGCTGACAGCAAAGGTGAAGCTAATTCCATACAGGGGCTGTCTAATCTGGCAGACTACAGCATTTGGCTCTCCAATGAAAAGCCAAATGCTTGCTGAGCTAAATATTAAGGACACTATCAGAAGGTAGGCGTAATGACCGCCTGCTGCCTTAACAGAGGAATTGTTAGCATTTTTCACAAAGAGGATTCCTATCAATAGTAGGACTGCAATTCCAAATGAAGCAAAAGTAAGCAAAGTTACAGCAAATGGGTCCTTCCACTCCAGATATTGAACCTTCTTATTTTCACACCATGAGCTTCCATTTGATGACCACTGATGGGAGGGACACACAAAGCATTCAACCATGTCTGGAAAAATTGGTTATAAAAAATATATTTTTGTTATTATTTGCATGCATTTTGCAAATGAACATTCAGTGCATCAATTGGAACCTAAAGCAAAGATGACCATACTGTGCCTCCCCTTCCTGCTGGAGCTGAGATGGGTGGTGCTGGTGTGTTGGAATGTACAATAGCCGGACGATTGTAAATAGCAAACATTACAACTATTGTTCACCAGCCCTTAGGTTTACCAAGGTATGGTCAATGGAAAACTTTAAAACAGAAACACATGGGGGGCTAACTTAATCACTTGACCTCCTGAAGATGCATCCCCTTTATGACCAGGCCATTTTATGCGATACGGTACTGCATTACTTTAACTGACAATTGCACGGTAATGCAACACTGTATCCAAATATAATTGATGTCCTTTTTTCCCCACAAATAGAGCTTTCTTTTTGTGGTATTTAAACAAAAAAAGAGCGACAAATTTGAAAAAAAAAAACAATATTATTTACTTTCTGCTAAAAACATATCCAATTAAAAAAAAAATAGGCCAATATGCATTCTGCTACATATTTCTTGTAAAAAAAAAATCCCAATTAGAGTATATTGATTGGTTTACGCAAAAGTTATAGCGTCTACAAACCATGGGCTATTTTTATTTATTTATAATTGATTTATTTATTTTTTACTATTAATGGTGATGATCAGCGATTTATAGCCAGACTGCAATATTGTGGTACACATTCTGGCACTAACTGACACTTTAGACATTTTTTGGGGACCAGTGACACTAATACAGTGATCAGCGCTAAAAATAGGCACTGTCACTGTACTAATGACACTGGCTGGGAAGGGGTTAAACATCAGGGGCGATCAAAGGGTTAACTGTGTTCCTAGCCAGTGTTTTAGTGCACTGTGGTTTTTGCTTTTACTAGGGGAATAGATTAAATTTGCAGGGACACAAATTCCATCCCTTTCCTCCTGTCAGAATGACTGTATCTCATGATCTCATGATCGGCAGGTGCCGGCGGACCTCAAGTCTGTCATTTCCTGTTTGTGTGATTGGAAAACTGATATTCCCAGAAGTCTGCACTAAGATGCCTAAGTCATATTTTAGGCATCTCTGCAATAGAAATGTAAATTTTGATGAGATACTCCCCAAAGGTTAATCACATCTGCAGGGATGCCGACACTGCAGCTTTCCTCATTAGAACCCAGAAAGTGCATCAGCTGATTAATAATGAACCAGTCTGGTGAAATATAGAGCTATTTCTTCACAGAAACAAAAAGTGGTAATCTGCAACCTTTTAAATTCTTGCAGTGTACAGAGAGGTTTGTTTCTTTCTGTGTATGTATGTATGTATGTATGTGTGTATATATATATATATATATATATATATATACACAATATTACCAAAAGTATTGAGATGCCTGCCTTCAAACGCACATTAACTTTAATGGCATCTCAGTCCAGTCTTAGTCCATAGGGTTCGGTATTGTGTTTGCCCACCCTTTGCAGCTATAACAGCTTCAACTCCTCGGGAAGGCTGTCCACAAGGTTTAGGAGTGCGTCTATGGGAATGTTTGACCATTCTTCCGGAAGCACATTTGTGAGGTCAGGCACTGATGTGGACAAGAAGGCCTGGCTTGCAGTCTCCACTTTAATTCATCCCAAAGATGTTCTATCAGGCTGAGGTCTGGACTCTGTGCAGGCCAGTCAAGTTCCTCCATCCCAAACTGGATCATCCATGTCTTTATGGACCTTGCTTTGTGCAGTGGTGCACAGTCATGTTGGAACAGGAAGGGGCCATCGCCAAACTGTTCCCACAAAGTTGGGAGCATGAAATTGTCCAAAATGTCTTGGTGTACCGATGTCTTAAGATTTCCCTTTACTGGAACTAAGGGGTCAAGCCCACCCCCTGAAAAACAACCCCACTCCATAATCCCCTCTCCACCAAATGGTTTGGACCAGTGAAGTGAATCAAGTGAATCAAATACAAACCTCTATATTTAATATAATAAAAAATTTGGAAAATCAAGCACATAAGCAAGGTCAGCTAACACAATTTAACCACTTACTGACCAGCCGCCATCATTATACGGCGGCAGGTCGGCTCTCCTGCGCAAATCTCTATAGCTGTATGGCGGCTCGTGCAGGTGCAGTTGTGGGCGGGGTTGTGCTGGCGGCGGCACGCACTCGCACCCGCTGCACACTGCGTAGGCGTGCCTGCGGGTTGGTGGACTTGATGTTGCCTAGTACAGAGGCAGAACGGGAATCTGCCTTTGTAAACAAGGCGATGCCCCCTTCTGACAGGGGACAGTGATCTCTGTCATGTCTCAGTGAGCCCATCCCCCCCGTAGTGTTAGAACACACCTAGGGAACCCCTTGATCGCCCCCTAGTGTTAACCCCTTCCCTGCCAGTGTCATATAAAAATGTACTGATCAAGGTAATAATCTCACTGGTCCCCAAAAAGTGTAATTTGGGGTCAGATTTGTCTACCGCAATGTTGCAGTCCCGCTAAAAATTGCAGACCACCGCCATTACTAGTAAAAACAATCAAACAAATAAAAGTCCCTAAATCCTTCCCATAGTTTGTAGACGCGATGACTTTTGCACAAACCAACCAATATACGCCTATTGCGATTTAATTTATTTTTTTTACCAAAAAATATAGACGAATATATTTTGGCCTAAACTGATGAATACATTTGTTTGTTTTTTTATATATTTTTTTGGATATGAATTATAGCAAAAAGTAAAAAAAAAAGTTTTTTCTTCAAAATTGTTGCTCTTTGTTTGTTTATAGTGCAAAAAATAAAAACCGCAGAAGTGGTCAAATATCACCAAAAGAAAGCTCTGTTTGTGGGAAAAAAAAGACATCAATTTTATTTGGGCGCAATCGTCAGGTAAATCGACACAGTGCAGTATTGCAAAAAATGGCCTAGTCATTAAGGGGGCAAATCTTTCCGGTCTTTAAGTGGTTAAAGAGGAACACTGCAGTAAGTAATCATATACAGCTATTCATATTCCTGATTAACCTTAACTATGACATAATGATGTAAGTTACAACAATATGGGCCCTCTGATTCTTCTTGTATTGAATTGCATTGCAACGGTTTTATCTCCTTCCATTTTGTAAAGTGCTGTGCAAGCTGCTGCATAGTAAAATAGTAGGTAAGGCTGAAAAAAGACACTAGTCCATCCAGTTCAACCTGTGTGGGTGCATGTGTATCAGTGTCTATAATGTGTTCCCATATCCCTGTATGTTGTGTCCTTTAAGATGTACATCTAAAAGTCTTTTAACCACTTCAGCCCCGGAAGGATTTACCCCCTTCCTGACCAGAGCACTTTTTACAATTTGGCACTGCGTCGCTTTAACTGCTAATTGCGCGGTCATGCAATGCTGTAACCAAACGAAATTTGCGTCCTTTTCTTCCCACAAATAGAGCTTTCTTTTGGTGGTATTTGATCACCTCTGCCGTTTTTATTTTTTGCGCTATACACGGAAAAAGACCGAAAATTTTGAAAAAAAATGATATTTTCTACTTTTTGTTCTAAAAAAAATCCAATAAACTCAATTTTAGTCATACATTTAGGCCAAAATGTATTTGGCCACATGTCTTTGGTAAAAAAAATGTCAATAAGTGTATATTTATTGGTTTGCCAAAAGTTATAGCGCCTACAAACTAGGGTACATTTTCTGGAATTTACACAGCCTTTAATTTATGACTGCCTATGTCGTTTCTTGAGGTGCTAAAATGGCAGGGCAGTACAAAACCCCCACAAATGACCCCATTTTGGAAAGTAGACACCCCAAGGAAATTGCTGAGAGGCATGTTGAGCCCATTGAATATTCATTTTTTTTGTCCCAAGTGATTGAATAATGACAAAAAAAAAAAAATTACAAAAAGTTGTCACTAAATGATATATTGCTCACACAGGCCATGGGCATATGTGGAATTGCACCCCAAAATACATTTAGCTGCTTCTCCTGAGTATGGGGATACCACATGTGTGGGACTTTTTGGGAGCCTAGCCGCATACGGGGCCCCGAAAACCAATCACTGCCTTCAGGATTTCTAAGGGCGTACATTTTTGATTTTACTCCTCACTACCTATCACAGTTTTGAAGGCCATAAAATGCCCAGATGGCACAAACCCCCCCCAAATGACCCCATTTTGGAAAGTAGACACCCCAAGCTATTTGCTGAGAGGCATGTTGAGTCCATGGAATATTTTATATTTTAACACAAGTTGCGGGAAAGTGACAATTTATTTATTTATTTATTTTTTTTTTGCACAAAGTTGTCACTAAATGATATATTGCTCACACAGGTCATGGGCATATGTGGAATTGCACCCCAAAATACATTCTGCTGCTTCTCTTGAGTATGGGGATACCACATGTGTGAGACTTTTTAGGAGCCTAGCCGCGTACGGGACCCCGAAAACCAATCACCGCCTTCAGGATTTCTAAGGGTGTACATTTTTGATTTCACTCTTCACTGCCTATCACAGTTTTGGAGGTCATGGAATGCCCAGGTGGCACAACCCCCCCCAAATGACACCATTTTGGAAAGTAGACACCCCAAGCTATTTGCATGATGAGTATTTTGCAGCTCTCATTTGTTTTTGAAAATGAAGAAAGACAAAAAAAAAAATTTTTTTTTTTCTTTTTTTAATTTTCAAAACTTTGTGACAAAAAGTGAGGTCTGCAAAATACTCACTATACCGCTCAGCAAATAGCTTTGGGTGTCTACTTTTCAAAATGGGGTCATTTGGGGGGGTTTTGTGCCACCTGGGCATTCCATGGCCTCCGAGACTGTGATAGTCAGTGAAGAGTGAAATCAAAAATTTACGCCCTTAGAAAGCCTGAAGGCGGTGCTTGGTTTTCGGGGTCCCATACGCGGCTAGGCTCCCAAAAAGTCTCACACATGTGGTATCCCCGTACTCAGGAGAAGCAACAGAATGTATTTTGGGGTGTAATTTCACATATTCCCATGGCATGTTTGAGCAATATATCATTTAGTGACAACTTTGTGCAAAAAAAAAAAAAAAAAATTTGTCTCTTTCCCGCAACTTGTGTCACAATATAAAATATTCCATGGACTCGACATGCCTCTCAGCAAATAGCTTGGGGTGTCTACTTTCCAAAATGGGGTCATTTGGGGGGGGGGTTGAACTGTCCTGGCATTTTATGCACAACATTTAGAAGCTTATGTCACACATCACCCACTCTTCTAACCACTTGAAGACAAAGCCCTTTCTGACACTTTTTGATTACATGAAAAAATTATTTTTTTTTGCAAGAAAATTACTTTGAACCCCCACACATTATATATTTTTTTAAAGCAAATGCCCTACAGATTAAAATGGTGGGTGTTTAATTTTTTTTTTTCACACAGTATTTGAGCAGCGATTTTTCAAACGCATTTTTTGGGGAAAAAACACACTTTTTTACATTTTAATGCACTAAAACACACTATATTGCCCAAATGTTTGATGAAATAAAAAAGATGATCTTAGGCCGAGTACATGGATACCAAACATGACATGCTTTACAATTGCGCACAAACGTGCAGTGGCAACAAAATAAATACATTTTTAAAAGCCTTTAAAAGCCTTTACAGGTTACCACTTTAGATTTACAGAGGAGGTCTACTGCTAAAATTACTGCCCTCGATCTGACCGTCGTGGTGATACCTCACATGCATGGTGCAATTGCTGTTTACATTTGACGCCAGACCGACACTTGCGTTCGCCTTAGCGCGAGAGCAGGGGGGACAGGGGTGCTTTTTTTTTTTTTTTTTTTTTCTTTTTTTATTATTTTTTTGCTTTTTTATCTTATTTTAAAACTGTTCCTTTCATTTTTTTTTTTAATCATTTTTATTGTTATCTCAGGGAATGTAAATATTCCCTATGATAGCAATAGGTAGTGACAGGTACTCTTTTTTTGAAAAAATTGGGGTCTATTAGACCCTAGATTTCCCCTCTGCCCTCAAAGCATCTGACCACACCAAGATCGGTGTGATAAAATGCTTCCCCAATTTCCCAATGGCGCTGTTTACATCCGGCGAAATCTAAGTCATAAAATGCTTGTAGCTTCCGGTTTCTTAGGCCATAGAGATGTTTGGAGCCACTCTGGTCTCTGATCAGCTCTATGGTCAGCTGGCTGAATCACCGGCTGCATTCTCAGGTTCCCTGTTGAGACAGGAGAGCCAGAGAAAAACACGGAAGACGGTGGGGGGGGGCATTCTCTCCCACTGCTTGTAAAAGCAGTCTAGAGGCTAATTAGCTGCTAGGATTGCTTTTACATGAAAGCCGACCGCTGGCTGAAAAGAATGATACCAAGATGATACCTAAACCTGCAAGCATCATTTTGGTATAACCACTCAAAGTCGTGAATGGTGTACCTGAAGACAAAAAAATGGTTAACAATAAAGCACAGTAAACGGTAAAGTATAAAAAATTGCATACCTGAAAAGCAAACATGATAAAACATAATAACAATAAAACATTGCAGAATAGAATACAGTAAAAAAGAGCAGAACAATAGAGAGAATAGAGAGAGAACAATAAAACGACAACTATTATTTTTTATTTTATATTTTTGTTTGTGTTTTTTTTTTTTTTTTTACACTTTTTTTGTAACTGTAACTTTTATAACTGTAACCGGTTCCAGGTTCGGGTCTCTCAAAATGCGATGGCATCTTGGGAGACCCTGTGAAAGTGTGTCCTAGTCTGTGCAATGCTGTACCCTACGCTAATACTCAACTAGTGAATGGTAGCGTTCAAAACATTCACCAATGCAAAGACCAGGATTGACAGGAGGGACAATAATAGCGGGTGTCACGCCCATATCCGCGTTTGCTGCAGACACAACATCTTTTTTGGGGGGGTTCGTTGGGTAGGGGTACTCGGGAGGACATAAAAATGCCTCTCATGCAGCCGACTGCATTTGGTTGGGGATGTGAATGGGGGAAGTACGGGCGCTGCAGAAGTGGTGGGTTCCCAATTAGGATTGGCGAATGCAGCAGGAAGGGCATTATGGGCACGACGGGCCTGTGTTTGTCTTTTTGGTGGCAGCGGGACACTATTTGTGCTTGCCACCTCACCAGCTTGAACTGCACTTATGGGACTCGCCACGTCACCAAGTGTTACTGCAGTGCTGGTTTGATTACGACCGGGGTGTACTAGGCCGCTGGCGTTTGCCAGTTCACCAAAACGCTACCAAAAAAACTGTTAACGATCGCAGGGATCAGGCCTGACTCTGCGAACGCTGCAGTTATGTGTTTAGTGTTTTGTAAGTGACAGTGATCGATCGATACTGCACTTGGGTGGGCTGGGCTGGGCCGGGCGGAGGGGCAAAACGCAGGTGCTAGCAGGTGTCTGGGCTGATCCCACTAACACTGCGTTTTTGGGAACCCTAAACTGCTGGGGACGCCAGTATAGATCTGATCGGATCAGATATTGATCCTATCAGATACTATACCACTAAGGGAGGCGTATGCTGCGTGCGTGGGTGTTAGCGGTACTGGCGCTAATCTGACGCTGCCTGGGGCGACGCATATCACCGCCGGGCGATCAGGGGGCTAAACCTTTATTCGGTAATAAACGGCGGGTGCCCTGACACTATAAAAAATAAACGAACTAACCAGCGTCACCCGTAACGGTTATACGGTGATCAGTGGTGAAAGGGTTAACTAGGGGGCAATCAAGGAGTTAAAACATTTATTAGATAGTATATGGGGGTCCCTGTCGCTATAAAACTCTGACGGCGAACCTAAATATTTACGTCCCTAACTAGCGTCACCAGCGACACTAATACAGCGATCAGAAAAATTATCGCTTAGCGACACTGGTGACGGGGGGTGATCAAGGGGTTAAAACTTTATTAGGGGGGGTTAGGGGGGTATCCTAGACCTAAAGGGGGCCTAACACTCACTGCCCTAACACTGTAACTGTCACAAACTGACACCAATACAGTAATCAGAAAAAAAAAAAAAAACCTGCTTGGTGTCAGTTTGTGACGGGGGGGGGGTGATTGGGGAGGGATCGGGAGGCGATTGGGGGGGGGGATCGGGGTGTTTTGTGTGCCTGGCATGTTCTACTGTGTGTGTAGTGTGTTGGTGCACTCACATTACAGTCTTCTCTCCTCGGCCCGGAACGGAAAATACCGAGCCGAGGAGAGATGACATCATTTCCTCTGCCTCTGTGTACAATACAGAGGCAGGGAAATGATCCCATTGGCTGGGAGCGATCGCGAGGGGGGGGCCACGAATGGATGGCCTCCCCCTCACCACCGATCGCCAGGGGAGATTTGCCGACCGCCGCAGGCACCGGGGGGGGGTCCGATCGGACCCCCCACCCGCGGGCAGGCAAGGACGTACCTGTAAGTCCTTTTGCCTGCCCGTGCCATTCTGCCGACGTATATAGTCGTGCGGCGGTCGGCAAGTGGTTAAAGATATCCATACTCCCCGCAGCCACCACCAATTGTGGGAGAGAGTTCCATATCCTTATTGCCCTAACAATGAAGGACCCCCTACGCAGTTTAAAGTGGAGTTCCACAGAGAAAATAATTTTTACATTTTCACAGTCCTTTATGTGTATTAAAAAAGATTTGGAGTAAAACATTTTTTTTAACTCACCAGAAATGCCCTGTTGCTATGTGGTGGCTCCTAATCTTCCACTTCCGGGTCCACGGCGCTCGGCATCACGTCCTCCCTTGCCTGTGCTCCTGGGAAATGTGAGTCATCATTTCCCAGAAGTCAGTGGGCAGTACTGTGAAAAAAAATTGCGTTATTTCCCGACAGGAAATGATGCGATTTAAGGCGGATCTTCTTGGTTGCCATCACAAAGGGGTGGCACTTCCGACAAAGCCGCCTGTTGAGATGGCAACATGAGAAGTTTCCTGCGCCACTTACTGCACATGCGTGAGAACGGGTGGTGCATGCTGGTAATACAGCAGCACCATATCCCGGAAGTATATACTTGTGAGCTTCACCTGCCCACAACTAAGATGGGAATGCCCTAGCAGGAAATTTATAAGGTAACTTTTAGAATAAAATAGTAATAAAAGTGGCGCTTTTTTTCAAGACTAAACAATGTTAATTAAACATTTATATGATAGAAAGACATAGATTTAAAAAAAACAAAACATATATGTGGCTGGAACTCCGCTTCAAGGTTAAGCCGCTTCTTCTCCAGTCTCATTGTGTGGCCCCGTGTCCTTTTACAATCCCTAGTTTATTTCCAATGCTGGGATCCCCATTGAGATATTTGTAGATCGCTATCAAACCTCCTCTCAAGCGTCTTTTCTCCAGCGAGATTAAATGTAGTATTTGCAGCCGTTCCTCGTAATTGAGGTCCTCCAGTCCCCTTATTAGTTTTGTTGCCCTTCTTTAGACTCTCTCCAGCTCTAGCACATCTCTTTAGAGGACTGGTGATCAGAACTGGACTCAAAACTCCAGATGAGGCCTAACCAGAGTTTTATAAAGTGGCAGAATTATGGTTTTGTCCCTGGAGTTTATCCCCTTTTTTATGCATGCTAATATTCTGCCAGCTTTGGCAGATGCAGCTTGGCACTGCATGCTCTTGCGCAACCTGTCATCTATTAGCACCCCTAGATCCTTCTCCATCCTTGACTCCCCCAGCTGTATCCACCTAGTCAATATTTTACATTTATGTTTTTTGACCCCCAAGTGCATTACTTTACATTTCTCCACATTAAACCTCATTTGTCTGCCCACTCCTTTATTTTATTCAGGTCATTCTCCAAAATTTCCATGTCCCGATGAGAGTTTATTACTCTGCTTAACTTTGTGTCATTCGCAAAGAATGAGACTGAACTATTTATCCCATCCTCTATATCGTTTATGAATATGTTAAACAGAATTGGTCCCAAGACAGAACCTTGGGGTACCCCACTCACTACTCCAGACCAGTCTGAGTACATGTTATTTATCACTACCCTTTGGACCCGCCCCTGTAACCAGTTTTTTACCCAAGCACAAACCCTATGGTCTAAGCCTGCAGACCTTAGCTTGCAAATTAAGTGTTTATGGGGAACTGTATCAAATGTTTTTTCAAAGTCCAGATACACCACATCCACAGCCCTCCCCATATCTAGATAGTTGCTCACTTCCTCATAGAATGTTAGCAGATTCTGGGTGGTTAGCAGAATGTTAGCAGATTCTGGCAGACTCGTGGGTGTAAGCTATCTGGTCCCAATGATTTATTTGTGTTGAGCTTACTAAGTCTATCTTTGACTCCGGCCTCTGTTAGCCACGTCTTGTGTTGTGCCACTAACACTACAGTCGCTGTCAGTAAACCCTTCTTTTTCTTGCATAAAAACTGTGGAGAAGAAGGCATTTAGTACAGTTGCCTTCTTTGTGTTATCTGTAACCATCCTCCCATCCTCATCTTTTAAGTGTGCAATGTGCTCCGTTTTTGTCTTTTTACTGTTTACCACTTGCCAACCAGGCCAATTCTGACATTTCTCTCCTACATGTAAAAAATCATCAATATCATCAAAATCAATACAATGGCGGTCGTTGCATCTTTTTATCTTGCACAGTATTTGCGCAGCAATTTTTCAAACGCGTTTCTTTTGGAAAAAAAAAAACAGATTTGTGCTTAAAAAAAAAAACAGAACAGTAAAGTTAGCCCAATTTTTTTGCATAATGTGGAAGATGAAGTTACGCTGAGTAAATAGATACCCAACATGTCACGCTTCAAAATTGCACACCCTCGTGGAATGGCGCCAAACTTCAGGACTTAAAAATCCCCAAAGGCGATGCTTTACATTTTTTTACTGGGTACATGTTTTGAGTTACAGAGGAGGTATAGGGCTAGAATTATTGTTCTTGCTCTAACGTTTGTGGCGATACCTCACATGTGTGGTTTAAATGCCGGTTTCATATGTGGGCGGGACTTACGTATGCGTTCACTTCTGCGTGCGAGCACACGGGGACAGGGGCACTTTAATAAGATGATAAGACCCCACATCTCATCTCTAGGCTGGGAAGCCTAAAATAAAAAAATTTGTATGCAGAGGCCAGGCGTGATGTCATAACATCGCGCCCGGCCTCCGAACGATCATAGAGACCCCGGCATCCACCTGGTCCACCGGAAATCTCTATGGTCACCATTCAGGGCCGGCGGATCCTGTCTCCAACTCACCAATGGAAGCAGTGAGTCGGTAGAAGCACTGGAGGGCGGCGGGAGGGGGGAGTCCCCTCTCACCGCCCGTAAGAATGATCAAGTGGCAGAATAGCCACTATGATCATTCTTATGGTGTAGGGAATCGCCCGCTGAAAAAGCCAATATCTAAATGATGCCTTTAGCTGCAGGCATCATTCAGATATACCCCTGCCAAGTCAAGGACGTCATATGACGGCCGGTGGTGGGTAAGTGGTTAATATATCTAAAAAAAATTTTTGAGTTATTTTTACTTTCTTCTACTTTGTGTCTCTCGTAATCTTTTTTAGCCACATTGATTGTGATTTTACATTTTTTGTTGCATTCCTTGTAGTGATGGAATGCTGGTGTTGACCCATTCCCTTTTATATTTTTTAAAGCCCATACTTTTCTCCTTGATGAGGCTACTCACATTACAGTTTAACCACCCAGGTTTAATTTTTGCTCTTCTATATGTATTGCCCATTGGAATGCACTGCTTGATACTTTTATTTAATATGCTTTTAAAGCATTAGTCCCAATTAATGTCATGTAGCAATGACCGTAGTTCAGGAAAATTTGCTTCTTTTGAAATTTAGTGTTTTTGTACCAGCCATATGCCTTCTTTTCCAAGTCTTTTTCAAGTCCTTTATTAAAAAAAAAAAGTCCCGTGATGTCCATTCATCTTCGATCACAGTGTCCGACGGACCAAGAAAAAAAACCCCTCCGCCTCCATGGGAGGATCCCGCTGACTGCAGGCTTTCTGCATTGACAGCTGTTATATAGTTGAGGGCGGGGCCACCTAGTGATGTAAATGGGTAACCTCGCCCCCCTCTGACATTACGTAACACCACATGATGTCAGAAGGGGGGCGGGGTCACCCATTTAAATCATCGGGTGGCCCTGCCCTCAGCTATATTACAGCTGTCAATGCAGAAATCCTGCAGTCAGCGGGAGCCTCCCATGGAGGCTGTGATTTTTTTTCTCTCGTCCCGTCGGACGCTGAGATTGAAGATGAATGGACTTTTTTTTTTTAATAAAGGACTTGTCCCAAATTGTCTATTGTAATTTTTACATTTTTTTACACTTTTTTTGGTGAATGTGTAGAGGTACAATGTACCCGATACCAATTCACATGGGGGGCGGGATCTGGGGGTCCCCTTGTTAAAGGGGCTTCCAGATTCTGATAAGCCCCCTTCCCGCAGACCCCCACAATTACCAGTCAAGGGTTGTGGGGATGAGGCCCTTGTCCCCATCAACATGGGGACAAGGTGCTTTGGGGGACCCCAGATCACCCTCCCCATGTTGAAGGCATGTGGCCTGCCAGGTTGCATGCTCGGATAAGGGTATGTATTTATGGGGGACCCCCACGCCATTTTTTTAAAATTTTGGCATGGGGTTCCCCTTAAAATCATGGGGACCCCCATGCCATTAAAAAAAAAAAATTGGTGCAGGGTTCCCCTTAATATCTATTCCAGACCTGTGGGGCCTGGTATGGATTTTGGGGGGACCCCCACGCAATTTTTTTTTGCTGCAGGGTTCCCCTTAATATTCATATCAGACCCAAAGGGCCTGGTAATGGACTGGGGGGAACCCATGCTGTTTTTTTTAATGATTTTTATGTATATTGCCTGACAATATATTACAGCCGCGAGCAGTTTTAAATGACTTTTTTCCTTTAGAAATGTAATTTTCCTGTGGTACTGTTCTAAACACGGGAAAGATGCGCTACTTTACAGGCAGACTAAGGGAACCCCCCAAGGAATATTTCATTTTTACTGTTTTACTTTAAGCATTATTAAAATCACTGCTCCTGAAAAAAACGTCAGTTTTTAAAACTTTTTTTTGCATTGATACATGTCCCCTGGGACAGCACCCGGGTTACCAAACATGTTTTTAGGCAATAACTTGCATAAAAGCCTTATCCTAAATTAGCACTTTTGGTTCTTCATGTTAGTGTCCCATAGACTTTAACGAAATTCCGCGGCTTTCAAATTTGCTGCGAATGCCTTATTTTGTTCGCTGTATGGCGAACGGGCAAACACCCGACATCGGGCTCATCCCTACTCACAATACACAGGTACTCACAATACATAGGTACTCAAAACACATAGGTACTCACAACACACAGGTACTCACAATACTCAGTTACTCAGTTGGAGCTATATAAATCTTGTATAATAATAATAATAATAATAATAATAATAGTTGCATGCAGGCTCAAAGCTTCACTCATAAAATAACTCTTCAACCTGCAGATGCCACTATAGCCTGAAGGTGGAAAACGTGTCTCTTACTTAAAACTATAATTGTCAGATACAATTACAGTATTAAAACATTTAGAAAACAAAAATTATATATTTTTTTACATTTTGTGGATTTTCTGCTTCTCTCATTGTTAAAATAAACCGACCATTAAAATTATAGACTGATCATTTCTTTGTCAGTGGGCAAATGTACAAAATCAGAAGGGGATCAAATACTTTTTTCCCTCACTGTACATTTATATCCAGTGGTTATAGCCGATGCTGCAAAACTGGGCCTGTGCTTTAAGGCTTACCTGACCTATGATCGCAAAATGTCAAAAGGAATAGAAATGCATGTTTAAAACCTTGTTTTTTTGACTGAACATAATACATTTCTTTAAATATCTGCCCACAAGATGGCAAACGTATAAGTTCAGTGTGCCAGTGAGATCCCATTATACCTACCAGGCATGGGGGAGTAGGTGTTTTCTGCACATGCAATACATTCATAGCAGCAGCTGATAAATGAATGCTTCTTGAAAAACCCAGGCTTGCATGTTGCCGTACAGTTAGAAAAAGGGACCTGTAAATAAAATTCCATAATTAGAACCAAACAAATATAAAACCTGCAAATAAATTTCAGGTTTGCAGTTGCAGTTTGGCTTACTGTGACATATGTGTGAAAACTTAGCAGAGTGATGCAGGGTGATGGACTGTGTTAGCCAATGGCCAGAGCCAGAAAATATAGAAGTAACTTGGACTGGAATTATTTAATTGATAAGATTGCAACCCAAGGCAGCTCAGCTCTCACTACCAGGCAGGATGTAACAAGAAAAAAATCATTTCCTAATTTATACACATTAGGACAGGAAAATAAAGTTATTATCATTTTCGGTACAAACTCAGCAGGTGGACACACCCAGGAACTCAGCAAAAATACTCAACAATCTATTTTGGTTGGAATGAACTTTTTAAAACCTGACTCCAGCCAAAGCATAATTTTTACATTTGTACAGAACAGGGAAGGCTTACAACGTCTTTCAGGTTTTTACTTGTCATGTACCTGGGTGTATTGGAACCGGGATGTTCCTGGTCCCACAGCTGTAGTCTTACTTGTTGTGCCACAGAGAAGCTCTGAAGTAGTAGCTATGTTCTCTAAGTTTGATGCATTACCTTGGACTCACTAGCCCCACCTGCTGCCAGCTGTGGACAATCTACAATCAAAGCAGCCCATAAATAGCAGCACTTTCTATCTCTCAGTGCAGTTTGTTTGGACTAGCTTCCTGGGTGTTTTGACTGCTTTTTGACTCTGTATACCGTATTTGAACTTCTGCCTGAATCCCTGACTACTCTCTAGCCTGCTGATTTTGTACTTCACCGCCAGCTCGTGTATGACCTTTGCTTGCCTGACCAATCTCTGGATTTTGATCGTGTACTGCTTTGCCTGATCTGTTGCCATCCTGATCTGCCTGACTAAGTTTTTGCCTGAATCCTCAGCACACAAGCTCCACTTCGGACACTACCTATTACAGGTACCTTACATTACAAACAGGCCACAATGGCAGTGGACCCTGCTGAGATTGTTAAGGCAATTTCACGTCAGGGACAATTGATTGGAACTCATGAACAGCATCTTTCTTCCCTGGACACCAAGTTTGATGAACTTTGTACTATGTTTAAATCTTGCTTGTCTGGTCCTTCTGCAACGGTCCAGACTTCTGCTCCAATCCAACCCACCTCTTCTGTACCACCCAAGCTTCCCCTGCCTGAAAAATTTGGTGGTGATACTGAGGACTGCAGAGGCTTTTTAAATGTTTGCCGTATGCATTTCCGCAACAACCCTGGGACTTTTAAAACTTCGGCTGCAAAGTGACTTTTGTAATTTCCTTGTTAAAGGGGAAGGCCCTGGCCTGGGTCTCTCCTTACCTGGAAAGCAATGATCCTGTGCTGCTAGACGCTGACAAATTTCTGGCTTCTCTCCAGACTGTATTTGGCAAGCCAGATAGAGCTTCTGCAGCTGAGTACTGCACTTTTGGACATACAACAAGGTACCAGGTCTGTGGCACAATATGCTACTGAGTTCCGTACCCTGGCTGCTGAGACTAATTGGGACTCTAGGGCATTACGTGCAACCTTCCGAAAAGGTCTTACAGATCACATCAAGGATGAATTAGTCTATAAGGATTCCCCAGAAGACCTTGAGAAATTCATAGAGCTGTGTGTTCGACTGGATGTCCGGCATCATGAAAGGTGCCAACAGAGACTTAGAACTCGCAAGTTTCCTAGGCCAGTTTACCGTTTGGCCCCTAACTTCCAAGCACCACCTCAGCCAGAACTTGAAATCTCAGTTGAATTCCAGGCACCTGTGGAACCCTTCTCCACCTAACTGAGTCGGAGAAACAAAGGAGGCGTGCATTGGGCCTATGCCTGTACTGTGGACTTAAAGGACATTTGTTATCTGTCTGCCCTTCCCATCCAGTAAAAGGCAGGGTCTAACCAGTGTTGGAGGAGCTGGGTTAGACCTTACAGGTATATCCTCCAAGACCAAGATTACCATTCCCGCAATTATCCATTTACCCTCTAAACTTGTCTCCTGTGAGGCTTTTGTGGATTCTGGAGCCGCTGGCATATTCTTGGACTACACTTTTGCTAAAGAAAATAAAATTCCATTTGTTCCAAAGTCTAGACCTCTGAACATCACCACCCTAAAAAGACAACCTTTGGGAGATGGCATTGTAAAATTTGAGAAAATGGAGAACTAACCTCTTGGGGGTCGTTCTGTCATCTAAACTGTTTGTCTCAACCCAAAAGACTTTCTGGTTGTCTGTTGGCTTCCGTGGCCATCCCACCTACCTTGCCTCATGAATACCATGAGTTTGCAGATGTATTTTGCAAGCAAAAGGCAGAGGTTTTACCTCCACATCATTCTTTTGATTGCGCAATTTGATTCCTGGAGCACCTCTTCCCAAAGGAAGGACCTATCCCCTGTCTTTGCCTGAAGAAAAATCCATGGAGGAATACGTGAAAGACAACTTGGAAAGAGGTTTTATCCGACCCTCTTCTTCTCCAGTAAGGTCAGTTTTTTTCTTTGTTAAAAAAAAGATGGGGGTCTTCCACCATGCATTGATTATCGAGGGTTAAATCAAATCACTGTAAAAGACTCCTACCCTTTGCCTCTCATTCTTAAACTGTTTGGTGTACTTAAGGGAGCTATTATCTTCTCTAAGCTGGACCTATGAGGGGCTTATAATCTGATTCGAATTAAAGACAGGGATGAGTGGAAGACATGGCATTCAACAATCGTAATGGACATTTTGAATATCTGGTTATGCCATTTGGGTTGTGTAACGCCCCTGCTATCTTCCAACTTTTCATGAATGACATTCTTCACGCTTTCTGAAACAGTTTTGTGATTATATCTTTGGACGACATTTTAATCTTTTCCAAGACTCATCTCACATGTAAAGCAGGTATTACAACGACTGAGAGAAAATCATCTTTACGCGAAGATTGAGAAATGCAGTTTCCATCAAAGCCGTATTCCTTTCCTTGGATACATTATAAGTGCTGTTGGTTTCCAAATGAACCCTCAAAAACTTTCCGCTGTCTTATAGGGCGTACACACGGTCGGACTTTGTTCGGACATTCCGACAACAAAATCCTAGGATTTTTTCCGACGGATGTTGGCTCAAACTTGTTTTGCCTACACACGGTCGCACAAAGTTGTCGGAATTTCCGATCGCCAACAACGCGGTGACGTACACCACGTACGACGAGACTAGAAAAGGCCAGTTCAGAACCAAGCGCGGCACCCTTTGGGCTCCTTTTGCTAATCTCGTGTTAGTAAAAGTTTGGTGAGAGACGATTCGCGCTTTTTCAGACTCGTGGCTTTCAGATCGTTTTCTGCTGTTCAGTTTGTGCTTGTGGGTTTGTATCTGCTCTTCAGTGCGTGCAGTCAGTTCGTATCGGAGTTTTCTGTGTGATCTTGCCTGCTCGTTGCTGTTTTTCAGGTCGCTCTTCACAGGCCTTGCTGTTCTTCAGTGCGTTCTGTTACTTCGTTCTGAGCAGCCGACCGTTTTCTAGCCATGTTTCGTATGCGTACTCCCCGTAGAGTTCGTGCTGTGCGGGGGCTTGGTGTTGGGGTCCTGACCTTGACACAAGTCCAGTCCATGAACAGGGTGGGGAGGAGTTCATGGACCAAGAATTGGTTGCTTCAGCGTGACCAGTTCTCTCATATGCCTTTGCTCCGTGATATCCGTGAGAATAATCCTGATGATTTCAGGAACTTTCTCAGGATGACGGACCCCGTGTTTCACCGTTTGTTGGCTTTGCTGACCCCTTATATTAGCAGGCAGGATACCTGCATGAGGCAAGACATCACTCCGGAGCAGAGGTTGGTCGCTACCTTGCGGTATTTGGCCACAGGGAGAAGCCTGCAGGACCTCAAGTTCTCGACAGGCATCTCCCCCCAGGCTCTTCTTTGTGGACATTTACTGCTTGTGTTTGTTTTAGCTGACCCTGACAGAAATGTGTGGAGTGCAGAAAATGTCGTGATTGTGTAACCTTATACAAAGCACTGTTGGCTGTTATTTACTAAATGCAAAGACACTTTTCACTACAAGTGCACTTGCAACTACACTGAAACTGCACTTGTAGTGCAAAGTGGATTTCCCCTTAGGAAATAACCCCCATTTTCTCATAAAACAACAATTACATCACCCCAAAAGTGTTGTAGCGTTGAGACAATAATCCACACATTCTTGATGAACAATCTTTTTAATACCTGCACAATCACATGTGCATTTACCAAAGGTTTTTCTGACAAACCAACATGTTTGTTGTATAACAATTTTTGTGGTGTCATTATCCAAAATCAAAATGTGCATTTTATTGAAAACAGGCCTGTGTAAAACCCACAAGAAAGACACAAATCTTGATCTTACAAAGTTCACATTTGGTAGAACTGGAAGGCAATATCAGACATGAGTATTTAGGAACTGTGTTTGATATTGCGTTCAGATGGGGGGAAATCACCCCTGGAAAAGCCAAATTTGGAAGATGCACACAAATTTCACAATGTCAACATGTGCTATCTGCCATCAGGGGGGATCAAGGGACGTGTTTTGGGGGAGAAAGCCCTTCCTCACCGCTACTTTATTATTGAGGAAGGTGTTGCACCCCCAAAACGCGTCCATTGATCTCCCGTGATGGCAGATAGCACATGTTGGCACACTGTGTGCATCCTCCAAATTTGGCTTTGGGAAAAATCACAAAAACATTTAGCACATTGTAGCACACAAAAGAAGAAAGTGATTTGGAGGGGTTTTAAACTCGCCCCAAAACATCAATGATGTTTTTATATTTTGGAATAACATCATTGATGTTTTGCTTGATGTTTTCCAATTGTAAATTACACCCCATGATCTCCCCGATCACGATCTGGGCACTTTCGGATGTGAAAGGATCTGGATCCACAACCTCACGATCACCTAAAAAGAGAGGAAACCCAAAATAAATTAGGTTTCAAAAAAATGCCGCCATCCATCTCTTATCGGAGCCTGTGGTTGCAGACACTCACCTGTTGTGGTGACTACTTCCACCACGTCTTCTTCCTTCTGCTCATCTTGTGTTGGGGGGATTTCCCCTTCTTCCAGAGGGGGGGGGCTCTGGTCTCCTCGGATGAGGGGTGTCCTCCGAGTCTTTTCTCCCCTATGTAAAACAAAAATGGTATAATTAGCACACAGATATTTAATGTCAGAACTATAAAGATGAAACATTGCTTGGAAGTGGGGCACAATTGTCTATTTTAGCAGAGTTCCAAGATGTAGCTTTTTTAGTGCCCTTTGTCAAGCTGCAATACTTTACCTGTTTGGTAAAAGCTTCACAGATGTAGCCCCCCCTATAGTATACACTGGGGCACCTGTGTGGCCCCCCTAATAAAAATGGTGTTCTTGTGTCCCACACTAGTGCTCCAGTGTCCAGATGTGAAAGCAGCTGCTCAGTGTCCTCTCCTTACACACAATCTAGTTTGCATTTCATTCTAGTAACAAAGCCATCTACACAACCCAATTCTTTGAAGACAAGTATAGGGCGTCAAAATGGTGGCCAAATGCATATGGCCTAAACAATGTTATTTTATCGTCCGAAATAACAATGTGTGATCCGAACGAATAATGTGCCCATGAACATGAAAGTTGCCATTTTAAACTGTACAACAGTTCCTAAAAGCACATGGAGCAGCACGAACGTCATAAACATAAAGAATAGGAACACAGCACAACTACTTACTTTTTTGCAGCACTCTCCGGATCTTTCTGTACTGCTCATGTTCTCGTAATTTCAGGTCCGACCACCGCTTCCTGAGCTGATCTTTTGATAGTCGTACCCCGAATTTCCGGTGCAGACTCCTGACCACTTCCGCCATGATCTTGGCCTTTCGGACATTGGGGTTGGGGTAAGGCCCATACTTTCCATCATAGTCGGCCTTCTTCAGGATGTCCACCATCTCCAACATCTCCCCAAAGGACATATTTGAGTCCTTTAATCTCCTTCTGGATCGGGACGTTTCAGGCTCCAGCCTTTCCTCCTCCTCCTCCTCCTCGTTGCTACAATTAGCACGATCCTGCTGTCTATCCGCCATGTGCTCTTCCCCCACTGCGCCGAACGAAAAGGGGCGGGGAATAGACTAGAAAGAACGTCAGGGGCGGGCGGAGTTATACGCATGCGCAGTGTGTATAAATCGTAATGCGCGCGTCTTACGTACGATCTGTGAGCGGAGGAAGGAGCATCGGAGACGCCGATCGTGCTAACGAAGGTAGGATCTAAACTTGGGCCTATACTGCTTCGAAATGGAAGCCTATATTGTAACAAGATTAGGGGAGTTTGGCCTGACATTAGGCTTTGTCTTGTGTTGTGTCTTATAGAGAAAATGGATGGGTTCAACGACCACAATTTCCTGCCCCTGTTCATAGACAAGTACAGGGAGCTGCCCTGTCTGTGGCAAGTGAGACACCCCCACTATAATCACAAACAGAAGAGGCAGGCAGCGCTGGAGAAACTGCTGGAGTTGGTGAAGCCGGTGGTCCCCACAGCAACCATCCCTTATTTGAAAGCTAAAATTGGTGGCCTGAGGAGCACATATCTGAGGGAGCGCAAGAAGGTCACAGATTCCCAGAGGTCCAGAGCTGCAGCAGATGACGTTTATGTCCCCAGGCTGTGGTACTACGAGAGACTGCGATTTCTGTCAGACCACACTGAAGTTAGGGAATCCCTCTCCACTCTTCCTTCCACTCTTCCTTCCACCCCAGCTGAGGCTTCCGATGTCCAACCTGGGCCTTCCAGCCAGGAAGAAGTGGAGGAGCCCAGCTGGAGTCAGGTATAGCATTCTTCTACAGATTTCTGGGCAATAAAGAAATTATGTTTACTAGATGTCATTATTGATCACTAATTGCTGATTGAAAGTGCTTTACATATCAATACACAGTAGTAGGCACCCAAAATTGGGAAAAGAATGAAAACTGCTGGGCTCAGAAGGATAGTCTGTTATATTTGTTAACATTCAATTTGCAGCAGTCAGGAGGTGAAAATTGTGTGTGATTGATGAATAAAAAACTAAAACTATGTCCCTTTTTCATACACAGGAAGACCTCAGCCAGGAGGAGGTTGTGGAATGTGGCAGCCAGGAGGAGGCGGGGATTAGTGGCAGCCAGGAGGAGGCGGGGCTAAGTTGTAGCCAGGAGAAGCCTGGGACCAGTCGCAGCCTGACTGAGTCTCAGGTTCCTCCCCTCCGCCTTCCATACAAAAGGGCCAGGAAGGCCACTCCGAGTCCCGTGCAGGATTCAGCGTACAGGCTGATCCAGGAGGCTTCGGCGTCCCTCAGAGCCTTCCCCAGTCCTGAAGAGGCCTTTGCCTGCATGGCTGCCACAAAATTGCAGGGCATGCAGGAGGGCCAATGCAAGATCTCTGAGGACCTGATTTATAAAGTCCTACGTAAGGGGTTGAGTGGGGAACTGACACACAAGACGGATGTCATGGAGAGGGACAATCCTCCTCCTCCTCCTCCTGCTGCCACAACTAGACCACCACAGCCAAAGCCTGGAAGGAAGCGTGGAGGGAAGACCAAAGAGTGATGACCCTGGGTTCAGTCTGGTCTGACAGAATCTGCAGTCTCTCGTATGACCACAGCCTGGGGACACAGATGTCATCTGCTGCTTTCCGGATCTCTGGGACTTCTGGACCAGACTGCCCTCCCTTAGATAAGGACTCCTCAGGCCACAAATTTTGCTTTTAAATAATTGATGTGTGCCCTGGGGGTCCAAGGCTTCACCCACTTCTGCAGTTTCTCCAGCGTTGCCTCCCTCTTTGTTTAGTTGTGAGCCCTTAATAAAATTTTTTTAGGGAAATTCTACTCTCCTGTGTGTGTTTTCATCCAAAAAGGATAGTTTGTTGGTGAGGATTCAGGTACATTTCTAAAGTACAATGTGAAATTAACAAGGGACAACAACACCAAACAATCTCCTACAGATTAAATAGAACAACATATTGTTGTGGGAACTTGTCACCAAAAACACACACAAACATTTTCGGGAGTACAAATCAAAATCACAAAAAAAAAAAAAAAAAAAAGAGAAACACAAAAAAAGAATCTACATTAAAGTCCAAAAATAACAAAAAATTTTGTTGTCAGATGTGAGAAATCTAAATATATTGAGGGAATCCCGATAAATATAACGAAAGAAGTTTGTGAGAAGTGTGTGTGAATATGAGCATCAAAACGACTTAATTCTTGTCACATTATAAAGAAGAAGAGAGTGCGCTGTATTAAACCATTTTGAACATTGCAGCGTGACGAAAGTGCTGTATCCATTCCGAACGCTACGTTTACCAGAACGAGCTGTCCCGTGTCGGATTTTCTTCTGAGCATGCGTGGCACTTTGTGTGTCGGAACAGGCCACACACGGTCGGAATTGACGCGATCGGATTTTGTTGTCGGAAAATTTTATCTCCTGCTGTCCAACTTTGTGTGTTGGAAAATCCGATGGAAAATGTCCAATGGAGCCCACACACGGTCGGAATTTCCGACAACACGCTCCGATCGGACATTGTCCATCGGAAAATCCAACCGTGTGTACGGGGCATTACAATGGCCCAAACCGACCACTTTAACAGGGCTCCAAAGCTTTCCAGGATTCGCAAATTACTACAGACGCTTCATCAAAGGTTTTGCCTCCGTTGCGGCCCCCCTTACTGCTATGACTAAGAAAGGTACACATTGCAAGGTGTGGTAATCAGAAGCAGAATCGGCTTTCCAGCAATTAAAAGACATGTTCAGCAAGGCTCCAATTCTTCTGCATCCAAATCCGATCTCCAGTATATAGTTGAGGTTGATGCCTCTGAAATAGGAACAGGTGTGTGTTGTCCCAGAGACAGCCTAAGTCCGGTAGAATCCATCCAGTAGCGTTTTTTTCTAGAAAGTTTTCTCCAGCGGAGATGAATTATGACGTTGGGAATCGAGAACTACTGGCCATCAAATTGGCATTGTCTGAATGGCAATCTTCTGGAAGGGGCTCCCAAGCCTTTTTCTATCCTCACTGACCATAAAAACCTGCTATATCTTCAGACTGCAAGACGTTTGAACTCACGTCAGGCTCGATGGGCTCTGTTTTTCTCCCGTTTTAATTTTGTTCTTTCTTATGTTCCTGGGCATAAAAACAAGAAAGCCAATGCTCTTTCCAGACAGTTTGCTACCTCTGAAGAAGATCAACCTACCGAGCAGTATATAATCCCACCTCACAAATTTGTTGCACAGATCTCTACGGCTCTTTCCCAACAGTTATAAGAAACCCAGAATCGTGTTCCCCAAGGCTTGAAGATACCACCAGGTTGCCTGTTCAGAACCCCTAGCCTCAGAAAACCTGTACTCCTCTGGGCTCATGATGGTGTTTTATCCAGTCATCCTGGTGTCAGCATCACTCTTAAGACCTTGTAACGTCATGTCTGGTGGCTTCATATGAAAAGGGATGTTACTGACTATGTGGCTGCCTGTCCAACTTGTGCTGCTAATAAAGTACCTTGCACATTGCTTACTGGACTGTTACAAGCACTTGCAGCACCTCGCCATCCTTGGACCAATTTGACTATAGAATTTACTACAGACTTACCCAAGTCCTAGGGCATGACTGCTATATGGGTCATAGTGGATCGCTTTTCCAAAATGTCTCATTTTGTGCCGCTCTCGGGATTACCTACAGTGGAAGCACTGTCTAGCGTTCTTCCTTTCCCATATTGTGAGATATCATGGCATACCTACCAATGTCGTCTCAGACCGTGGATCCCAGTTTGTTTCCTGGAGAGCATTCTGCAAGAAACTGGGAGTAACGCTCTCCCTCTCTACCTCACATCACCCTCAAACAGATGGTCAAACCGAACGCATGAGCCAGACCCTAGAAACTTATCTTCGACATTATGTCAATGCCTTACACTCCAACTGGTCTGAGTATTTGCCTTTGGCTGAGTTTGCCATTAATTCCCATTGGCACAGTGTTCTTCATACCACATCATTCTACGCAGCCCTAGGCTATCACCCTCAGTCTTTTCCCCTACTTCAGCCTTCTTCTGGTGTACCAGCAGCAGATCTGCAGGTGAAAAATATTCTGCTACATTGGAAAAAGATTTGCTTATTACTACGGAAGTCAGCAGGCAAGTATGCGCTTTTCTCCAACTATCAAAGACGCCATATACCTCTATATGTGGTGGGGGACAGAGTTTGGCTACCAACCAAATACGTTAGACTGAAACAACCTTCTACCAAACTGGGCCCTCGATTCATCAGTCCTTACAGAATTATTGCTTGAGTCGGGCCATTCTTCTATCGGTTGAAATTGCCCTCCTCTCTCAGGATTCACCCTGTATTCCACGTTTCCCTCCTCAAAAACGCAATTTTCAATTGCTACTCCAGAACGCAACAGCTACCTCCTCCTGTTCTTGTTGATGGACAAAATGAGTTTGAAGTCTCTAAGATTCTTGAAGACAGGGTCGTGGCCTACGGTATCTGGTTCATTGGAAGGGATATCCCGTCACACACCGTTCCTGGGTCCCAGCCAAAGATTTGCATGCTCCTGCTCTTATTCGAGACTTTCATGCCTCCTTTCCCACTAAACCCCGCTAGGCCCCCAGAGGGGTTCACTGGGGAGGGGGCCCTGTCATGTTCCTGGGTGTATTTGAACCGGGATGTTCCTGGTCCCACAGCTGCATTCTCACTTGTTGTGCCACAGAGGAGCTTTGGAGTTATAGCTATGTTCTCTTAGTTTGATGCATTACCTTGGACCCACTAGCCCCACCTGCTGCCAGCTGTGGACAATCTACAATCAAAGCAGCCCATAAATAGCAGCACTTCCCATCTCTCATTGCCCATTTGTTTGCACTAGCTTCCTGGGTGTTTTGACTGCTTTTTGACTCTGTATACCGTATTTGAACTTCTGCCTGAATCCCTGACTACTCACTAGCCTGCTGATTTTGTACTTCACCGCCAACTCATGTATGACCTTTGCCTGTCTGACCAATCTCTGGATTTCGATTGTGTACCGCTTTGCCTGATCTGTTGCCGTCTTGATCTGCCTGACTAAGTTTTCGCCTGAATCCTCAGCACACAAGCTCCACTTCGGACACTACCTATCACAGGTACTTTACATTACTGTCACATGTGATTTTCCTACACTTGCTGTCTTGGTATTGAGCCATCCTAAAACATTTGTGTGCCCAGGGTGAACCTTTCATGGGTGAGCCATGAAAAGATGAAAACAAAAAATAATAATTTTAAGTAGTAACACAAAACTCAAACCAGTTTTAGGCTAGATTTGCACCTATGTGTTCTAGTAGTGCTATTCTTCTTTTAAAGCAGTAGTAAGGCCCGCTTGGTAATTTTTACCTAGAGGTAAGCCTGTCATAAGGCTTACCTCTAGGTAAAATGAATATCTCCTAAACAGTGCACTTTTAGGAGATATTCAATCTGCATTTATCTGCCAGTGACATCATTGCATTCATGCATTCCGCATGTGCCAGTGACATCACTGGTGCATGCATTTTGAAGGTACGGCATACCTTGCCGGAACTGAGGGCTCCCGTGCGAATGTGTGGAAGTAATGTCATTGTGGCTCCAGCCAATCACAAAGCTGGAGCATGTGAACCAGGAAGAAAGGCCGGGAAACATGTGAGCCCTCTCAGCGGTGACAGTACAGCACTGGAGGGGTTCATTCCAAGGTCAGTATTTCATAATGTGCTAGTATGCTATGCACATGCTATGCATACTAGTACACTATGCCATTGCCTTGCAGGGTTTTTTTTTTTTTCTTTTTACAACATCCGCGGTTTACAACCGCTTTAATGGAATCCCAACCTGCATGACAGCACACCACAACACATGGTAACACACTACCATGTGTTGTGGTGTGCTGTGCTGCAAAAATGGTACATGTACATGCATTTTGTTGTATTTGGCAGCTAAAGCAAAGAAAAGCATTGCTCAAATATCAAGCCAAGTGTCTTTTCATTGTTTACGATATGGTGCCAATCAGGTGAGCTGTCTCGTGAGTGGCCACCGTGCCCATGGTCCAGGTGAATTCTGGAAGTGCCAGCATCTGCACAATAGTGAGAAGACTCAGCACTGGGTCCCAGAAGAGTTAAGTGTGATAATGAACACCAAAGCATTCATATTGTACAGATCAGTAGTATGTAAGTTACAGCACAGTGTACAGCCTGGGGTGGTCCAATGTTTGTAATTAGGGATGAGCTTCGAGTTCGAGTCGAACTCATGTTCGACTCGAACATTGGCTGTTCGCAAGTTCACCGAACAGCGAACAATTTGGGGTGTTCGCGGCAAATTCGAATGCCGCGGAACACCCTTTAAAAGTCTATGGGAGAAATCAAAAGTGCTAATTTTAAAGGCTAATATGCAAGTTATTGTCATAAAAAGTGTTTGGGGACCTGGGTCCTGCCCCAGGGGACATGGATCAATGCAAAAAAAAGTTTTAAAAACGGCCGTTTTTTCAGGAGCAGTGATTTTAATAATGCTTAAAGTCAATCAATAAAAGTGTAATATCCCTTTAAATTTCGTACCTGGGGGGTGTCTATAGTGTGTCTGTAAAGGGGCGCATGTTTCCTGTGTTTAGAACAGTCTGACAGCAAAATGACATTTTGAAGGAAAAAACTCATTTAAAACTACCCGCGGCTATTGCATTGCCGACAATACACATAGAAGTTCATTTATAAAAACGGCATGGGAATTCCCCAAAGGGGAACCCCGAACCAAAATTAAAAAAAAAAAATGACGTGGGAGTCCCCCTAAATTCCATACCAGGCCCTTCAGGTCTGGTATGGATATTAAGGGGAACCCCGGCCAAAATTAAAAAAAAAAAATGACGTGGGGTTCCCCCTAAATTCCATACCAGACCCTTCAAAAAAAAACGGCGTGGGGTCCCCCCAAAAATCCATACCAGACCCTTATCCGAGCACGCAACCTGGCAGGCCGCAGGAAAAGAGGGGGGGACGAGAGTGCGGCCCCCCCTCCCTCCTGAACCGTACCAGGCCACATGCCCTCAACATTGGGAGGGTGCTTTGGGGTAGCCCCCCAAAACACCTTGTCCCCATGTTGATGAGGACAAGGGCCTCATCCCCACAACCCTGGCCGGTGGTTGTGGGGGTCTGCGGGCGGGGGGCTTATCGGAATCTGGAAGCCCCCTTTAACAAGGTGACCCCCAGATCTTCTTTTCTTCTCTTCTGTTCTTCTTCATTTTCTTCTCCGGGCCGCTCCGCAATCCATGCTGGCATGGAGGGAGGCTCCCGCTGTGTGACGGCGCTCCTCGTCTGACAGTTCTTAAATAACGGGGGGCGGGGCCACCCGGTGACCCCGCCCCCCTCTGACGCACGGTGACTTGACGGGACTTCCCTGTGGCATTCCCCGTGACGTCACAGGGAAGTCCCGTCAAGTCACCGTGCGTCAGAGGGGGGCGGGGTTCACCGGGTGGCCCCGCCCACCCGGTTATTTAAGAACTGTCAGACGAGGAGCGCCGTCACACAGCGGGAGCCTCCCTCCATGCCAGCATGGATTGCGGAGCGGCCCGGAGAAGAAAATGAAGAAGAACAGAAGAGAAGAAAAGAAGAAGAGAAGAGCGGGAGCCTCCCCCCTATGCCATGGGTGCGGAGCGGCCCGAGGAGAAGAAGATAGAAGACGCCGCGGAGGAGATGCTGAACGAGAACGCCGGAGGAAGAACCAGAAGAGCCAGAAGAACCAGAAGAACCAGAAGATGAAGGAAGATAGAAGAAAGAAGAAGCATTTAAATAAAGGAATTGTCAAAAACTGTCTCTTGTCATTTTTAACATTTTTGACACTTTTTTCGTGAAATGGTAGGGGTACTTATGTACCCCCTTACCATTTCACACAGGGGGGGGGCCGGGATCTGGGGGTCACCTTGTTAAAGGGGGCTTCCAGATTCCGATAAGCCCCCCGCCCGCAGACCCCCACAACCACCGGCCAGGGTTGTGGGGATGAGGCCCTTGTCCTCATCAACATGGGGACAAGGTGTTTTAAGGGGCTACCCCAAAGCACCCTCCCAATGTTGAGGGCATGTGGCCTGGTACGGTTCAGGAGGGAGGGGGGGCCGCACTCTCGTCCCCCCCTCTTTTCCTGCGGCCTGCCAGGTTGCGTGCTCGGATAAGGGTCTGGTATGGATTTTTGGGGGGACCCCACGCCGTTTTTTTTTTTTTTTTTGGCGCGGGGTTCCCCTTAAAATCCATACCAGACCTGAAGGGTCTGGTATGGAATTTAGGGGGAACCCCACGTCATTTTTTTTTTTAAATTTTGGCCGGGGTTCCCCTTAATATCCATACCAGACCTGAAGGGCCTGGTATGGAATTTAGGAGGACTCCCACGTCATATTTTTTTTTTAATTTTGGTTCGGGGTTCCCCTTTGGGGAATTCCCATGCCGTTTTTATCAATGAACTTCTATGTGTATTGTCGGCAATGCAATAGCCGCGGGTAGTTTTAAATGAGTTTTTTCCTTCAAAATGTAATTTTGCTGTCAGACTGTTCTAAACACAGGAAACATGCGCCCCTTTACAGGCATACTATAGACACCCCCCAGGTACGAAATTTAAAGGGATATTACACTTTTATTGTTTGACTTTAAGCATTATTAAAATCACTGCTCCTGAAAAAACGGCCGTTTTTAAAACTTTTTTTTGCATTGATCCATGTCCCCTGGGGCAGGACCCAGGTCCCCAAACACTTTTTATGACAATAACTTGCATATAAGCCTTTAAAATTAGCACTTTTGATTATTCATGTTCGTGTCCCATAGACTTTAACGGTGTTCGCATGTTCGAACGAACTTTTTTCCTGTTCGCATGTTCTGGTGCGAACCGAACAGGGGGGTGTTCGGCTCATCCCTATTTGTAATGTATATTGGACTGTACAGAATGAAGAATATATTATTCACAGTAGAGTGTAAAATGTGGGGGTTTCAGGAATATTTAATGTACAGCACAGAGGACAGATTGAGGAAGTGGGGAAACTATAATGCAAAACACATGTATAAAGAGGGTAATTCATAAATATGTAACATGCTGATTAATGTACAGAGTAGGGTAATGACAAGTATATAGCATAAAGCACAACATACAGAGCAGGACAGTCAGGAATTTATCGTTCACAGAACAGTGTACACAGTGGGTTGGTCAGGAGCATAGAACGTACTGCACAAAATACAGAGTTGAGTACTCAGGAGTATATAACATACAACAAATCATATAGCTCAGGGTGTTCAGTAGCATATAATGTACAACACAATGTGCAGATTGGGGTGAACAGAAGTACTGGATGTACTATACAGTTCAGTATAGAGTTTGAGTGTTATAAAAGATTGTTATTCTTTATTATACTTTATATGTAAACAGCTGGCACATGAACTTACATAGTTACATTACATAGTTACATAGTTAGTAAGGTTGAATAAAGACACCAGTCCATCGAGTTCAACCTGAGCGAGTGTGGGTGCGTGTCTACAATTATCCCAATTTTTTTATTTTTATTTTTTTATTTTAAGGTACCCATATAGCGCTGTGTCAGTTTTTACGCAGCGCTAAACACATATATCGCACACTCACATTTGTCCCTACCCTCAAGGAGCCCACAATCCAAGGTCCCTAACATTCATATACTGGGGCCAATTTTGGACAGAAGCCAATTAACCTCCCAGCATATCTTTGGAGTGTGGGAGGAAACCCACGCAGGTACAGGGAGAACATGCAAACTCCAGGGAGGTAGTGTCGTGGTTGGGATTTGAACCAGCGACCCTTACTGCTAGGCGAGAGTGCTACCCACTACACCACTGTGCTGCTTCCTTTAGGGCAAGCAGGATATTATTATCTATGCATTATGCACATGAACTACATCACATGCACAAAGATACATACCAGACTCTCATCAAAGATCTTTTAGATCTGTTATGCTGTGTACACACGAGCGGAATGTCCGACAGAAAAAGTCAGACGGAAGCTTTTCATCGTATATTCCGATCATGTGTAGGCCTTATCAGACTTTTTTTTTCAAAAATTCTGACAGACCTAGAAATGGAACATGTTCTAAATATTTCCGACGGAACCATTTCCTATCAGGAAAACCACTCGTCTGTATGCTGTTCCGATGGACCAAAAACGACGCATGCTCTGAAGCAAGTACGAGACGGAAGCTATTGGCTTCTGGCTATTGAACTTTCTTTTTCTACTCCCATTGTACGTGTTTTACGTCACGTCATTCTGGACGGTCGGACTTTGGTGTGATCGTGTGTATGCAAGACTGCTTGAGCGGAGTTCCGTCAGAGTTCCGTCAGAGACACCTTCAGAGTTTATTCTGATGGCAAAACCAGTCGTGTGTATAGGGCATTACAGAACACAGTGCAAAGAAATAAAAAATGGCTTGGTCCCTGTTACCCAAGTTCACATGTCAGGTCACCTGAGTCCAGGTAACAGATGCACACCGTTGGAGCCAGGAGTGCACCATTAAGGTAGTGGACCCTACGGCTGACTGCTGCGGATGGAACTCTGGGTGGTTCCCACTGGGAGCTAGAGCATAAGATTCCCCAGGGCGCGGAGTCTAAGTTCACCAGAGCCTCTAGTGGTGAGGATGGACTGCGCTGCAACTGACTCCAGGTTGCGCCCCCCCCAGGGTGTCCCAGCACATGCTCACGGTAGGCTACAGGAGGATAGAGAGGAAGCAGCAGCCCAGGACAACAAGGTATAGTAAGGAGATAAGCCAAAGGTCAGGGTGACTAGCAGGCAGGTATAGTCAAGAACACGCCAAGATCGGTAACAGAGACAGACGTAGAGCACACGGCAGACAGGAAACCAAACACACAATATTGCTCGGCAAGGCAGGCTTGGAGAACACGATGTTAAATAGTGGTTCCTGTTGAGGCTAGGGTGGAGCCACACTGAGGGAAGATTACTTAACCATGCAGGTGTGAGAGTGCAAGCCCTAACGCTGATACACAGACCAGGTAAGAGACAGACAGGGCATGAAAGTATTACTGCAGAGTCATGGCAGCATACCAGACCCTTAATCCAAACATACAGCCTAGCTGCTGCTTGTTCCTCCCACCTTCATTCCCCTCAACTCTCTAAATGCTCACCTTCAATCCATTCTACTCTCTCCATCCTCACCTCACCTTCTGTCCCCACACCACTCTCCATGCTCACCCCACCTTCAGTCACCATACAGCTCTCCATGCTCACTTCATCTTCAGTCCTCACACACCACTCTCCATGCTCGTAGTCACATTCAGTCTTACTTCTCTCTATGTTTACCCCACCCTCAGTCCACTCACCTCTCTTCGTGCTCATCCCACTTTCAGTCCTCTCACTTCTCTCCATGCTCACCCCACCTTCAGTCCGCTCAACTCTCTCCATTCTCTTCCCACCTTTAGTCCATTCACCTCTTTCCATCCTTGTTCCCACCTTTAATTACATCACCTCTCTTCATATTAACACCACCTTCAGTCCCCTCACATATCTCCATACTCACCGCACCTTCCACCTTCCACCTTCAGTACCCTTTCTCCATGGTCACCTCACCTTCAATCCCCTCACCTCTCTTCATGCTCCCACTACCTTCAGTCCTCTCTCCATGCTCACCATGTTAGATTGGATGGCAGATCTCTACTCTATTTAGACAGCAGGAGGAAGCAGCACATTGTGTATTCATAGAAGCCAGCACTCACAATGATACCCAGCCCCCTGGCCCCCATGTTGAACAGTGTATGAGATGTGCTGTGATTTCACACTAATGCCCCGTACACATGGTCGGATTTTCCCACGGAAAATGTTTGATGGGAGCTTGTTGTCAGAAAATCCGACCATGTGTAGGTTCCATAGGACATTTTCCATCGGAATTTCCGTCACACAAAATTTGAGATCTGGATCTCAAATTTTCTGACAAAATCCGTTGTCGTAAATCCCGATCGTGTGTACACAATTCCGACGCACAAAGTTCCACGCATGCTCGGAATCAAGCAGAAGAGCCGTACTGGCTATTAAACCTCATTTTTCTTGGCTCATCATACATGTTGGACGTCACCGCGTTCTTGACATTCAAAATTTCCGACAAGATTTGTGTGACCGTGTGTATGCAAGACAAGTTTGAGCCAACATCCGTCGGAAAAAATCCATGGATTTTGTTGTCGGAATGTCCGATCGTGTGTACGGGGCATAAGATGGGCTAAAACCGTCCATAGATGAAAATTGCTCGATTCCCCCATCAACACAGTGTTGATGGTGTGTCAGTGTCAGTGTTGATGGGGGAATCCCTCCCGTGGAGCCATTGTGTTCTCCTGGTGGGGGGCTGGGGGGAGCCGTCCCTGTCAGGAGAACACAGTGATTATTGCTAGTGGCTATATTAGCCGCTAGCAATAATCACATGTAACATTCGATAGGCTTGTTGTACCAAAGTTGATTGATCGATCTCTTTGGGTACATTCAGCCTGCCCATACATGGTTTAAATCTCGGCCAGTCCCTGCTGAACAGGCCGAGATCCGAACCATCTATGGTCTGGTTAAGTTGTGGAATATTTTACAGGGACTTAAGGATCTACTAGAGTAATTGGTTTGGGTCAGCTGTCCCTTTTGCCTATATTTTTAAAGGACAATTCATACAATATCTCTCTGACAATGGCAAAATGATTTATTAGCATGGGGTGGGATTAGGTTTTTATTGTTTCCTTTGTCTAGTTGTACCTGTGACACCTGCATTCTCTCATTTCTTTTCATGATGTCACCAGGGCAACAAGATTGAAAAAATCTCCCCAGTGAGGACCTCAACAGCAATAAAAACTTGAAATAGATTCTGACTTTTACCCATTCTTTCAAAAATTAAAATACAAGTTTTTGGTTGGAATTTAGCTTCAGGATAAACTTTCAGCCCAACTAAGAGGATTGTGATGACATCCCCTTAAGGGGCAGGTTCACGATGCTTTGCACTCACTTGATGTAATGTTGCTTAAAAGGAATTAAGCAGGAGAGAAATGGAAAGTTGGTTGGGATTGCAGCCAGAGATGCTTTTGTCACCTTCAGGGACATTATTATTTTTAATTTGCCCAAAGATGAACTCTACCTTGAATATTTTATCTCCTATCTTATATCATAACCATAGCCCTTGTCTAAAATTTTAAATCAGAAAAATGAATCTATTGCACAATACAACAGAGCTGGGATTAAATGAAACATGTATTATTTGTCATTTGTTTGTTAGCCTGTGTTACATACCGAGCCGTTGACATTGTTCCAGACAAGAATACTTTGGTTTATGCTTAGATTTTCATTGACTGTGTTGTACTGCCCGACAATAATCAATTTAACAGATTTATCCTTCAATTGCCAGTTATACAAAGTATAGCTGCGTAACACTTCCCCAAATGAATTAAAGTGGAATGAATCGCCATTGTAGGTAAAGTTGGTTTTCTTTAATTCTGCGAGGAGCTGTAAAATAAAAATGACAATGACCAGCCTTTTTTTTCAATAACATTGACAATAATTGTCTACTGCATTAGGTACACCTGATTTTTACTACAAATGGGAGAATCTGCCTTGATTTGCCAAGGGCTTAGTCAATCCTGTTTGAAATTCAGTAAACCTAAACTTATTGGTGAATCCCGTCATTAAAGTAAAACTAATGGCTAAACATATTTTTTTAAATTTTAGATAAAGTAAAGCCCCATACACACATAGGACAAATGTAGGCAGACATCGGCCGGTTAAAAAAAAAATCATCCTACATTCGCCTCGTGTGTTTGTTGGTCTTACTGACAGAAGCCAGCCATTTTGGCGGAGAATGCTGATCGGAGTGTTCTGGCGGAGGGTGTCCCACTGTCAGAACAGCTCAGCAAGGGAGATAGCTGCACTAACTTTGCATAGTTAGTACAGAGGTTTCAACCAGAGCTGTCAGATTTTTTTAAATGCAACCTGCTGAACCTGCTGGGTTGAATGAAAAAAAAAACTGATGGTGTGTACCGGGCTTAATGGAGGGTTTAACTTTATTTTCTGTATCACAATAGGAAGTGAGAAGAAATTCCCTGAAAGTGATTCACGGTTGTTTACAGGGTCACCAGGATAAGCTCCCCGTTTCCCCTCTGCTTCTGTTCTGGTCATAATTCAACATTTAGGATTTTCTTTCTCATTTTAGTCTCAGTGATAATTGTAAACAGGACAAATAGAGAGTATGACTGTCGCTAATGGGAGCCAAGATATGTGTGTGAGCCACTCAGGCTGTATAAGGAATCAGATCCTGTGCCCACCACTGTGAATGCTGGCCGGCTTCTGACGGATGTGCATGCTGGATAAACCAGCAGCCAACCGATTCCCAATCAGAGCTTTCAGTCAATGGCGGAGATCGCTGATCGGAGTGTTCTGGCGGGTGGGGCCAACCACCTGTCAGAACACAACAGCTCAACGGAGGAGATAGCTGGACTACCCTCGCATGGTAATATAGTGTCTGGAGCTGTCAGTTTTTTTTTCATGGCAACCCAAAAAACTGTTATGCCCCTTACACACGGTCTGTATTTCCATCAACAAATGTTCGATGTGAGCTTGTTTTTGGAAATTCCGACCATGTGTATGCTCCATCTGACATTTTCTGTCGGAATTTCCGACAACAAATGTTTGAGAGCTGGTTCTCAAATTTTCCGACAACAAAACTTGTTGTCGGAAATTCTGAGCTTGTGTACACAATTCCGATGCACAAAAGTCCACGCATGCTCGGAATCAAGCAGAAGAGCCGCACTGGCTATTGAACTTCATTTTTCTCGGCTCGTCGTACATGTTATACGTCGGCGCGTTCTTGACGTTCGGAATTTCCGACAAGATTTGTGTGACCGTGTGTATGCAAGACAAGTTTGATCCAACATCCGTCGCAAAAAAATCCACGGTTTTGTTGTCTGAATGTCCAATCGTCTGTACGCGGCATTAGTGTGTACCTGGCTTAGCTATTATTTAATAGGGATGGGGGGGGGTGTGCAATGAATGTGAGTGATATAATGAGATGGTTTGGGCACGCTCTTTGTCTTGTAGTTTTTAATTCTTTCAAACAATGCAGGGTTGCAAACAAAAGGCAAATGCAGAAAAGGATGTCAAGTAACACGTGAATGCTTTGCTTCAAGTATCTTAAACCTAAAAAAAATCTATCAACAAAAAATAAAAATAAAAATCAAACATTTCTAAAAGAAATGAAAACCCCAAAGTGCCACACCCAAAACAAGTGTCTGCGTGTTTTAAAGGTGCCTAACATGTGAGTGTGTACTCACTCAGGTTGAACTGGATGGACTGGTGTCTTTATTCAACCTTACTAACTATGTAACTATGTTACTAAACCCACAACAGTAAAATCAGTCTGTATATGCAGTAAAACATGCTTGATGTACTCACTGTGGAACCTAAGAGGTTAATCATCTGCATTGTGTAAAAAGGCTGTTTGATCCTGTATGCACAGATCCTCTCCTCCTTGCATTGTCTCCAAAACATGTCCGGATAAGACAGAGTAAATGGAGTCAGGCTGCACATGCACAATTTGGTGTGTATTGCTAGTCAACTCGAACATCGGCTGTTCGCCAGTTCGCTGAACAGCGAACAATTTGGGGTGTTTGCGGCAAATTCGAAAGCCGCAGAACACCCTTTAAAAGTCTATGGGAGAAATCAAAAGTGCTAATTTTAAAGGCTTATATGCAAGTTATTGTCATAAAAAGTGTTTTGGGACCTGGGACCTGCCCCAGGGCACATGGATCAATGCAAAAAAAGTTTTAAAAACGGCCGTTTTTTCAGGAGCAGTGATTTTAATAATGCTTAAAGTGAAACAATAAAAGTGTAAAATTCAAATTAAATTAAATATTAAATTTCGTACCTGGGGGATGTCTATAGTATGCCTGTAAAGTGGCGCATGTTTCCCATGTTTAGAACAGTCTGACAGCAAAATGACATTTCAAAGGAAAAAAAGTAATTTAAAACTACTCGCGGCTATTAATGAATTGCCGGTCCGACAATACACATAAAAGTTCATTGATAAAAACGATATGGGAATTCCCCACAGGGGAACACCGAGCCAAAATAAAAAAAAAAAATGGGGGCCCTTCAGGTCTGGTATGGATATTAAGGGGAACCCCGGCCAAAATTAAAAAAAAAAACGGCGTGGGGTCCCCCTCAAAATCTATACCAGACCCAACAATTCATTAATAGCCGCGAATAGTTTTAAATGACTTTTTTTCCTTTGACATGTCATTTTGCTGTCAGACTGTTCTAAACACGGGAAACATGCGCCCCTTTACAGGCATATTATAGACCCCCTCAGGTATGAAATTTAAAGGAATATCACACTTTTATTGTTTCACTTTAAGCATTATTAAAATCACTGCTCCCGAAAAAACGGCCATTTTTAAAACTTTATTTTGCATTGATCCATGTCCCCTGGGGCAGGACCCAGGTCCCCAAACACTTTTTATGACAATAACTTGCATATAAGCCTTTAAAATTAGCACTTTTGATTATTCATGTTGGTGTCCCATAGACTTTAACGGTGTTAGCGCGTTCAAACAAATTTTTTGCCTGTTCGCATGTTCTGGTACGAACCGAACAGGGGGGTGTTCGGCTCATCCCTAATTGCTAGAGAGTTTTTTTATTTTTTTGGGGAGAGTGCATGTGATCAGCAGAGGGCCAATCAGCACTGTCCAGACAGAGGATTAGGGGTCCAGCATGCTGATATGACAGCCAGTGCAGTATGAAAACTCCTCCTACAAGCTTTAACCAGGCACTGATAGAAGTCACAAGACTGCTATATACTGCTGATGAGAACATGTATTTAGCAGTTTATAGTTACTAAAATAATTGCCTTTCCATGTTCTGTGTACTAGGGGAGATCAGATACAGTGAATGCAGGGTCCTGGGTTTAGTAACACTTTAAGGTCACTGTAGCTATATTGTAGCACTTGCAACAACACAGTTGAATACTGTCTTTGATTCTTTTTTTTTGTACCTTTCTCCCCCTCTTTCACATTCCACAGGTCTATTATTTGCTCTTTATCTTATCAATGTTTTGCCTTTGTCTGCTTGTGTCCTTTCCTTCCCTTCTCAGAGATTGTTGCCTTGCTGATTTGTCTTCTTGGTGGATCTTTTGTAAGTCAGTACTGTTTGGACCTTAGAAGAAGCCCCCGGAGGAGCGGCTTAAGTTTGTTCAGTCCGTTATTCTGCCTCTCAACCCCAGTAACAGTCTCAGCTCCCTCTGGCACACCAGGCAATAGTGTAAGCGCCCATAACCAATGAGAAACACGCACATTATGATACAACATAGAAATTGTCTTTACTGCAATATTTCTGTGGAAATATAACAGACAGTAACAGACAGTAACAGTATATTTTCAAGTAATCAACTGGAGAGCAATAACTGAGATTAAAGCGGAGTTCCACCCAAAAATCTCTGGAACGACAGCCATGCAGACCAATTTGATGCAGTGTGCGGTGTATGGTCTGAGTACTGACAGGCTGACCCCCCTACCCCTTCAACCTCTGCAGCAATGCTGGCAGCACACATACGTCTATTTCCCAAACACAACCTCTGGATATGACGCTGAGCATGTTCACTCTTTGGTCGACCATGGTGAGGCCTGTTCTGAGTGGAACCTCTCCCGTTAAACTGCTGTATGGTCTTGGCCACCGTGCTGCAGCTCAGTTTCAGGGTCTTGGCAATATTCTTATAGCCTAGGCCATAATTATTTTTTTCCAATCCTGAGAGAGTTATTTGCCATGAGGTGCCATGTTGGGGGAGGGAAAATGGCTAATTGCGCCCAATTTGGAAATTTTCACTTAGGGGTGTACTCACTTTTGTTGTCAGTGGTTTAGATATTAATGGCTGTGTGTTGAGTTATTTTGAGGGGAAAGCAAATTTACACTGTTATACAAGCTGTACACTCACTACTTTACATTGTAGCAAAGTGTCATTTCTTCACATGAAAAGATATAATAAAATATTTACAAAAATGTAAGGCGTGTACTTACTTTTGTGAGATACTGTACAGAGCCCTGAGTATGTGTGTGCGGGCCCATATGGCACTAGTAGCTTCAGTCCTTTTGGAGAAAGATGAGGCTTTATATCTTCAGCTAAAGGCTATATCTTTAAATACAGGACCTGTCTCCTGTCATTTTAACTTTTTGACACTTTTTTGGGTGAATGGGTAAGGGGTACAATGATTTTTATCTGTATTGCCGGGATCCAGAAATATATTACAGCCGCGAGCAGTTTTAAATGACAATTTCTTCTTTAGAAATGTAATTTTGTAATTCATTACACTATGTATGTCCGCTATGTAAGCAGCCTTACATAGTGTGGGGCGTGGACTCAGCCTCAGAGTGCGCTGCGATTGGCTAAAGCATGCAGGTCAGGTGCATGCTTTGGCCAATCAGCTGCCGTCAATGCACTGCGATCTCGCAGTGCATTGACGGTCTCGCAGTTCATTACGGGGCGTTCCGCGGGCACTCAAATTTCCTGCGAATGCCCAATAATGTTCGAATTTCGGCAAACGGGCGAACCCTGGATGTTCGAGTCGAACCCACGTTCGACTCGAACATCGGGCTCATCCCTAATACAGTGTCTCTGTGAATGAATGGCCTTATCCTTTGGCCCTGTGGCACTACAAGTGTCAGCAAGATGACTGTATTCAGTGTCCATTCAACTCTGTTTGTGTGCAGTGTCCTTGTTTCCTGCAAATGGGCAAAAGCCCTCTCACCCAATCCTGCAGCCAAAGCCCAAACGAACGTCCTGGAACAGGCAGAATCTTCTAGTGACCCGACTGGTCACCTCACACTGGAACGCTTCACACCGTCGGTGCAGGTGCGTCTGGATATGCACCTGAGATCCCCCTCTCTCAGGCTGGATGTCCCGACTGGCAGTGAATGCCTGAAATCACGTGGTGGACTGACCTGGGAGGCAGACCCTCTCCCCTAGGTCTAATCTCTTCCCTTGCCTTGTGTTGTCTGAAAATCCCTCAGCAAAGCAAGATGGAGCCTTTAATTTCTCTTCTCCAAAGCACGCACAGTTCAATCTGAATGTGAAACTTATGACCTGGAACTACAATTCCCTTTATGCTTTGCTCCCTGGTGGTAATCACTCTGCTGACAGGTTGTGATGACAGAGTCTTAGTTGGCACTAGAGGGCCAGCTACAATGTTGCAGAGTGTCTTCTAAAACTGCAGGTAAGATAGCCAGCTCCCTGCTACAAAAGTATCAGACAGAATTATTTATTTTTTTAAGAAAAGGTTAGAAACAAACAAAAAAATGAAAATAATTTTAACCTAAAAAGAGGCCCTATTAACATAGTATAAAAACAAACTCTATGAACAGATGTTTAGTACCAAGTGAATTCTGCTCTTTTAGCATACTCCCTCCCCCCAAACTTTAAAAAAAAGGAAAAGAATATGGGTTTTTTTCAGTCATCAAAACCCATCAGAACGCCTCAACATAAAATAATAAACATTATACCGCAAAACTAAATAAATGCCAAAGTACAGCCCCCATGAAACAAAAGATATATATATATCTTTTGTTTCATGGGGGCTGTACTTTGGCATTTATTTAGTTTTGCGGTATAATGTTTATATATATATATATATATATATATATATATATATATATATATATATATATATATATATATATATTATATTTATGAAAGCCTTGCTGAAAAAATGCCTTGCTATGGACAGGATAAAATAAAACAGAAATGACCGTTGATCTGAAATTAACCACAAAAAACCCTGAAAAAAGCAGCAAAGGGGTAGACTGCCAAACACGAATTAAAGTACAGTTTCCTTATGCAGTTTGTCAGTTTTCTCTATCCTTTCCTTACAGCAGCTTTCATTACACTTACACAGCTTTCCTGTACAGCTTAATAGTAAGGGAGATTAATACCCTTATTGGCTTTCCTTTTTTTCTGGAAATTTCTTTTTATTGTTTTTTAGGCTCTTCTAAGCTGGTCATAGTTCAAAGGCCAGGCAACACGTTATGGTTTAAAAAAATTCTTACAGGCAAATTTGCACATTTATTGACTAGGACTGTGAATCTTGAACCTGCAGGATTCACCTTGAACCAATGATATCAAAAAGCCTAAATTTCTCTCCTAACTACAAATATACAAATAGCTAACCATGTGGCTAGAAGTGAAAGCATACAAACATTGTAAAACAGTTGAGTTTTTTTTTTTTTGGCCAAACAATTAAATGGTGTAGATCTGTGTTTTAAGCAGTTCTGAACAGCTCTGGTCTTTTGCAGTATCTAAAAATTAGGGATCAAAATAGTGAATCAGAATGTTTAAGTTTGCAAAAAGATTTGTGGATAGTAAGCAATTTGCAGTTCATACCTTACTATGGTAAATTAGAGTTGTATCAAATTTGGGGGTATGATTGTTAGTGACAGGCCTACAAGGGATTTAATTTTGGTATTATGGTCCTTAAAAAAAACTGAATAAAAAGGTAAGTACTGGCAATCCTAACAGTACATAGCGAACAACTGTTTAGCTGTGGCACTACATAAATAACAAACTGGCAATTGTTTCAGTGCATGACCAATAAAGAGGCGTTTTTTAGGCCTCATGCACACTGGATGTTTTTGGATGTTTTTACAGCTGCTGTTTTTTGGTTCAGACTTTTTTTTTCTACAGTCAATAAACTCTCCAGCATGTTATCCTATGTGTCCATGCACACTTATGCCCCGTACACACAGTCGGATTTTCCGACAGAAAATGTGTGATAGGACCTTGTTGTCGGAAATTCCGACCGTGTGTAGGCTCCATCACACATTTTCCATCGGATTTTCCGACACACAAAGTTTGAGAGCAGGATATAAAATTTTCCGACAACAAAATCCGTTGTCGAAAATTCCGATCGTGTGTACACAAATCCGATGCACAAAGTGCCACGCATGCTCAGAATAAATAAAGAGATGAAAGCTATTGGCCACTGCCCCGTTTATAGTCCCGACGTACGTGTTTTACGTCACCGCGTTTAGAACGATCGGATTTTCCAACAACTTTGTGTGACCGTGTGTATGCAAGACAAGTTTGAGCCAACATCCGTAGGAAAAAATCCATGGATTTTGTTGTCGGAATGTCCGAACAAAGTCCGACCGTGTTTACGGGGCAATAGGCTGTTATCAACTGTTTTTGGCTGGGGCCTTTTTTGGCTGTAAAAAAACCCAACACTAGTGGGTTCTGAGTGTAGTTTTTCAGCTGTAAAAACGCTCTAACGTCAAAAAACGTGGTAAAACGCTGTTAAACTCTCAAAAACGTTTTCAACATTTTTGATCCCATTGAAATAAAATGCTAAAAACGCTATTGCAAAAATGTTGAAAAACATTGGAAAAACTCACTGCAAAGCTACTGGCATTTTTATAACATTATTATAACATCCAGTGAGCATGAGGCCTTACAATGTGCAGGCAACAAACTTAGAATTTATACAATATGTGGGCAACAAATTGGTTATAATTTCAATTTGGAGCCAATAAATGGTCAATTTTTACAATATATGGCCAAGAAACAGGCATAATTACAATATGTGGGCAGTAAATGGGAAACTGTTACAAATTGTAGGCAACAAACAGGCAACCGATATATATGTGGGCAGCAAATGGGCAATTTTTACTATCTGTGGGCAAGAAAGGGGGCTTTAGTTTAAACTTCCTTCTGGCCACACATGTCCTATGTGGCCAAATAAGGGACATGGAGGAGGAGACAGCATCTCCTCCTGGAACCCTTTTCTTCTATAGTGTTGGCTTGCTGCTCCATATGCTGTGTTCTTGGGGTATCAAGACTGATATCACAATTCCTGTCAGCCAGTTGTGCAAAAGCCAAAGGGCTAGCTAACCCAAAGACCAAGTATATTTTAACTGGCTGCACTGGTCTGGTGTTTCAAGAACACTGCTTCTAACTTCTCTTGTCTGATGACACTGTCACTGGTGTGGTGGTGATTGGAGACACTGTGACTGAACACTCTATTAGGGCCTGTTAACATGTGAGGTTGGAAGGCAGTAAAACCTTAAGGTTAAACTGCCCTTCAACTGCGACCTTTAGGTGTAGAGGCATTGGCCAAAGGTGCACAAATACCGTGGCTATGATGCTTGGCTTTGCAGTTGTGGATGGAATCATACCCCTTGTCACTTTTAATGGGTATAGTGCCCACAGATTGATCCTACTAAAGAGAATGGGACACTTGTGAGGGGGTCCAAGAGGTTAAAGGAGGCAGTGAGGAGGTGATACGACACCTCCTCACCACCTGTCAAATGCTCTCTGAAGAGTGATCTGAACACAAATCGCTCTTCAGAGAGCACCAAACATGTGAGCATGGGCTTATAGTGACACTGGGACTGGTGTGAAGGTGACTGGGGACACTGTATCTGGTTGCACTGGTCTGGTGACATTGTACTGCTGTGGCAGTGATCAGAGACAATGGCTGGCTGCACTGGCATACAGTGTCCTCAGAGAAGCCAGCCATCATACAGGAGATATATATATATATATATATAGTCTCAGTCTCTGCTTCTTTAGAAGACCTATAGACTTGAACTTCTGAGTTTAGTTTAGGACCTTTTTGATTTACTAACCTTGCGTGGTGAGACTTGGAGATCCTTGTTACAAGTTCCATCTTTGCATATTATATTTTTCAGTGCTTGGGCAGTGGCTGTAACAGACAAGGCTGTAGAATATGCTACTTCTATAAACTTTACCAAATAATCATCATTTTGCCAAGAGACATCGTCCACAATGCAGGCTAATGGAGATTTGTGCATCGCTGAAGCAGGAACAGTACAATTGTCAGCCGTTGAGTTCAAACACCTTAGATATTCTCTATAGTCTTCTGAGCATCCAAATCTCCACATTTTGTATTCATCAAGAATTTCATTTGTAGCTATGTCATTAGAGGGAAAAAGGTTTTTAAGATAATCTTCTATTCCGGGAATAAAACCACTTGCAAATGTGAATCCAAATATTGTGCCCACCTTTTCAATACCTTCTATACTAGCTACTAACTTGGAATTGATCCAATTGTCACTTGCAATCCAAGTTCTGGATATATTCTCATCAATGGCTATTCTAAATAGCTCGGCCATGATAGAATCCTTTGCGAAGCTGATTATCACCTTGGTTGTACTAGTTTTGAGATCACTTATAACATTATATAGGCTATTAGGCAGGGATGGATGTCTCGCATAGGATGGGACAGTCTTCACAAAGGCTGTACATACTCCATTGTCTATAAAGAGGGAGCTCAGTAAGTTAAGAGCGGAGCGTCCATATTCATCATCACTGGCAATGATTCCGATCCAGTTCCACTTAAATGCTTTGATCAGATCCATGATTGCTTTGGTTTGGTAAAAGTCTCTAGGAATGGTACGGAGAAAGGATGGATATCTCATTTGATTACTTAGAATATCAGCAGTTGATGCTCTACTTATCTGTAATGACGAAAGGAAATAAACTTTATTTAATGAAACATTAAACAACATGTTAAAGATGTAATTTTTAGGCTCGAAGAAAAAAAGTGAAGCAACACTTCTTTTTATAGAATGAAGACTGTTATATCCACATGAAAAGGGACTGAAGTGAACTTGCTGCTTTAGTATAATAGAGTGGCTTTCACATACAGATCCTTTTACACACTCCAACCAGCTAACCACAGAACTAACCCTAATTCCAAACACTTTAGTTTGTGCACCCAATCAGTCTGCCTGGGCACTCCCAGGAGACAATCCAAAATACCCTCATCTGGGACAACAGCAGGTTTTACACTATGGAGTGTTTTATATCCTTTATGTACCACGGTATCCATGGCATAATTTGATTGGCCGTGAAAGGGCTGTCCAGTGCCCGTGACTGTGTCTGCTGTTCCTTGGAGCTAAGCAGCGATCCCTTGCATGCATTCCCTGATCCTCTGTTGTGGGGGATCATGGAAATTTGGTAAGAGTTTATTTCAGCTGATTGGTGGTGGATTTAACACAGCTCTTTACTCACACAGCTTGAGGATGGCTTGTTCACAATTTATGGATTTTTATTTCACAACGCACTGGTGATTTAAAATTTTTTTTTTCACCAGGTTTTGGAATTCAACTAATTTATTTCCACATACATTTATGGACTTATATTTTAATATTATTAGTGTTCACCTTTTTATTAATTAAACACTTATGGACTTATTTATTTTGGTCTTTATTGATTGAATTGTTTGTGCACTAGATATATTTTTATATTGCAATTTTTTGACCCTTATCACATGTATATTTATTTTCACGTTATACACATGATTTTTCACAATATTTGGCTTATCCATGATATTGTTTTGATTCTTGGTCAGAAATTTATGGGTAGCGCGATTCTAATTTTTCCAATGTCTTTTTTGTATTGATGTTATACATGAGAATTGCAGCTCCCGAGTGATTGAATGGTTGGAGGTAATTTCTTCCAGCCAATTCAGTTTCATCTTAGCGCAGTTTTTTTACTCTTTTTTTCAATCCAAAATACTGTCCAAGTTACACAAAGTCCAAATTATTTTCATCCAACATTCAGCCACATTTAGCAACCCTTGTTCTTTCTGGGACATCATGTGGTTGTTTTAAGAAAAGTATATCTCCTTTAGCTCAATTTCTTTTATACCATTTTATTGATTATTTTCCATGTGTGCCTGACAGTTTTGTCTTTTGTTTGTATACACATCTAGGCCACAGTCCTCCTGTCCTCCTGTATTGAGCACACTGTTTCTCATAAATATTCATTAAGAGGTCTGCCCATGTCCCTCCCCTATAGATTCCTGAGATTCTTCCACATCTCTAGGTTTGAGAAAGGGAATGCGTAGCCATGCCCTAACGTTTGACTTCATCCTGCTTCCGGCTTCCAGCTCAGTAAGCTGGTTTTCTTGGTACTCACACACCTAGCCACTTCCTACAACACACTCTGCATTGCCTGGCAATGCTTCCCTGGTGAACTCTGTATATGTTACACAGCTGCTTTCAGGTGCTTCTCTGCTAGACTCCATTTCCTTGGCAAATTTCCTTGGCAAATTCTGTATATGGCCACTGGAGCTCTTGGAGGTGTTACAAATACATTGCAGGATGATGTGTTTGCTTTCTACCTATTGCATGTGAGTGCATACTGGTTTTAATTTTATGGTATAATATATTTCTACACTTAGGCCTCATGCACACGAGATGCTGTTAAACGCGTGTTCAGAGGTAGTTGGACACTTTTTTCAACTGCCCCTGAACTCATTTAATGTTATCCTATGGGTCCATGTTCACAGTCTCATTTTTTTGGCATTTTTAGGCAGTTGCGTTTACCCTCATTTTTCCAGAAGCAAAAAAATGGGTTCAGACGCAAACGTTTTCCACGTTTCAGACGCCAAACATGGCTAAATGCAGCTAAACACTAGTACCGCGTTTAGCCGCGTTTCCGTTTATAAGTGTTTTAAACGAATCCTTTTTTTTGGACCAGAAAACACAGAAATATGATGGTAAACTGCAGCAGAGAATTACATTTTGCGACCCGAATTTGGGGCCCCGTATCTCGGGGCCACTTGGTGCTAGGAACCCCAAATTTGTTGTGCAAACACAGTGGAACTAGCACTACAACATATATAGCACTACAACTTTGGATATGTTGTAGTGCTAGTTCCACTGTGTTTGCACACCAAATTTGGGGTTCCTAGCACCAAGTGGCCCCGAGATTCAGGCCCCAAAGTCGGATTGCAAAATGTCATTCTCTGCTCTGCAATATGTTTAATATGGGATCCATTTCCAAAAAAAAAAAACACAGAAAGAGAGGCAAATGCAAGTATACAACTGCTCTCTCTGCTGCTACTGCTGCTCACTCTGGTCAAAATGGCAGAAATAGTTAAAATTTGTCATGCTTTCTGAGCTTGGGGAGGGTCTTTGTTATCGTAACTAAATGCTTCTAGATGCAAACGCGGTTAAACGCGGCATGCAAACGCGGTAAAATGGGTATTTCTGAACGCCGGTTTCAGCTTTTAAAAACATGTGTTCAGCAGAGTTTGCACCAGTGTCTCGTGTGCATGAAGCCTTAGATGGTGGCGCCCTCTGCCCTTTATTCTTTTTTTAGTACATGAGCACAGAGGACTTATCCAATACTCTGATTCAGAAGAGCTGTAGCCATTTCAGGAGTGACTGTATAATCTTGGATTTTTATTGTTGAACTTGTCTAGTGGGCTATTTTACTGCACCATCGTTAAAGGATACCCCTTTCCTCCCACTCCCATTTCTCTCCCCATCATTACTCAGTTTGTTTGCACCATAATTGTTGCACTTTTCTCTTCGTAGTGTGGTAGAAATGCAAGGAAACCATACAGGCGGTGCAAAAGAAATCTCCTAAGAAAGTGTTTGATAAAGGGTCTCTGTACTTAGCTTAGCAAGGGGAGCAGAACAGCTCATCTGGTAGACTGAGGATCTTCCGAGAACATTATCTACTTGATTTGGGATGAATGCTAGATTGAACAAACCAATCCACTCATCTCTAGCAATCACCTTTATGACAATCATGATATTCACCTTTATCCCATCAATAACATTATCTTTTTCATTGTCATAATTTCAGCCATATTTATCATCAAAACTATTAACATCATCATCATTCATGTATTTATGTCATCTGGGTACCTATTATGTACACCTAATAGAGAGGAACTACAGCATTACCTGAGGTATGAAGTAACTGCTTAATATCCTTCCTATGCTGATGGAGTTTTCAGAAGACACTTCTCCTAGAACAACTTTAATGGCAGGTATGACCTCTGTGCTGTTACACTGTGTAGAGTTGTTTATTGCAAAGATTTCCGGCAGTAACTTCAATGTTGCCTGAACAGCTTTAAGAGGATCAGAACACGAGTCATAGATCTCATAGCCCAGCTTGATTCCTTGCAAAAAAGTGGAATTGTTAATCTTCTCAATTGTATAGATCATTGACAACGCATCAACCATTATTCGCAACTGTAACCTGAAGCAGACAAAGAGAGACAGGTGAAAGGAACAAAAGAGTTGGTTACTTAGTCCTGGATGTTAGTAGTGAGATTACAACAATGGCAACTAAACTACAGCTGTTAAGGCTACAGTGATTAACTTGTGAAAAACAAATTAACATCATACAAAATGAAACTGGTCAGAACCAAGGAGATCAATGCATTAACCTTTTTTCTGCCAGAGCTGTTTTTGCATTTTTTTTGCAAACAGTAAAAAACACAAGTAGATACCAAATATGTCCATCCCTAAAACTGCGCTTGCCCATGAAATGGGGACAAACCTGGAGAACCAAAATTGTGCAAAGGAGACACTTTTAAAGTCTTTACAGCTTATTACTTTAGAATTAACAGTGAACAATGGCCTTTAGGGGATGTCTGTAACAGGGATATGGACAGAGAAAAGCATTTTATTTCTATAATTGTTGCTCCTGGTGGTTTACTCTCGCATTCTTTCTGGTGAAATTGTCACCAGGGCAGAAACGGAGGGGGACTTTCTCTAATGAAGAGATTTTTTACCACTGCTAAATGTGACTTCTTACTCCTGGATGTTAGGGATTTGATACCTGCTGGCATTTCAACGACCAGTGACTCATTCTCACCCAACACATGGAATCAGTCCAGGATTCCCGACTGACAGGGGAATGTAAACAAACAGCAGGGATAGTGTAAAAAAACAATGTGAGGTTCCCCCAAAATCTGTGCCAGGTCCTTTAGGTCCAAGATTAATTTTAAGAGAGATTCAATAGAAAGAAGAAAAGGCATAGGGTCCCCCAATATTTATACCATACATGGTCTATGACCCAGAGACCCCGTCCCTTTGCTTATATTGATTGGCAGCAGGGATCGGGAGATGATATTCAGTGGGAATCAAATGGGGTTCAGGACATGTTGGTGGCCGGCAGGTTTCTTGTTCTTTTGGCGGGCTGGCAGGTGTCACTGTGGATCTACATTGCTGGATGACTTGATTAATGGTAAATTTACATGGTAGTATTTTTTTTTTTTTTAATTAAAGGACTTTTCAAAAATGTGTGTGTTTATTTACCCAACCCTCATGTGAATGTCAGTTGTATCTGGGGGCCACCATATTTTTAAAGGGGGCTTCCAGATTCTGATAAGGCCCCTTCCTACAGACCCCCACAACCACTGGGCCAGCACTGTGGCAAAGAGGCTACTGTTCTCATCACCATATGGAATGATGGTGTCCTATACTAGTGAGAATATATTTTGTAATAGTGTTCATCTGTTGTTATGTTCAAAGAGCCTTTATGTATAGTAGTGCAGATTGTTTCCCAATCCTTGTTCTGGCAAGGAAATGTGTATTGTAAGAGAGTTTTCAGTGAAGTATCAAGAATAATGAAATAAATACTCAAAATTAATCTTCGTGGTGACTTAGAAGTACAGAGCAGCTAAAAAAGGCGAGAGTGATCTGCTGTATACCTATCTGATCCTGGGATGATTTATGAAATGCAGTATTTGAAAATAAGACCACATGAGGAATTGTGTTTGGGTGTTTGGGTGAGCAAGTTCCGATTATGAACAAAAAGATCCACCTCGAAAGAAATGATTAGATTAGCATAGCAACAAATTTACAGTATGATTTAAAATTGATCAGGGGCATGATTAAGCCTGGGGGAAGGGCAAAACATGTTGGAGGCATGGCTTGGATGTATTGAGCTGAGGCTGCTTTTACCTGCTAACCATTTGGCCTGGGCGAGGTGTGCGGCGGCCAGGCTATCTCTTCCTATTTCTACAGCATGTTTTAAAAGCTGGTTACAAACCCATGTAAAGTCTGGGTTGGCTAGAAGGGGAGTCATGGGCCCTGGCCCAGAGGATATGGCAGTAGCTTTGCATATTTTATGAAAACAGTGTAAAGTCAGTCCTATTAATGGCTGTGTGTTCAACTGTTGTGAGTTACTATTCTGCTTGTTCAAGCGAGGCACAGTCTTTGCCCGCTCATTGAATGTGCCAGTCCACTATCCTGGTCAGATGACAGGCTCTGTAGTAGAGTGAGCCACATTCTTTTAACCAGTTCTGGACCAGCATATTATACCTTCTTGTCCAGGCAATTTTTTTAGTTTTTAGTGCTGTAATAGCTTGACAATTAATTGGTCGTGCAACACTGTACCCAAATAAATTTTATTTAAAAATGTGTCAAAAAGACAGATAGAGCTTTCTTTATGTGGTATTTAAAAACCACTGGGGTTTTTATTTTTAGGCTCCATGCACACTAGCATTTTTATAAGTTCATAGAAGCTGTTATTAGCATTTTTTCTGTTCCTAGAAGCTAAATCTTGTTATCCTATGAGTCCATGCACACTACTTTATGTCATTAGCATTTTATGAGCTTTAGCATCTAGGAGCATAAAAAAATTGTTTTTGTAGAGGTTTTTTGGAGCGTTTTTCCAGTAGGAAAAATGCTGAATGCTCTTAAATGCTTCTAAATGCTCCTAACTGCTTCAAAATGCTACTAACAGCTTTTTTTAGCTTTTTTTTCTTCATGTACTGCAAAAACGCTAATAAAATGCTAATGCTCCTAAATGCTATTAAAAGCTTCCAAATACATCTAAAAGCATTTTTCATCCAGAGTTTTTTTTCTAGCTTTTTTTGAGCTTATGAAAAATGCTAGAGTGCATGGAGCCCTACTCTATAAAGGGAAAGGTGCAACATTTAAAAAAAATGCATTTCTTTAGAGAATAAAACACCTAATTAAAATGCCATGGCAGTTAAAATGACTCCTTGTTGGACAGTAGACATACCAAGGACCACATAGTTACATAGTTAATCAGGTTGAAAAAAAGACACAAGTCCATCCAGTTCAACCAAAAAAATAAAAAATAAATTATACAATCCCATTTACAGAATCCTATGCCCGCAGTTGATCCAGAGGAAGGCAAAAAAATGCAAAGCATGATCCAAAGAAAGCATAATCCAATTTACTACAGCAAGGGAAAAATACCTTCCTGATCCCCCGAGAGGCAATCGGTTATTCCCTGAATCAACTTTACCTATAAATGTTAGTACCCAGTTATATTTTGTACATTTAGGAAAGAATCCAGGCCTTTTTTAAAGCAATCTAAAGCAATCTACTGAGCTGGCCAGAACCAGCTCTTGAGGGAGTCTATTACACATTTTCACAGCTCTTACTGTGAAGAAACCTTTCCGTATTTGGAGATTAAATCTCTTTTCCTCTAGACGTAAAGAGTGCCCCCTTGTCCCCCGTGATGACCTTAAAGTGAATAACTCAACACCAAGTTCACTATATGGACCCCTTTTGTATTTAGTATGTATATAGTGATTATACCCCCCCAATCTCCTCTTGTCAGGAGAATAAATTCAATTCCTCTAATCTTTCCTCATAGCTGGCGATTCAAAGGCGATTTTATCTTTTGCCACATTTTTGATAATGAAGAAACATGCTGATATTGAGGTGGTCAATGTGCATTTAGCCTTCAAAGTCACCCATTGAAATCAAGTGTAGGTCTTTTATTATTAATAGAAGTCCCCTGTAGGCGGAAAATGGATTGTGTACCTTTTTTTTTTTTTTTTTAAAGTGTTTTTATTGTGCACATAAGAATTATACATACAATACATCAGATATGTATTACATCAACATTCATATCACCGGAAACACAACAGTAATAGTACAATTATCTCTTTAACCAGAGTATGGTGTTCCAGTCCCTGAGCCTTCCCTATGTTGCATTATATATGTGCATTTTTTATTTTTTAACTTTATTTTTATATATTACTCAAACCAAACAAGGAATTCAGGACAAAGGTAAGGGAAAACAAGGAAAAGAAACCCCCCTCTCTGGGATGTCAACATTTGGTGTTCTATTTAATCAGGTTATAATAATACCTGGCCTGTCTGTAAGAAAAGGAGCAGACCAGTCATTACCCATCCGCCATATATTGGCAATAGCAATATGTCCTACTTGTCCAATGGGCTAGGGCCCCTCCTCATCCAATGTACTCTCAGAGTCCACCCACCGGAACCAGACCTTCATAAACTTCTTGGGAGCCCCCCTAGCTTCATAAGTCATTTTATACATCATCACATCTGCATTTATTGTTTTAATCCACATCCCCAGCATCAGTTGTTCAGCATGTATCCATCGTCTAGCAATGAGCTTTTTCACTCCAAAGTACAGAATCCTAAGGAACAGTTTAGTGTGTGCATTCATCTCCTCCTGATCGAAAATCCCAAGTAAACAACGTATGGGAGAGCAAATATTTGGTAGAGCAAACTTATCCGATATAATTTCAGTAACCTGAGACCATAACGGTCTTACATTCATGCACTCCCACACCATATGTACAAAGGTGCCCTCCTCCTTCCCACATTTATGGCAAGTAGCAGAATCCCTCCTATGCATTTGATGTAATCTAGCCGGTGTATAATACTGTTGGTGCAGATATTGATACTGGATCATTCTATCCATAGAGGAGATAACGGACACCAAGTATGTGTCCAATACCTCCTGCCACAGTTCCTCCGACAACTCCGGGACATCATCTCCCATCTCGCCCTGGCTCTTGAAGTTAAGGACACTATCCCTGGGCCCACCGCCCTATAGTATCTAGAAACCCGCTTGGACGTATCCGGGTCAATCAAAACCTTTTCTAGATCAGTATTCTGTACCCGAATCTCAGGCCCACCAAACTGGGTATTACTCCAAACTGCTCCCTTAGCTGGGCAAATGTGCACAGACGGCCATCCCTACAAATGTGATGTAAATATTTAATGCCATATTTTGCCCAGGTTACTGGACTGTCAGAGAGTTTCATAAACTCCCCCAATAAACGGTTGCACCATAGAGGACTGTTTGGAGATAGCCACAAGGGTCCATCCCCCCCGCCGTTGAGAGCACAAATGAAACACCTTCCCAGGTAACAACCGAACCCACCTTTCTCCCGGAATCCCTTTCCTATAGAGTATGTTCTTGAGGGTTTCCTGTGAAGTGGAAATTGCTGCCTCCAGCAAGTTAGTGGCATTAGGTGTCTGTGGAGACATCTGCCAGTGCAGAAAAGAGAGCTATGAGGCCAAAAAATAGGAGCGCAAATCCGGACAGCCATCCCTCCCATTGTAACTGGTAATTTCAGTATCGCTAAAGACACCCTTGGAGCATTGGAGCCCCACAAAAAAAACCTACAATAATGGAATCAATATGCCTGAAGACCCGTAATGTCACAAAAACTGGGGAGTTTGAGAGGATATAGAGAAACTTAGGGAGGAAAATCATCTTAAACAGATTTATCCGTCCCATTAAGGTGATCGGTAAATTCTGCCATCTTTGAACCTTCTCCCGAAACTTTCCCACAATCGGTGACAACTTGGTCTCCAGGAACTTAGAAATGGGAAGCTGAATCTCAATTCCCAAATACCTGAAAGATGTGGATACCGGAATGAGGCACTCCGGCGGGACTCTCACCTCTTCGTCAATGGGGAAAAGGGAGGAATTTTTCCAATTTATACGGAATCCAGAGTAATCTCCAAACTCCTGAATCAATCGGAAAGCTTCCAAGAGCGAGGGCCCTAGATCCTGCAGATATAACAACATGTCATCTGCATAGAGTGACACTCGCTCCTCAAATTCCCCTATCCTCAAACCAGTCAACTTTTGACTGGACCTTAGTTGGACTGCTAAGGGCTCTATGGCCAGGGCAAACAGGAGGGGTGAAAGTGGACACCCCTGCCTGGTGCCCCTAAATATAGGGAAGGGGTCTGAGATAATACCATTGACCCTTATTCTGATCTGTGGATCTGTATACAACAGCCGTACCCAGGAATTGAAAGCAGGGCCAAATCCATAAGACTCCAATAAGTGAAACAGATATGGCCACTCTACTGAGTCAAAGGCCTTTTTTGAATCCAAGGAGGCCACTATTCTAGTCCCGGAGTTGTTGTGAACAGTCTGGAGATTCACAAAAAGCCTCCTGATATTCATTTGAGTGCATCTACCCTGGATAAATCCTGTTTGATCCGCATCTACCAGTTTGGGGATAACTGACTCCAGCCTACCTGCAATTATTTTGGCCAATATTTTTGTATCGACGTTTATCAAGATCAGACGGTAAGAGCCACACTCTGGGAGATGGTCAGACACTGGGGACATGGCACAGGAGATGGTCACAGACTGCGGACATGGCACAGGAGAACATCAGACACTGGGGACATGGCACAGGAGATGGTCAGACACTGGGACATGGCACAGGAGATGGTCAGACACTGGGGACATGGCACAGGAGATGGTCAGACACTGGGGACATGGCACAGGAGATGGTCACAGACTGCGGACATGGCACAGGAGATGGTCACAGACTGGGGACATGGCACAGGAGATGGTCAGACACTGCGGACATGGCACAGGAGATGGTCACAGACTGCAGACATGGCACAGGAGATGGTCAGACACTGGGGACATGGCACAGGAGATGGTCAGACACTGCGGACATGGCACAGGAGATGGTCACAGACTGCGGACATGGCACAGGAGATGGTCAGACACTGGGACATGGCACAGGAGATGGTCAGACACTGGGGACATGGCACAGGAGATGGTCAGACACTGGGGACATGGCACAGGAGATGGTCAGACACTGGGGACATGGCACAGGAGATGGTCAGACACTGGGGACATGGCACAGGAGATGGTCAGACACTGGGGACATGGCACAGGAGATGGTCACAGACTGCGGACATGGCACAGGAGATGGTCAGACACTGGGGACATGGCACAGGAGATGGTCAGACACTGCGGACATGGCACAGGAGATGGTCACAGACTGCGGACATGGCACAGGAGATGGTCAGACACTGGGACATGGCACAGGAGATGGTCAGACACTGGGGACATGGCACAGGAGATGGTCAGACACTGGGGACATGGCACAGGAGATGGTCAGACACTGGGGACATGGCACAGGAGATGGTCAGACACTGTGGACGTGGCACAGGAGATGGTCACAGACTGCGGACATGGCACAGGAGATGGTCAGACACTGGGACATGGCACAGGAGATGGTCAGACACTGGGACATGGCACAGGAGATGGTCACAGACTGTGGACAATAATGCAGAGTTGTGGTGTGATGAAGGCACATAGACAATTCTATGATATGGACTTGTGTCACAGCGCCCCCCCCTCTGTACTTACATGCTGCTCTGCCAGTGGCAGCCTGTAATGAGCAGGGCGATCTGCCTGCTCACTATCTCCCCCCGATCTCCATTCGTGCGGCCGGTGTTCCGCGGGTTGTCACATCTCAGGTCAGCAGTGAATTCTCCCAGGAGAGCGCTCCGTGCATAAAGTTGTTATTAGTGTGTGTATATTCCGGTCTATTCCGGTATATTCCGGTCATGTGACTCTCAGCCGCGCCTCCCTCCTCTCACGTCTCTCCTGATGTCAGCCCCGCCCGCCTCTCTTCTGACCTGATAGCTCCATTTAGTGGGCAGAGCTGACACCAGGAGAGACTGAGAGGAGGGAGGCGCGGCTGAGAATCACACGACCGGAATATACACACACTAAAAACAGCTTTATGCACGGAGCGCTCTCCCGGGAGGGGGCGGGGCCAGACATCGATTTTTCGGGTCGCATGCATCGATGCCGCATCGGGGACACCCGAATCGCGATGCATCGATGCTGCGATTAATTTCAGCAGCCCTAATAAACACCCCCCTCAGTGTGGCTTTAAAGGCCTCCCATTGAAGAAGAGAAGACCCAGAGCCGCCATTGTCAACCCAGTAATGTTTAATAGCCTCATTACACTTGATTTTTACATACTCCTCCTGAAGCCAGCTAGCCTCCATCCGCCAGAGGCACAGCCTAGGTTTCGGTCCCAGATTAAGCTCCAACAGCATAGGCGAGTGGTCAGACAGTGCTCTGGGCAGGTAAGACACCTTCTTAACCAATGTCATCCCCTCCCCCTCAGTCAGGATAGTGTCTATTCTGGAGAGTGTCTTGTGCGTTTCCGAATAGCAGGAATATTCCCTAACATCAGGATGATGAAAACGCCAGACATCTCTAAAGCCATAAGTAGACTTCCACCCCTCCAGGGGGGCTGGAGCGCCAATTGTCCCCCCCAACCTGTCCAAAATCCTCCCCTCCGCTGGATAGTAAATAATAAATGTAGCGCTATGTGTAAAATTATAAATATAAAGTGCAAATCTCTAAAATAAATAAATCCTACATATAAATAAATAGTCCATAAAATGAAAAAATTAAGAAATAAAACATGAAAAACTCTTCTTGTGATCAGTGTATCCACACAATTCCACCACAGCGATTGTTTGTCCTCAAAAGGAGTGCACACCACCACCAGTAAAAATGCGCGCTCACCTCCCAGATGAGTCAAAACCCATATGCGGATCTCCCCACGAGCTCTTTGCTCTCACTTCCTCTTCCCAATCAATGGTGGGTAATCCAGATGGCTCTTTTCTTAATGGTAACTCAGCTCGTTAATATCCAAAGAAGCAGATCATCTCCCAGCTTGGCTCAAGATTCCATGAGTTCAGGACATGTAAATAATAAGTATAGAGACCATAGTTTTCTCCGTATACAAATTTATTCAAAGCCCCCAAATAGACAAGTTGCACTTACAAAATAAAAACTTTAAAATCACATAAAAACCTCCAGAGTAGCACCACCTTGTCCACATACACAGTGCCTGGCTGGACGTGACTATCAGCTCCTCCCTTCTAGACGCGTATCGGTTAATCACAGGCCTTCCTCAGTAGATACCTCATATGTGTCCATCATATCATCCGGATGAGTTAGCGCAAAGGGAGGAGGAACGTACAAATTCACAAATGTCAGTAACTTATTCATCACCTTTAAAACCAGTATAACATACTTCCCTTTAATGTCAGTTCGCACCACTTGAATGGATATGGGCATGGCCTTGGTGACCACAGTGGAGACCCCCCTCGCATATGAGGAGTAACTGGCATGGTGAGCCCCAGCAATGTGAGCCTGTTTTAAGGAAAGAAGCCTGGAGCCCTGGAGATGGGTCTCCTGGAACAGTATTAGGTGGGGTTTGTACTTTTTAATATAATCAAATATCAGAGAGCGTTTAAATTTAGCATTTAGGCCTCTGACATTCCAGGCCAAAACCTTAAAATTTACCTCCATGACAGATATACAGAAAACAAAAAGGGGGGGGGGGTGTTCTCTCCTCCCTTGGGTATGGCTAGCTATAGAATTAAGTCTCCAGGCTCCTTCCTCCACACACAAAACATAGCACGCTTGTCCTTGGACAAGACCTAATGTAAAAGCACCGAATGAAAACAATCCCAGCATTATGCAAACATATAACCCCTGCCCCAAAAAACACCCCAACTTTCCCCACCCCCCTCCCCGCACCCAGCCCCAACTTGCCAGGCACTTTGTTCCCATAACCTGAGTTCAAATAGGTAACAAAGGTGCGACTTAGAACTGTCACATGAGACCGGTCACCAAAAGGCGGCCGTCTCTTACCGTATATTTAACAACTGTTCTCCTGTTAATAAATAGAAATGGAAGAAAAGAAAACCGGGAGAAAAAACTATTTGCCTTTCTCACCTTTTTCTTTCCCCTTCCTGTCAATGTCAAAAAATAATAAAAAAGGGTTCAACACTAAGTAAATTGTAGTGCCTAGAGCATTCTGCAGACTTAGCATATAATACTGGCAAATGACTATCAGCAAAAAAAAAAATTTTAATAAAATGAGGGAAAAAAAGGAAAAATTGTTTTCCCCTCTGGTTGTTTGTCCCATAGAAGGATCGTCACGTTTGTATGGCCATGTGGGTTTGGGTACATAATCCAGAACCACACTCTGCCAGAGGACGTCTCTAATTTCCAGCACAGAAACGCAAGGAAGAAAAAACAAAACAAATCACCCTCCTCCGGGTATAAGGAAAGTGTCCTGTATGTGGAACCAGTATATCACCGAGAAACCAGCAAAATAAAACAATCAAAAAAAAAAACTTTGCTGACATCTCTCTTTCCCCCACACTGTGCTTTCTCCATACTACAGAATCATGGCGGGTGGGGAGAAGCCCTGTTTCCTTGGCGGCCACGAGTATCCAACCACACCGAGGCTACAGTAGGGTTGGTGAAAAAATATTACACTATAACTATATCCACTACCCGCAGCTTGGCAGGATAAAGCATACTGTAAATCAGGCTGAGGTCTCTCAATCTCTTCTTTATAGGCTGAAAGGAGGCCCTCTGCTTCTGGGTAGCTGCAGAGAAGTCGGGGTATATTGATATGCGACATCCTTTGATCGTTAGTTCAGGGCCCGTCTGGGCTCCTCTCAGGATATTTTCTCGATCTCGGAAGTGCAGTACTTTTGCTATCATGGATCTGGGGGGAGCTCCCTTTGGAGGTGCCTGTCCTGGGATGCGGTGTGCCCTTTCAATGGCAAACATGCTTGTAAAGGTGTTAGGAGGCATATGTTCCATCAGCCATTTCTCAAGGAACTCTTCAGGGTGCCTACTCTCAACCCCCTCCAGGAACCCCACCAGCCTAATATTGTTCCTTCTCATACGATCTTCCATGTCGGCCATCTGTGTCTAAAGGCCTGATTGTATCTTCCAGGGAAGTAAGACGACGATCGGTGAGCTGTGCTTTCTCCCTCATTTTCTGCATGTCATGTTTCATGAAGGAAAATTCCACCTTCAGCTCCTCAAAGTGATCAATCAACTTATTTTGGCAGCCCTGTATGGCAGCCATGATTTGGGTCAGGGATGGCTCATCTTCCCCCTCCACTGTCTTGTTAGCTCTGGCCCTGCAGTCTCTCAGCCTGTCCAGGGATCTCCCCCTCCTCAGCACATCAGCCCTCTGTGGTTTAGGACTCACCCTGTCCAGTGGAGGTGACGCCTGCTGCGGGATATCCTCTGATCTGTGTAGCGGCGGCCATTCGTCCTCCTCCCCCTCCTGTGTTCCGGCACCATTTTGGGAGCCCCAGGCATACAGGGGGGCCGTATTTCACCATCCCCGGAGGTTCCCGGGGGGTCTCTGTAGACATCCCCAACAATCCTGTGAAGAAAGTGGATGTCTATTGCCCAGGATTACTGCAGGATCTAGTGTCTGCATACGGAGCTCCATTCCTGAGCTCCTCATATGCCGCTCGCTGGCTCCGCACCTGGATTGTGTACCTTAGCGGGATGTCATGGATAAACTCAGAACACTTTAAACATCTTACAAAATAATTTCACATTTATTGGTGGCCAGTGGCCCTGTAAAACCATCCCCCACCCCCATCATTCATTGTTAACCTATCAATCTACAAAAACAATGCCACAACATTGGTGGTCAGTGACATTTAAAAACTTTCCAATCCTCACCCTTCAATCGTTTGTTCGCTGCAGCCTTAAATTCTCCTTCTCCCCTGTGCTCTTGTTCTGAGAGGAAGGAGTGGGCTTATCAATATAAACAGTACCACACTGTTTACATTAGGGATCTCTGTGATCAGTCTTCACAGCTATCACACCTCACAGAGCCTCTCCATTTGATCCTGTGCCTTTAGCCAAAGCTCTCCATTAACAAATGACAGTGGAAGCGTCAGCATTGTGAAAATAAAAAGATGTACATCCAACTGCCCTACAAAGAGCCCTACAACAGCAAGAAATAAGGTTAAAGATACTACCTGAGAAACTAAGATAGAGAGGTGAGACCTGATGGCACCTGCAGCTAGAGTTGGGCCGAATGGCCCCCTGTTCGGTACGCGGCAGAATGTTCGAACATCGCAAATGTTTGGAACCCAATAACGAACCCCATTGAAGTCTATGGGACCCAAACTGAAATCATTAGAAGTGCCCATTTTGAAGGCTTATATGCAAGTAATTGGGCATAAAATAGTTACGGGGGTCCAGGTACTGCCCTGAGGGACATGTATCAATGAAAAACAAGTTTGTAAAAACATGATTTTTAAATGAGCAGTGATTTACTGATGCTGAAAGTGAAACCATAAAAATGAGAAATGACAACCAAAATTAAAAATTGCTTTAAATATAGTACCTGGGGATCCCCCTAGTCTGCCCGGAAAGTGGCACATTTGTACCATGTATAGAACCTGCTGCAGCAATAATGACATTTATAAAGCCAAAAAATGACATTTCCCCTGCAAGCTTTATTTTATTTTGTAAACAATGGCTTGGGGAGCCAGTCTGTATGATGAGGCCACAATTTAGTGCACTAAAACAAGATTAGAGATTTTTTTGGCAAATTCTGGTGTCTCTTTTGCAGACTTTAGATAGAAGTAACAGGTGCGGAAAAATTGGGCTTTGGGTGTTGGTGGTGCCTTCACACCATAACCCTATAGAGGTACTCTTGATGAAAGCAAGAATTGGCCTTGCTGTCAAAAATTCAAATGATATGCACCTGTCAAAGAGGTACCGAAAAATTGTGTTGGTGGTTCCTTCACACAGTAATCCTCTAGAGCAGGGGTGTCCTAACTTTTTTCAAAAAAGGCCAGATTTGATGATGTGAACATGTGTGAGGGCCAACCATTTTGCCTGACATTCTTTGAACCATTCAAATTAAATGCAAATTAACGAATACACTGCCCAACAAGCATTCTCTTGCCTTTGTGGCTGTGTGTGGTGAAGAGTCTAAGGATGAGCTTGGGCGTGTTATTTGGATATACCGTATTTATCGGCGTATAACACGCACAGGCGTATAACATGCACCTTCACTTTAAGAGGGAAGTTCCAGGAAAAAACTTACATTTTAAATAAAGAACTATGAAGCAAAATAAGCATCATTGCAGCCTAGTCAGTGCCCATCTGCAACCTCACCATTGCCATGAATGCAGCCTCACAAGTGCCATGAATGCAGCCTCACCATTGCCATGAATGCAGCCTCTGAATTTAGACTCACCCATGACATGAATGCAGCCTCACCACTGACATTAATGCAGCCTCACCATTGACATGAATGCAACCTTACCATTGCCATCAGTGCAGACTGATCCATGCCCATCAGCAGCCTCGGGGGAGGGGGGCAGGACAAGCACCAACAGATTACATACAGGAGAATCTCCTGTTTACTCGGTGGCCTCTTTAACACAAAGTCCCGCCTCCTATGATAGACAGAACAGTCGTCCAATACCAGCCCAGGAGACCGGACTTCCTATTACAGAGGTTGCCGAGTAAACAGGCGATTCTCCTGTATGTAATCTGATGGTACTCATCCTGCCCCCTCCCTGTCCCCTCTAAGGCTGCCAGAACTGAATGATAAATACAGTATATATCTGTTGTGGCCCCCCAACGAATCCCGGAGCGCCAAGCTCTGGGATTTGTTGGGGGGCCACAAAAGAGATTATTTATATATATATATATATATATATATATATATACAAATTACCAGTGGGGCTGTATTAAACCGGAACACGGGCCGCAATTGGCCGCAGGTCGGACTTTAGACATGCCTGTTATAGAGGTACTCTTGATGAAAGCAAGAATTGGCCTTGCTGCCCAAAATTGCAATGATATGTGGGTGGAGTTTTGGGCGTGTGGCGTCGCTGTGCATGAGGACCGTTGCCATATTGTCAGTTTGAAACCATGATGAACTTTTCATATGACATGCCTGTTTATAGCTACTACTGTGTAAGTATACAGATGTGGTTTTAATACATTAAAATAGTTTTTATATACTACACCATGAAGTGTTTTTTTTACACTCTTTAACATGAGGAGTGATGCCTGGGTCCATGCTGGAGCAGTCCATGGTGGAAAGATGTTTGGGCGTTTTTGACCACCTGTAATCTAGTGGTCCGGTTGTAAGGGTAAGAGGCTTGGCTTACTGTGGTGTTGATGAAAGATCACTGTTCATCGTTTTAGTCAAGGTTCATTAACCTATCAGGTGCCTCTCGGGATTGATGGACGTTTGCTTTTCTTTTACGGAGATTTAAGCGCTGCATTTCTTTACTTTAAATTTGTATATTGTTGCCCACAATTTATGCTAGCTGCTGTCCGCTTATTGTCTTTGAAACCTAAGCACAGTATCTTTTATTTTTATAATGATATGCACCTGTCAAGCAGAAAAAATGGTCTTTGGGTGTTAATTGTCCCCATAAAAACCTACACCAAAAAATTTCTGAAATCAACACACACAAAGCTAGGCAGCCAAGACAGTCCTTCAGAGATTCACGTCCCAGAAAGCACTTAATCAGCGACATCGGCATCAGGGGCATTATATCTGCTGCTAATCCAGGACTGATTCATTTTGATAAATGTCAGCCGGTCCACCGAGTCTGTGGACAGGCGTGCTCTCTTATCTGTCACAGAACCTCCAGCAGCACTGAATGTCCATTCAGAAAGCACGCTGGATGCGGGGCAGCCCAGCAGCTTAATTGCATACTGGGCAAGTTTTGGCCAGTGGGCTATTTGTCAGAAACCATGAAATCAGACCGAGACAGAAGTACAGTTAAATCACACTTGTTTAATAATAAAAGTAAATAGAACAAATGTAGTCAAAACATAGCCAGAGTTCAGGAACTGGAACGGATAGTCAGACAAGCCAAACGTCAGGTAGCCGGAGATGAGCATATTAGCTGACAGCTGAGCGGCCAGCTCAGAGAAGGAAGGGTTGAGCCCAGCCCTGACAGTACCCCCTCCTCAATGAACCCTTCCCCTCGGAGGACCACCAGGCTTGAGAGGAAATCATCTATGGAAATCATGGAGGAGGACAGGGGCATGTATGTACGAGGATGAGACCCAAAAGCGCTCCTCTGGACCGTACCATTTCCAATGCACTAGGTACTGTATGCACCCACGGAACCTACGGGAGTCAACAATGGACTGTACTTCATACTCCTCTTGGTTCTCAACCTGTACAGGGTGAGAAGGGGGGAGAGCAAGGGGGCGGGACTTTGAGTGAAGCATGTGGTAGCAAAAGCATCATTTGGTTGAACATAAAAGGAGTTTATTGGTTGCCATCAGATAAAAAGCAAGGTACATTGATAAATATGCATATACATGGTGGTAATGCATGGGTAATACAATACATCTCAATCATGACTTGAATATCACAAGAATTAGCAAGCAATATTATACATCACAAGAAATGGCAAGCAACAACTTTGCAAAGTGCACCAAAAATATCATAAGGGTAAGATTATAAAATATAATAATGCCTGCAGAGGCTCGGGCCTCTTGGATCCTTAGGTAGGGTATGTGGTTTAGCTGACAAGCCTATATGGATATAGGGTAGCAAGGTGTATGGCAGCTCTATGCATTTCGTGGCTGAAGGGCCACTCGTCAGGAGCCAGCACTTGATGTTTCTAAAAGTAGAAATAGTGACATTAACTTAAATAATGATTAATAAAATGAATGCATAGGTACGCGGGGGTGAAACCAGAAAGCCCCCCAAACCCAATGCATTCTAACTTACTCAAATTCAGAAAAGATGGAGGTGTGGTGTCGGGCAGCACGAGCCATCCAGGCGCACTCCCCACCAGGAGCTGCAGCGAGCAGACCAGCAGCGGCGCCCCAAAGGTGCCAACCAGGGCGGGCATGGAACCAGGCAACCTAGGTGTGGGGTGAAAAGTAAGGTAAGCTAAGGTGTTAACAGGGGGAAATTAAGAAGCATGAATGGGTGCCGAGCACCATCCGGAAGGCGCCAATGTAAGCGGCGCAACAGGACCGCCCACTGACGTCACGCCGCATAGCGCTACAGAGGGAGGGGCAGGAAGTGCCGGGCGTGATGTCCGGCCAGCCCGTACCAACAATCCCTCAGTATGCTAGCTCCCACGTGTCATGGCGTGACGGCACACGAGGCTTCTCTTCACACCTGTAAACACACAACTCAGGTTCTCTTTCTTCCTAACCACTCCAATCTTATTACAGGTATCCATTCATCACCATATCTGTTTTCCACACACTACTGTTCTTTTCTACCTATGGTGGCACTTCCTGCATCCTTTCACCTTTCCTTCCATCACCTTGCAGTGTTACCTTTCACCTTCACCTCCTCCCCCCTCCCCCCACTTTCCCTTTTTTTCACCCATTCATGCTTCTTAATTTCCCCCTGTTAACACCTTAGCTTACCTTGCTTTTCACCCCACACCTAGGTTGCCTGGTTCCGTGCCCGCCCTGGTTGGCGCCTTTGGGGCGCCGCTGCTGGTCTGCCCACTGCGGCTCCCGGTGGGGAGTGCGCCTGGATGGCTCGTGCTGCCCGACACCACACCTCCATCTTTTCTGAATTCGAGTAAGTTAGAATGCATTGGGTTTGGGGGCCTTTCTAAGTTCACCCCGCGTACCTATGCATTCATTTTATTAATCATTATTTAAGTTAATGTCAATATTTCTATCTTTAGAAACATCAAGTGCTGGCTCCTGACGAGTGGCCCTTCAGCCATGAAACGCATAGAGCTGCCATACGCCTTGCTACCCTATATCCATATAGCCTTGTCAGCTAAACCACATACCCTACCTAAGGATCCAAGAGGCCTGAGTCTCTGCAGGCATTATTATATTTTATAATCTTACCCTTATGATATTTTTGGTGCACTTTGGAAAGTTGTTGCTTGCCATTTCTTGTGATATATAATATTGCTTGCTAATTCTTGTGATATTCAAGTCATGATTGAGATGTATTGTATTACCCATGCATTACCACCATGTATATGCATATTTATCAATGTACCTTGCTTTTTATCTGATGGCAACCAATAAACTTTTATGTTCCACCAAATGATGCTTTTGCTACCACATGCTTCACTCAAAGTCCTGCCCCCTTGCTCTCCCCCCTTTGAACATGACAGGGATGGAAATATGTGACCCTACCGGGCCACAATTTCATTTAAAGTCCCGAGGGATGGAAGAACTGGCCTTACCAGGTCACGCCTTCATTTAAAGTCCCTAAAACCAGTTTCGCTATTTAACTGTACAGGGTGAGGATGTGGCACCGAGGTGGTAAAGCGGTTGCAGACCAAAGGTTTTATTAAGGAGACATGAAATACATTCGAAATACGCATATTAGAAGGAAGGTCTAATGTGTAATCCTGCAAAGAATATGGAAAGGCCCAATAAACCGAGGTGCGAACTTCAGTGAGAGAACACAAAGTCGGAGATTGTGAAATGACAGCCAGACCCTGTCCCTAACCTGGTAGGAAGGTGCAGGCAGGCATCTGCAGTCATAAGAGAAAAAACCCAAATTGGGTAAAAGCTGCGCTTAGATTAAAAAATAATTAGAAAAGCTGCCAGCACCCTAAAAAAGTCCTGTATCTGACCTCCAAAAGTATAATAAACAGCAAAGTGTAGCGCTAATAACATATGTGAAAAGTTACAATTGAGTTCCACCAAGTGACATATAAAACAATTAGTGAAAAAACATATTGCAAATAACAAATGAAACTAAAATCACAAATGTATGTGAAAAAAAATCCAAAAGTTCTTGATAAGTCCACAAATAAAGTAAATAAATGAAGAACACCCATCCAAGAGAGGTTTGTGACAAAAGGTGCCTAGATATGATCCACCAAAACGTGTGTGAGTAGAGTCTGCTTACCAGACGGTGATGACTGCTATTATGGCAGTCTCGCTCAGCATAGGGATTATGGTCTCCCAAAACCCAAGGTACAATACGGGATCGGTAGTTCTAACACTCCATCAGACCGAAAATAAGTATTCCCCCTAAAGCTGTCCAGGAGTAAACAGGTTGCTGCAGGGGAAGACTTCCCTGACTTCCAGTTCTATCTTTTGGCCATCTAATGGACTATAGGTGAGGAGAAATCACCCAGCTGGGAACACCAATTTTTAAGTTCTCTAAGGGGTGATGGCTATAGATAGAGAAATACATGTGTTGTTTCCTGAATGTCTTCTCAAGGCATCTGCAGTCAGCATGGAGTCTGTACCTATCATTAGCATGTCGCAAAGCCTCCTGGACATGTGCCCAAGTGGAACGAAGACCACCGTGATGCTCCTCTAACGCAGGAATACACTGTGGAACAAATGAGTCAGGCAACATGGAAGGTTGAAAACCATAATTCACTATAAACGGGACAATCGGGAAGCAGAATTCAAGGCACTGTTGTGAGCAAACTCTTCCCACGGTAATAGGTCTGACCAGCTGTTATGATGGTCAGAAATATAGCAATGTAGGAATTGCTCCAAGGACTGGTTGGCTCGTTCTGCGGCCCCATTAGACTGCGGGTGATACGCAGAGGAGAAAGCAAGCTGGACTCCCAACTGTGCACAAAAGGTTCGCCATAACCGGGACACAAACTGGCTACCCCTGTCCGAGACAATCACCTTGGGTAACTCATGTAAGCAAAAGATCTCCAGAGCAAAAACGGTAGCCAGATCCTTAGAACTGGGCAACTTCTTTAGCGGAATACAATGAAACATCTTTGAGAACCGGTCAACCACCATAAGGATAACTGTGTTGACCTGAGAGTTGGGTAACTCCACAATGAAATCCATAGACAGGTGGGTCCAGGGCCTCTCCCCATTGGGTATGGGTTTTAGGAGGCCCACTGGAAGGTGTCGTTGAGTCTTTCTCTGAGCACACATGGAACAGGCAGCTACGAAGGCGATTATATCAGCACGTAGACTAGGCCACCAGAATTGTTGGGAAATGGCCCAAAAGAGTTAATTCTTCCCAAGGTGGCCAGCAGCCTTGGGAGAATGGTAAGTCTGGAGCACGGAAGTACAGAGACTCTCTGGGACAAAGCAGCGGTCACAAGGTTTCTCAAGAGGAGCATGGACCTGAGCAGCAAGAATTTTGTCACCCAAAGAAGAAGTTAGACTGGTGCGAACCGTAGCCACAATATAATCAGGAGGAATCACAGGAACCAGAACCGACTCCAACTTGAAAGTGGAGGAAAATTGTCGTGACAAGGCATCAGCCCTTACATTCGTAGTACCAGGTAAGAATGAGACAATGTAATTGAAACTTGACAAGAAAAGAGACCATCGTGCCCTTTTGGGAGAAAAGCATTTTGCCTCAGACAAGAATGTGAGATTCTTATGGTCAGTAAGAATAAGAACCGGCACAATGGTACCTTTGAGGAGATGTCTCCATTCTTTCAATGCTAAAATGATTTCCAACAGCTCTCTGTCACCAATCTCGTAATTGCACTCTGCAGGTGACAATTTCTTGGAAAATTAGCCACAAGGATGCAAGGCGCTCTCAGAAGTAGGACGTTGAGACATAAGGGCACCAACACCAGTCTCAAAAGCATCAACCTCAAGAATAAAAGGTAATGTAGGATCAGAATGTGCCAACACAGGAGCAGAAACAAAGGCAGCCTTGAGACTCTCAAAGGCCCTTAACAGACTTCAGAGACCAACTCTGTGGGTTACCGTCCTTTCTAGTCATATCAGTCAGGGGCTTGATCAGAGATAAGAAGTTATGAATAGGGATGAGCCGAACACCCCCCTGTTCGGTTCGCACCAGAACATGCGAACAGGAAAAAAATTCGTTCGAACACGCGAACACCGTTAAAGTCTATGGGACACGAACATGAATAATCAAAAGTGCTAATTTTAAAGGCTAATATGCAAGTTATTGTCAATAAAAGTGTTTGGGGACCTGGGTCCTGCCCCAGGGGACATGGATCAATGCAAAAAAAAGTTTTAAAAACGGCCGTTTTTTCAGGAGCAGTGATTTTAAAAATGCTTAAAGTCAAACAATAAAAGTGTAATATCCCTTTAAATTTCATACCTGGGGGGTGTCTATAGTATGCCTGTAAAGGGGCGCATGTTTCCCGTGTTTAGAACAGTCTGACAGCAAAATGACATTTTGAAGGAAAAAACTCATTTAAAACTACCGCGGCTATTGCATTGCCGACAATACACATAGAAGTTCATTGATAAAAACGGCATGGGAATTCCCCACAGGGCAACCCCGAACCAAAATTAAAAAAAAAAAATGATGTGGGGGTCCCCCTAAATTCCATACAAGGCCCTTCAGGTCTGGTATGGATATTAAGGGGAACCCCAGCCAAAATTTAAAAAAAAAATTGACGTGGGGTTCCCCCTAAATTCCATACCAGACCCTTCAGGTCTGGTATGGATTTTAAGGGGAACCCCGCGCCAAAAAAAAAAAAAAAAAACGGCGTGGGGTCCCCCTAAAAATCCATACCAGACCCTTATCCGAGCACGCAACCTGGCAGGCCGCAGGAAAAGAGGGGGGGACGAGAGTGCGGCCCCCCCCCCCTCCTGAACCGTACCAGGCCACATGCCCTCAACATTGGGAGGGTGCTTTGGGGTAGCCCCCCAAAGCACCTTGTCCCCATGTTGATGAAGACAAGGGCCTCATCCTCACAACCGTGGCCGGTGGTTGTGGGGGTCTGCGGGCGGGGGGCTTATCGGAATCTGGAAGCCCCCTTTACCAAGGGGACCCCCAGATCCCGGCCCCCCCCCTGTGTGAAATGGTAAGGGGTTACTTACCCCTACCATTTCACTAAAAAACTGTCAAAAATGTTAAAAATGACAAGAGACAGTTTTTGACAATTCCTTTATTTAAATGCTTCTTCTTTCTTCCTTCATCTTCTTCTTCTTCTGGTTCTTCTGGCTCTTCTGGTTCTTCCTCCGGCGTTCTCGTCCAGCATCTCCTCCGCGGCGTCTTCTATCTTCTTCTCCTCGGGCCGCTCCGCACCCATGGCATGAGGGGGGAGGCTCCCGCTCTTCTCTTCATCTTCTTCTTCATCTTCATCTTCTTCTTCATCTTCTTCTTCTTCTTCTTCTTCTCTTCTTCATCTCTTCTTCCTTCTTCATTTCTTCTGCGGGCCGCTCCGCATCCATGCATGGAGGGAGGCTCCCGCTGTGTGACGGCGTCTCTTCGTCTGACGGTTCTTAAATAACGGGGGGCGGGGCCACCCGGTGACCCCGCCCCCCTCTGACGCACGGGACATGACGGGACTTCCCTGTGGCATTCCCCGTGACGTCACAGGGAAGTCCCGTCAATTCACCGTGCGTCAGAGGGGGGGCGGGGTCACCGGATGGCCCCGCCCCCCGTTATTTAAGAACCGTCAGACGAAGAGACGCCGTCACACAGCGGGAGCCTCCCTCCATGCATGGATGCGGAGCGGCCCGCAGAAGAAATGAAGAAGGAAGAAGAGATGAAGAAGAGAAGAAGAAGAAGAAGAAGAAGATGAAGAAGAAGATGAAGATGAAGAAGAAGATGAAGAGAAGAGCGGGAGCCTCCCCCCTCATGCCATGGGTGCGGAGCGGCCCGAGGAGAAGAAGATAGAAGACGCCGCGGAGGAGATGCTGGACGAGAACGCCGGAGGAAGAACCAGAAGAGCCAGAAGAACCAGAAGAAGAAGAAGATGAAGGAAGAAAGAAGAAGCATTTAAATAAAGGAATTGTCAAAAACTGTCTCTTGTCATTTTTAACATTTTTGACAGTTTTTTAGTGAAATGGTAGGGGTAAGTAACCCCTTACCATTTCACACAGGGGGGGGGCCGGGATCTGGGGGTCCCCTTGGTAAAGGGGGCTTCCAGATTCCGATAAGCCCCCCGCCCGCAGACCCCCACAACCACCGGCCACGGTTGTGGGGATGAGGCCCTTGTCTTCATCAACATGGGGACAAGGTGCTTTGGGGGGCTACCCCAAAGCACCCTCCCAATGTTGAGGGCATGTGGCCTGGTACGGTTCAGGAGGGGGGGGGGGCCGCACTCTCGTCCCCCCCTCTTTTCCTGCGGCCTGCCAGGTTGCGTGCTCGGATAAGGGTCTGGTATGGATTTTTAGGGGGACCCCACGCCGTTTTTTTTTTTTTTTTTTTGGCGCGGGGTTCCCCTTAAAATCCATACCAGACCTGAAGGGTCTGGTATGGAATTTAGGGGGAACCCCACGTCAATTTTTTTTTTAAATTTTGGCTGGGGTTCCCCTTAATATCCATACCAGACCCGAAGGGCCTTGTATGGAATTTAGGGGGACCCCCACATCATTTTTTTTTTTTAATTTTGGTTCGGGGTTGCCCTGTGGGGAATTCCCATGCCGTTTTTATCAATGAACTTCTATGTGTATTGTCGGCAATGCAATAGCCGCGGTAGTTTTAAATGAGTTTTTTCCTTCAAAATGTCATTTTGCTGTCAGACTGTTCTAAACACGGGAAACATGCGCCCCTTTACAGGCATACTATAGACACCCCCCAGGTACGAAATTTAAAGGGATATTACACTTTTATTGTTTGACTTTAAGCATTAATAAAATCACTGCTCCTGAAAAAACGTCCGTTTTTAAAACTTTTTTTTGCATTGATCCATGTCCCCTGGGGCAGGACCCAGGTCCCCAAACACTTTTTATGACAATAACTTGCATATAAGCCTTTAAAATTAGCACTTTTGATTTCTCCCATAGACTTTTAAAGGGTGTTCCGCGGCATTCGAATTTGCCGCGAACACCCCAAATTGTTCGCTGTTCGGCGAACTTGCGAACAGCCAATGTTCGAGTAGAACATGAGTTCGACTCGAACTCGAAGCTCATCCCTAGTTATGAATAAACTTCCGATAATAGTTGGCAAAGCCCAAGAAACTCTGCAGAGGATGTAAACCCATGGGTTGGGGCCACTGTAGGACTGCTGAAAGTTTCTCTGGGTCCATCAAAAAACCAGCAGTGGAAATGACATAACCCAGAAATTTAACCTGTTCACGATGAAAGTCACACTTCTCCAATTTACAATAGGGATTGTTCTCTCTTAGTTTCTGAAGCACACGACAGACATCTGTGTGGTGGCTCTCCAGGGACTTGGAAAATATGAGGATATCATCGAGATAAACCACCACACATAACTGCAACAAATCTCGGACATCGTTAATGAATTCCTGGAAAACTGCCAGGGCACTACAAAGGCCAAAAGGCATTACGAGGTACTCATAATGGCCTGTTCTGGTATTAAACGCAGTTTTCCACTCATTGTCCTCTTTAATCCTCACGAGATTGTATGCCCCTCTAAAATCAAGCTTTGTGCAAACCGTTGCCTTGAGGCGGTCAAATAACTCCGTAATCAAGGGAATCGGATAGGCATTCTTAATCATGGAACAATTGAGACCCCTATAATCAATACAAGGTCTCAGTTCACCACTCTTCTTCTTCGTGAAGAATAAAACAGCACCAGCAGGGAACAAGGATTTGCGGATGAAACCTCGAGAAATTGTGTCTGCAACATACTCCTCCATGGCCTTATCCTCCAAGACCGACAAAGGGTAAACCAGCCACGAGGGGGTATGGCACCAGGTTGAAGGTCAATTGTACAATCATACGGTCAGTGTGGAGGCAAACTACCGGCTTGACCTTTGTCAAAGACATCGCTAAAATCACGGTACTCCTCCAGCAGGGAGGAGAGTGAAGAGGTGCACAGGACCTTGGCTACCTTCTGGAAGCATGTCTCACTGCATTGTGGTGACCAGGAGAGAACCTCAGCATGGAGCCAATCAAAAGAGGGGTTGTGCCTCTGTAACCAAAGATAACCAATAACCAGCAGAAACTTAGGTGAGGAAATAACTTGAAATTGGATTATCTCATGGTGAAGTGCCCCTACAGTCATTAACAATGGAACCGTATCATGAGTCACATGGGCAGGCTGTAGAGGTCTCCCGTCAAGAGCCTCAATGGCAAGTGGAGTGTAACGCAGCTGCAGTGGAATCGAGTGCTTCAATACAAAGGCAGCATCAATGAACAGGCCTGCAGCCCCAGAGTCAATTAGAGTCTGTATCTCGACAGACAACTCAGCCCAAGAAAGAGTGACCAAAAGCAGGGGCTTATCCTTCTGGATAACTGGGGATGAAACAACGCCACCTAAGGTCTGTCTGTGACAGGACCTCAAGGTTCGGGCGTTCCCTGGATGGGTAGGACAAGACTTCAAAAAGTGACCTGCCTGGCCACAATAAAGGCACAATCTCACCCTCCTCCTAAAGGTTCTCTCATCTGCAGAGAGACGCGTGAAACCCAAGTGCATGGGTTCACCTTCACTTCCCGACTCGGTACCAGGAGGCATGGGAGGTGAGAGAGGCATGGTTGGGACTGCAAAGCTCGGAGACAAACGTACAGGAGGCTTCCCCAAGCGCTTAAAGGAGAGTCTTTCTCTGAGTCTGGAGTCAATGAGGATGGCAAACGTGATCAACTTCTCCAGCTCAGTGGGTTGCTATCTCATCCTTGATGGTATCCGAGAGACCGTGAGAAAAAGCAGCCATGAGGGCCTCATTGTTCCATGCAACCTCTGCTGCCAGAGTACGGAATTCAATGGCATAGTCAGCAACAGTTCTCGTACTCTGTTCGATGGACATGAGGCACTTGGCAGCAGACGCGAGCAGAGTATGCGGGATTATCAAATACCCTTTTAAACGAAGCCACAAACTCAGGGTAACTCAAAACAACAGGTTTTTGCATCTCCCATAGAGGGTTAGCCCAGGCCAAGGCTCTCTCAGAAAGCAAAGATATCATGAAACCTACTTTGCTTCTGTCCATGGGAAATGCCTGGGGCAGCATCTCAAAGTATATCTCAACCTGTTTGAGAAACCCTCTGCATTTGACCGGTTTGCCCCCAAATCGCTGGGGAAGTGGAGCAGAACCAGGCATACCTCTTATAGGTAATACTCGAGGCGGGTGCCTGCACAGAGACTGGAGCAGCAGCAGGATCGGCCTGCAATATAGGTTGTATCAGGTGGCCAAAGTGGGAGATTCTAGGTGAGCTGTGCGACTCAGGAGCATTTGTAACGCCATGCCGAACTGATCCATGCGGTGATCCAGTTCATCCAATCTGGAAAAAATATTACCAATAAGTGGATTGATTGCATCTTCTGAATTCTTGGCCTTCGCCTACTGTCAGAAACCATGAAATCAGACCGAGACAGTAGTACAGTTAAATCACACTTGTTTAATATTAAAAGTAAAAAACACAAACATAGTCAAAAAATAGCCAAAGTTCAGTAACCAGAATGGATAGTCAGTCAAGCCAGAAGTCAGGGATCAATGTATTGTAACAGCAAGCAGGATCTGGAGCCAGTAGGGATGTCAGCAAAGCCAGTCTTTAAACAGGAAACAGGAGATGTTTCTTCTGATGCTGACCAAGGCAAAGGCAGAGCTCCTCTGGACTAGACGGCTTAAGTAGGCAGGACTGACGAGCAGGATATCAACAACAGCTGAGTAATTGTGGAGAGAGATGGGAGCTGGCAATTAGTCGACAGCTGAGCAGCCAGCTCAGAAGGAAGGGCTGAGCCCAGCCCTGACAGCTGTTTAAAGCTTCGACATCGATGACTGCAAGAATTCCATCAGCTGGAGCTTGCAGTCCATCAATGTTTTAAAGTAGGTGAATTGTGTTCCTTATGTAGCTTGGAATGCTTAAGGCAAGGGGACACAAAGTGAGTTTGCTCAGGTTCTCTGTCAAAGAGCCATTACCAGATATAATATGTCTACCCGATGGATGTAACAAACTCTTGTGCAGTTTAGGGAGTGAGTAGAATGTGGGTGTGCACGGAAAAGGGGTGTGGAACCTATCAATTTTGGTTGTGGTGACACGTGAGTACCACAATTTATTACTAAGAATTTTAGTGCACATCTGTATATATTATCCATGATCATTATATTACCCCCCTTATCGGAGGGTTTTAAATCGATAATGGAATTGGTGGAAAGATTATGTAATGTGTGTTGTTCCTCAACTGAGAGATTGCAAACTGTGTCATGTTTTGATTTTTATATTTTTGATATAGTGGTAAGTTTAACAAATGCCAAAACATTGGGATTTAAACCCAATGTCGGGAATTTGTCTGACTTCTTTCTGTTTATAAGAACAGTTGAACAGTTGATGCTCAAGAGCAATACAATCAATGAGGTCTGGATGAGGGTTGTTTTCCTCCAATAATGAGATGAGATTATCTATGGCCTGTATTTCCTGTGGTTTAAGCTGTGTTCCCTTTTTTCTGTTTTTGGAGTACAGTTGTTTAAGGATAACTTTTCTCGCAAACAGTTGGATGTCCTTAATAGCCTCAAACTTATCAATGTCCTCATTGGAAAGAAACTGAGACACCTAATAAGTATGTTTTTTTCAATATCGTTAAGTGGGTATTGGGACAAATTCACAACATTGAGCGAATCTCCCTGCTCAGGTAGTGACATTGATGTATTTATATTGGAACATTGATGCTCATGGAGATGGAAGACTCCCCTTGTCCTTGCACTAAAACAATCCCTTGAGTGGGATTGGATGGTAAAGATAACTTACGTGAGACACTGGGAATACCAGTTGGAACAGTTAAGGGAGGTGGTGGAGATAGAGGGAAAAGTACCAGCACCCAAGGGGTTACCTAACACCACGTAAGCACTAAGATAACCATTTCATCCTGGATCTGTGAGTTTCTTTTTAGATGATTTTTCCTGGGAACCGCCACCTTGGGAGTTCCTTCTGGTTTTGTTGGATTTTTTAAACCTGGAGGAATTGTAAGAAGAAGCGGATAATGATTAAATAGAAGAAGCATCTGACAGATGGGAGTTTCTTGAATCTTGTAGAGTGGCTAGATTGAAAAGCTTTTTTAGGATAGATTGGACTCCAACTAAAAGCCTTATCCCCCTGAAAGGCCATTTTATCTCTTTGCATTTTTTTCTCTTTTTTCATCAGAATTTGATGGTTAAAGTTTTCCAAGTGTTCACTTAACTCTTTATCTGATTGTGCATATGCTGAGTGGTCCTTATATTGAGAAAACAAGTTATAAAAGGAGTCCACATCCTTGTCTAACTCTCTTAACCTTTTGGCATATTCCTCCTTTAAAAGTAACATCATGCCCTTAGAGCATAACAATAGATTCTCCTCCCATGTCCTCTTAAAAGAGGACTTGTGTTCTCCACAGTGGGGAAAATCTGAGGACATAGTCCAAAAGGAGCAATGTTATTATCAATGTATTGTTTAAAGGAGTGAACATGCCAATGAAGAGAGATTTTTTTCTCTAGTAGTTCCCTAAGACTGAGAAAGGTAGATGACAGCTCAGTATCCTTCCTTTCCTTGAGAGAAAAATCTTTGAGAAACCCAGTCATAAGGGTTTCCCAGTATTGACTGGCATAATTTGGCAATGTCACTATCAATAAAAAGTTTTAATTTTCTTAAATTTAAAGTATACATGGTTATTGGACCAGGTAGTTATCCTCTGAGTTATGATCTCTCTCAGTCGAATCATTAACACATGTGGTCAGTATATTCAGCTTATCTTATTTTCTGTTTTTATTTGTTAATGTGTCTCATATATATATATATATATATATATATATATATATATATATATATATATATATATATATATATATATATATATATATATATATATATATATATATATATATATATATAATATGATTGTGTGAATTTTTATTGTATTCTGTTCATGTTCATAATTATGTGCATTTTACAACTATAGATTAAGGCTACATATCTGGAATCCTCTAGCCTAATGTCCCTGAAGAAGACTCTCACTCTGTATGTTGAAACATGGTGGACTCTTCCTGTCTCATTGAAAGTGGATTTGGGCCATTCCAGTAGCTGGTTTCATGCTGTTCTTATCATAATGTGTTTGATTTTACTATTTCTTTTCATTATGCATTTATTGTTTCAATAAATTTGTACTTTTATGATTTAACCGCTATTTATGGGGCCGTTCAAAATTCCACCCTTTGAGGAACCCTTTTCACTTTATGTACCAGGGATGTGGACCCCAACCTGTACATCCAGCTATTTGCCACAAATCTCCTTACAGATTTTATTATATGATCATCAGCTCCGTAGTACAGACATAAGCCGAGTCTCAGGCGACGTGACCGCTCTTGTGAAGTAAGGCGTGTCTGGCCTAATTGCATATGTTCTTCAGAAGCTGACACAGCTGGAGAGATGGGTTGTTCTGGAGCTTTCTGGACAAAAGGGGACCCACTGGGGAGCGGCATGGAGCAGTCATTCCAGATCTCTCTCCTGGAAACAGACATTGATTTGGATGCTAAGGGCGATCAAGCCATCCAGGGTGGTGGGTTTAGTTCTGCCAGCTAATTCATCCTTAATATGATCCGCTAGACCTTGCCAAAAAGTTGCAGTAAGGGGCTCATTATTCTATGCAAGTTCTGAAGCCAAGGTGCGAAACTGAACTGCATATTGACCAACAGTCATGTTTCCTTGACAAAGTGGAAGAAGAGCTCCAGAAGCTGATGAGGCCCTCCCAGGAACATCAAAGGTGTTACAGAAATCTTGTAGGAAGGCAAAGAGACTGGAACCAGTAGGATCTTGACGTTCCCATAATGGTGAAGCCCAAGCCAGAGCCTCTCCCAAAAGTAGTGAAATCATATACGCCACCTTGGAATGATCAGTAGGAAAATAATGGCCCGCTAGCACAAAGTGGATCAAGCACTGATTGATGAAGCCCCAACAAGCTTTAGGATCACCAGAGAAGTGAGGCAGCGGAAGCAGCTGGAGTTTTGAAATACTGCCTCTGCTGGAGGGACTGTGAGAGCTGGAGCAGTAGGGGCTGAAACAGAAGCCGGAACAGAGGGTGAGGAAGTGGGCACAACCTGCAGCTGATCAAAACGAGAGGAAGGTTGCTGCAGACACTGCATAATCCATTCTTGTTAGGCCTGCTGGACGTCAACTCTCTGCGCCAAACACTGAAGTTGATCCAGAAGAGGCTGCGGTGTCTCTGAGGAGCTCATGGCCTGAGCAAACTGTCAGGAGTCTGTGGTAGTGAGCTCTTGAATATTGCCAACTCAGGGTTCCCTAAGGCATGGCGTCTAAGCCCCAGCCTGCTTCTTCACCAGAGCCCCTGATGGTAGGGATGGGCTGGGCAGCAAGCTGGAACCAGGTTGCGGCCCCCAGGTATGCCTAGCCAAGGATGTAGAGACCACTCGCGTGTGCAGAGTACAAGCAGCAGGCAAAAGGGAATCCAGAAGACAAGCCGAGATCAGGGCGGGCAGCGAACAAGCACAGATGGTAAACGAAGCTGAGGTCAGTATACAGGTAGTCAGACACAGTATGGACAAGAGGCATGCAAACGGGAGCTCAGAGAACTATGAAGTTGCTCAGGCAATGTGGGTTACACTAAGCATATCTTATATAGACAAGCAAACTAGGAGGCAGGCCAGGGAGTGATGGAAGGAAAGGAAATAAAGGTCCACAGAATAGCAGACAATGCCCATAGGTGAGCACAGCTAAGCTACACATGTGAAAGGAATCAGGTAGAGAAACACTGCAGCAAGGAGGTAAGAACACACAAGCAGGAAACTGCAGGCTAACTTGTGACATACCCGCAGCCAAAGCTTGGCATAGATGGTTTAAAATTTGGCCAGTTCAGCAGGGACCATCTGAACTTCAATTTGTGTATGACCATCCCTGTTTAACAAAAGCCAATTTTAAGATTGACTGCTATTAAACAAGTTGGAAACCCTTTCTTGATCAGGAGCTGCAGCCAATTGTTCATGTGGGTGGAGGTATCTGTAACTGAATTATTTGCATTTCATTTTCAATTTATTCAACACTTACCCTGTACAGGGGAACTCATCTACATAAGGATGTTCTAATAAATGATAAATTCTAACATGAATGGGATAGAAGATCCCTCCTAGCATTTGGGTTTTCGAGCCACAGCGTGTTCGTTGGAACGACAGGAAAATGCAAATCCAAAGAGAGAAGAAAGGGTGATTATGGGAAATATATAGCAAAACATGCTTGCAGTGTGTTCTTAGATCATATTCTCAGTGCTCTTAAGAATGAGGCCATGTTACCTGTCTGTTCACATTTTATAGGACAGTTCTGGAACTTTTCCATAAGGGAGTGTTCAGGATACAAAATCATTTCATAATTGCAAAGCATGAACAACAAACTTGTTCCATTAGTGATTTAAGTTAGTACATTTCCATCAAGTTCATTCATTTTTATACTCAATTTTTTTCAAGAGCAAAGTAAAACAAATCCCCTTGGGCATCTGGGGATAGCGTTGTCTCATTGAGTCAAAAATAATTCTTTGTGACCCTATAAAGAAATATACCAAATTTGGATCACAATATTCCCGGACTATAAATACTTAGCTAATACATTTAATGTAAGAAAGTTACCCAATTTTTTTTTTACATTTTTGATAATGAAGAAACATCCTGATATTGAGGTGGTTAATGTGCATTTAGCCTTTAAAGTCACCCACTGAAATCAAGTGTAGGTCTTTTATTATTAATAGAAGTTAATTGTAGGAGCATATAGCATTGTGTACACATTTATTGGTGGCCAGTGGCACTGTAAAACCTTCCCCCACCCCCCATCATTCGTTGTTAACCTCTCCCTCTGCAAAATAATCCCACAATAATCGGTGGTCAGTGGCATTTAAAAAAACTCTCAACTCTCACCCTTCAATCGTTCATTTGCCCTCTGCAGCCTTAAACTCTCCTTCTCCCCTGTGTCCTGTTGTCAGTGGAGGGAAGGGGGTTATCAATATAAACAGTACCACACTGTGTACGTTAGGGATCTCTGTAATCAGTCATTACAGCTATCACACATCACAGAGCTTCTCCATTTGGTCCTGTGCCTTTAGCCAATGCTCTCCATTAACAAATGACAGTGGAAGCATCAGCATCGTGAAAATAAAGAGATATACACCCAACTGCCCTACAAAGAGCCCTACAACAGCAAGAAATAAGGTTAAAAATGCTACCTGAGAAACTAAGATAGATAGGTGAGACCTGATGGAATAGGCAGCTAAGCTAAAGCTGGGCATAGATGGACTGAAATGTGTCCAGTTCAGCATGGATCCTCCGAACTTCAATCCTTGTGTGGCCATCCCTGTTTATCAAAAGCCAATTTTTAGATTGACTTCTATCAAACAAGTTATAAAACCTTTCTTGATCAGGAGCTTTAGCCAATTGGCTGCAACCACTGATTAGTGTATTCTGGCAACAGCAGGAGCAGCTATCAGAATACAATGTTCTGGCAGGGGGCGGTGCTCCATCCACCTTATTCATGAGGATGGAGGAATCTGTAAATTATTTTTTATTCAGCCTGCTGACTAAATAAAAAAAGATGGCTCATCAAAGGCCAGCAAAAGGGTGCTTAGGCAATAATAGAAGCAAATATACAGCAGAAACAGCCCTTGCAGTATCCTTAGTTCCCTTTCTCCCAGGAGTCTTTTAGGAAGTTCAACTGCAGAATATAAGATAAAAATTTTGACCCGCATTTAGTCATCTGAATCCGTCAATTGTGTTTCCAATTTAACATCATTGCATTGCATTAACATAAATTTGCAAGCAACTCTCGTCCAAACCTACATGCAAGTCACAATTCCTACAGTTGTTGGTAAACCTGGATTTAAACCAATTTCTGAATAATGTCAGAGTAAATAATTATGTTTTACTAATGTTAACGGCAAGTAAAAAAAAGGGCAAGTAAACAGTTTTCTGTGTTAAAAAGTAAAATTAAACTGAATTCTTTGCATTTCATTTTCAATTTTTTCAGCACTTACCCTGTACAGGTGAACTCATCTACATAAGGACGTTCTAATAAATTATAAACTCTATCATGAATGGGAAAGATCCCTCCAAGCATAATGTCTCCGGTTTTTCGAACCACAGCGTGTTCATTGGAACGACAGGAAAATGCAAATCCAAAGAGAGAAGTAAGGGTGATTACAGAAAATATATAGCAAAACATGCTCTTAGATGCTCTGCAGAATGAAGCCATGTTGCCTGTCTGCTCACATTTTATAGGAAAGTTCTGGAATTTATCCATGAGGGAGTGTCCAGGATATAAAATTATTTCTTAATTGCAAAGCATAAATAACAAACTTGTTCCATTAGTGATTTAGGTTAGTACATGTCCATCAAGTTCATTTGTTTTTAAACTCAATTTTTTTCTTGAGAAAGGTAAAACAAATCCCCTTGGGCATCTGGAGATAGTGTTGTCTCATTGAGTCCAAATAATTATTTGTGACCCTATAAAGAAATATACCAAAGTTGGATCACAATATTCCCAGACTATAAATACTTAGCTAATACATGTGCTGTAAAAAAAGTTACTCGGTCTTTTTTTTTTACATTTTCTTATTAAATTTGATACCACTAACTTGAAGAGTTAACAATTTTATGGCTTAACTATTTTTAGGGACATATTTATAAAGCAAATAAAGTCACTTTCACCAAATATTCACTGCAGATGAATCAATCACTGTAATTTAAAACACATTTGCAGTGTATACTTGTAATTAGTGAATGCTACATTCATTGTTTTAGGACTACACTCATTACTTAGCAGAGAATATTGTTCCGGGAAATATCTGATTGCCTCCTGGGGGATCAGGAAGAAATGCTTTTTCCCGCTGGAGCATGAATGAATGAATGAATGAATGATTTGTAAAGCGCTGCAAATGCGAACTGAATTGCCTCAAGGCGCTGGATGCATTCTCTGTTGTCAGCTTCTTAGAAAAGGAAGGTCTTTAGTTTTTTCCTGAAGGCCTGGTGGTTTGCTTCCATGCGGATGTTGGTTGGAAGAGCTTTCCATAGTCGAGGTCCTTGGACTGCGAATCTTCGTTCTCCCTTTGCTTTGTAGCGGTATTTGGGAATGATAAGGAGGTTTTGGTTAGCTGATCGAAGACTGCGATTCGGTGTGTAGTGTTTTATTTTCTCACGGAGATATAGTGGAGCGTTTCCTTGTATGCATTTGTGGGTGAGGCAGAGGGTCTTGAATGTGATCCGATTCTTCACGGTTAGCCAGTGTAGGCTCTTTAGGGATGGGGAAATAGATTTCCAGGGTTTTTTCCTGTTAACAGTCTTGCCGCCGTGTTTTGGATGAGTTGTAAGCGGGCAAGCTGATATTGGGGTAGTCCTACGTAGAGCGAATTTGCGTAGTCGAGTCGGGAATTGATGATTGTTCCCACAACTGCCGCTTTGTCCTCTTCTGGGATGAAGGGGATGAGTCTACGTAGCTGGCGGAGGAGATGGTGGGATCCGCTCACCACTGATCCTATTTGTGCATCCATTGTCATGCCTGAGTCAAAAATGACTCCGAGACTCTTGGCTTTGGTGCTTGGAGAGATGGTCTGTCCGAGGATGGTGGGAGGTGTCCACGGAGTCTTTATTTTGGAATTTTTGTTAGCTTGTAGGAGAAGAAGTTCTGTTTTTGATCCGTTGAGTTTGAGGGAGCTGGTGGTCATCCAGTCATCTATTAAAGTGAGGCAATTCTGTAATTGCTGATGATGGTCTTTTTGTCTGTTGATGCGAAGGTAGAGTTGGGTGTCGTCAGCGTATGAGTGGAAGCAGAGATCGGTTTTCCTGATGATATTGAGAAGTGGGCGGATGTATATGTTGAATAGTACTGGTGACAAGGGTGAGCCTTGAGGGACTCCACAGGAGACTGCCCGGGTTTCCGAGGTAAATGTTCCTAGTTTCACTGTCTGGGAGCGATTCTCTAAGAAGGATGTAAACCATTTTAGAACAGAATCTGTAGCTCCTGCAACTTCAGCGAGGTGGACAAGTAAAGTATTGTGGTCCACTGTATCGAATGCTGCGCTGAGGTCTAACAGTACCAGGAGACTCTGTTCTCCGTCGTCTGCTGCTTCAAGGGCGTCGTCCCATATTTTGAGAAGTGCTGTTTCTGTGCCATGGCCTGGGTGGAAGCCTGATTGAAGAGGGTCCAGGAGTTGGTGTGTGTCCAGGTGGTGTTGGAGCTGCTGTACTACTGCTTTCTCTATAATCTTGGAGATGGCATTGAGGCTAGTTATTGGTCTGTGGCAGTTAGGGTCCTTAGGGTCGAGATTGGGTTTCTTTAGCAGGGGTTTGACGATGCCTTGCTTGAGGGAGGTTGGCACAGTCCCTTCTTTGAATGATGGAGCAAACTGGACCATGCGTCATAGTGGGGAAGTTGCATTCCTCTGGTTCAACTGTGGGTATATGTATGTGCATATGGAGGTTTTCTATTTGTTGTATTATTCTGTTGGTTGAACATGATGGACTTGTGTCTTTTTAAACCTAACTATGTAACTATGTAACCATAAAGAATCATGTTCTATACTATAAAATCCTCTTTCATCCATACGCAACTAAACTAGAAGAAATCACCAGGTACATCTGCTATTCTGTTTTACAGTTATACTGTAAAATCCTCTTGCATCCATAAACAACTAAGTTCAAAGAAAATACCAGTTATATCTGCGCCAAATGTAAGTGATTCCAGCAGCTGTAATAAAAATACCTAATGGTATTGAAACTCAGTAATCAGGAATATACAGCGCTAGTCTGGTTCCTAAATCTATCAAGTGTCACCTCAAAGCATTTTCAAAGAATTCAGCTCCTATTGACTTTGGTGGAGTTTGGAATTACCATTTGAACTTAGGAGTGATTTGGCGACTGTCATGTGAAACAAATTTTAATAGATTTTTTATTGATAAAAGTGTACAAAGAACAACAAACTGGAATACCAGCTTGAACAAATTGAGCTTTACATAGAGATAGACAGGATGCCCTAAAGCCAAAGTAGTACATACATTAGTACATCAGGATGTCATTCCAGAACAGATGCCAAAAAAACACACAAAAGAAAAGGGGAAACCATGTGAAGTAGTGTCTGTTCTGTAGCCAATCTTCACGCCCAAAGAGATGTCAAATATTTGTGTAAATTCTGAGTTGGATATTCTTAGAAGAACAGCAGAGGCTGCTGAGAAGGCATGGTCCTAACAAAGAAACAACTGAAGACAAAAAAAGGGGAAGGGTAAAGCTAGAAAGGAAAAAGAAAAAGAGGGAAGGGAGTGAAAAAAAGTTTAGGCTTGGGAGCAATGGGGGCATGGGTTAGCTCTCAGCAGCCCTCCACCCACCCTCGTTGCAATTCAGGACCTTCCACAGCACAATCATGAATCGGCCCTTGTGCTCTAATAAAAGGATGGTGCAGCTGATTCTGCTACCAGGAATGATGTGCAATCATTTACTGGTAAGACTGTTAAGTTGTGGATTTTTTGAAATTAGACCATCAAGACCATGTGGTCATAAACATGGTTAGCCTGTCCTGTGAGATATGAATTAATTCCTCCATCTGTTCCATTTTGTTTATCCTGTGAAACCGTTCTTTCATAGTTGGTATCTGGCTCAAGCGGCAGTGGCAGGTGATGCATTGTTTATGCGTTAGCATTAACCATGAACATTGCTAGGGATTTATAATGTACTCTTTTAGGGAGTGATGAGGTAAATATTGTGCGGGGGTGTAATCCAGCACATCAGTTGTAACCACAACTATTTTGTCATGTACCTGTCTCCAGAAGGGGTAAAGCTTGGAGCATGACCACCATATGTGAAGCATTATTTCTGCCTTTTCTTTGCAACGCCAACATATACTGTGGACACAAGGGAAGAATTTGTGCAGTAAGGAGGGCGTTCGATACCAATGGGTGAAAATGTTGTAGCCATTTTCCTGGGTGGTAACATTCAGCAAGCCCTTATGGATATGAATGTAAATGTTCTCCCATTCCTCATGAGTAAAAGCCTGGTCCAATTCTATTCCCAAGTCCAGTATGGAGGAGAAAGCGGAAGACGCTTTTAATATCGATGCATATGGAGTAGAAATGACATGAGGTTGTAGGTGTTTTCTGGTACAGCGTGCTTAAAGCAAAGTAAGAGGTCTGGTTCAGGACAAGAGAGTGCCCTGTGTAGTTAGAAAGTGTTGATTTGGAGGTAAGCCCATGCCAGTATGGCGTGTGACGCAATCAATATGTTAAGCGCCTCCAGGGAGAGTAATATTCATTGTCGAAAGAAGTGTGTGGCGAGCAAATCCTTGTGTGGCCAGGATTGAGGCACAAGGGAGTCAAAAAGGCCTCACAACTGCTGTGTCAGGGGCAGACAAAAAGGTTTGGTAGAACGCTGCAAGTGAGGGGCCTATTAATGGGTGTGATTTGGTGATTTGGACCTGGTGAGGCGAAAGCCCTGGTAGTGAACACAATGGTATCAGAGATTGTTCATCCTTTCACTGTCTCATGAACATTACAATCCACCAGCAGGCATGCTCTCAGGCATGCTCACCTGTGGAAGTCTGGTAAGCCAATGCCTCCTTTTTGCTTTGGCAAGGTGAAGCAAGAATGCTTGATTCTTGGAGATTTGTTGCGCCAGAGGAAAATTGTGCAATCCCTTTTAAAAGTAGAGAAAAAGGATGGTAGGAGATGGATGGGGACTGTCTGCATGATATACTAGTCTGGGGAGGAGCTTTGTTTATATGAGGGCCCCCTGTTGAACCAAGACACTCTGAGAACAATCCAAATTTGTGTGATGATTCATCCTAAAGAGTTCATACAGGTGTACCATAATTTGTATGCCCAAGTAAGTCAAAGCTTCCGTGCACCAAGAAAAAAAGGGAAATTAGATTTACATATTGTAACTACTTCTCGCGGCAGTGACAAGTTGAGTGTTTTCGATTTAGAGTAGGTCATTTTCAAATTCGAGATTCTTTGAAAGTATTCAATGTGATGATCCCCGCCGTCCATCTTCCATTGGGGTGAGGTGGTGTTAGTTTGCTGCCCCCTCAAAATATTGAGCACCAGAAGCCATTGCCCTTGAACCAGATGTGAGAGCAGAGCCGGGAACAGCAGAGTAGTCACAGGGATAGCCGAAATCAGCAGCAGGCAGGCAGTGAGGTACCAAGACATAAGACTGAGACATGGTCAAAAACGGAGCTGGGGTCAGGAACTGGCAACAGAGCAGAAGAAGGATCCAAGTTCAGGTCAGAGGCAAGTGGAGTCAGCAACAGGGAAACAAGCAGAGTAATAGCAGGACACAGGGAACAGCTGAAACCCCTCAGCACTGGAGCACGAACAGGATCCCCATTAAATAGTCTGTCTGGCGCCAACATGCATTAAGTGCACGCCCCGTGTGCATTCCTGTGTGCATGCATGTCTAGTCACCATTCTGCTGAGAATTCTGCGCGTGCATATTTCTATTAGCCATTCTTCGTGCACGCACATTTCTATTAGCCAAACATCTGGTAGTCATTCTCTAACACAATCCCTCTACTGATCCATGCTGAAAGGCAAGTTTGCTGGTTATCGTTATGCTGTGCACCTGATGTTAAAACTGCATTGAAGGAAGCTGTGTGAAAGTTTGTGTTAATTGTGTTTAAAGAGGAGTTCCACCCAGGGGGTCGGGTAAAAAAAAAAATTAAAAGTCAGCAGCTACAAATACTGCAGCTGCTGACTTTTAATTGGACACTTACCTGTCCCTGGGTCCAGTAATGCGGGGGATCGAAGCCCCGCTCATCTCCCCCCGTTCAGCAGCGCCGGCATTGCAACTGTGGGTGCCGGGCTGTGGCTTCACAGCCTGGCACCCACTGCGCATGCGCGAGCGGCGCCGCACGCCGTGATTGGCTGCTCAGTCACCTGGGACCTGTAATGGGACCCAGATGATTGACAGCGGCGAGGGAGCAGAGCGGAGCCCTTCCTGTGCCGAGGGAGAAGTGATGTCACCAGCCCAGGCACTGGAAGGGGCAGACTACGAGGGACCCCCTAGCAACAGGCATTTAGAGGTAAGTTAAAAAAAAAATATCCAAATTTTTTTTTTTTTTTTTTTTTTTTTTTTTTAGGATTTTTAATGTATTTTTGTTTTTTTGGGTGGAACCCCACTTTAACCACTTCCTGCCCAGCCTATAACTGAATGTCAGCCGGGAAGTGGTTCTGTTATCCTGACTGGGCGTCATATGACATTCAGCAGGATAACATGCCGGCACGTGCCCGCGGGGGCGAGCAGCGCAGCAATAGGTCTGACACGCCGCATCTCTGATCATGATAAGAAGCCTCTGACAGAGGCTTCTTACCAAGTGATCAGCTGTGACCAATCACAGCTGATCATCGCGAGAACCATGAATTGCCGGTAAACGGCATTACTTGGTTCGCACTGACAGGGAGAGCTGATCGGCGGCTCTCCCTGTCAGGGGGGGGTCTGTGCTGATTAGGGATGAGCCGAACACCCCCCCTGGGAACGGCCCGAAAATTTGCATGAACTTTAGAACCCTATTAACCACTTCCGGACCGCAGCACGCCGATGTACGTCCAAACTTTGACGGTGGATATCGCTGTTATGGCAGCAGCTAAATGCCATAACCCCAGTATCCCCGTTTTCATGCGGCGGCTGGCTTTCTTATTAAAGTGGTCCTTGTGGAGGATTCACCACAAGATCACTTTTATCGGTGGTGTAAAATAAATAATAAAAATTATTTATTTTTTTTAAAAACCGAACGCATATGTGAGTAGTGCCCGCATATGAAAACGGTGGTCAAACCACACATGTGAGGTATCGCCGCGACCGGTAGAGCGAGAGCAATAATTCTAGCCCTAGACCTCCTCTGTAACGCAAAACATGCAACCTGTAGAATTTTTTAAACGTCGCCTATGGAGATTTTTGAGGGTAAAAGTTTGATGCCATTCCACGAGCGGGCGCAATTTTGAAGCGTGACATGTTGGGTATCAATTTACTTGGCGTAACATTATATTTCACAATATAAAAATATTGGGCTAACTTTACTGTGAATTTTTTCCAAAAAAAGCGTTGCGCAAATACAGTGCAAAAAAAGTATTGCAACGACCGCCATTTTATACTCTAGGGTGTTAGAAAAAAAACATATATAATGTTTGGGGGTTCTAAGTAATTTTCTAGCAAAAAAAACTGTTTTAAACATATAAACACCTAAAATCCAAAACGAGGCTGGTCCTTAAGTGGTTAAAGTCTTTGGGACTTGAACGTTCAAAATCAAAAGTGCTAATTTTAAACTAATATGCAAGTTATTGTCCTAAAAAGGGTTTGGAGACCCGGGTCCTGCCTCAGGGGACATGTATCAATGCAAAAAAAAGTTTTAAAAAACGGTCGTTTTTTTGGGAGCAGTGAAATATTCCTTTAAATATCATACCCGGGGGGGGTGTCTATAGTATGCCTGTAAAGTGGCGTGTGTTTCCCGTGCTTAGAACAGTCCCTGCACAAAATGACATTTTTAAAGGAATAAAAGTCATTTAAAACTGCTTGCGGCTTTAATGTAATGTCGGGTCCCGGCAATATGGATGAAAATCAGTGAGACAAACGGCATGGGTACCCCCACCCCCCAGTCCATTACCAGGCCCTTTGGGTCTTGTATGGATATTAAGGGGAACCCCGCACCCAAATTAAGGAAAGGTGTAGGGCCCCCAGGCTCTATATACTCTGAACAGCAGTATAAAGGCGGTGCAAACAAGACAGGGACTGTAGGTTTGTTGTAGAATCTGTTTGTAGTATTGAACTGGTACATTTTTAAAGTGTAGCTCCAGCCAAAAAATCTATTTTTAAGCTTTTTGGAAAACATAGGGAAGGGTTATCACCCCTGTAACATTTGTTTTGCTGTCTGTGCACCTCTTCAGAAGATTTCACCTCACTTTCTGACCCAATGACAAATGTTTTTTAAAAATTTGGGGTTTTTAGTGAAACAAGGATTGGTGATAAAGCATCAGTGAAGAGGAGACACGTTTTTCCCATATTTACTCTTACAGGAGATAATTTCCCTTCCTAGGGATAGATTTCATCTCACTTCCTGTTGTCTCCTTCTGTTTACAAGTAGGAGTCGTTTGTAAGTTGGATGTTTGAAAGTAGGGGCCTGCCCTATATACTCTGGAGAAATTGGGGCCTTAGGTTGCCACAACACTGTAAGCCCTCACAGTTACTCTTGGTGGGCGCAGGAACAGGCCGTGCTGTGAAATATTAGATCAAGAATTGTAATTACATGCCATTGTTGAACAGTGATAGAAAAATTGGGCCTTTGGTGGTGGTGCTGGTGGTGCTGGTGCCACAACACTATAAGTCCTCACAGTTACTCTTGGTGGGCGCTGAAACGGGTCCTGCTGTGAAATATTATATCAAGAATTGTAATTACATGCACCTGTTGAACAGGGGCAGAAAAATTGGGCCTTTGGTGGTGGTGGTGGTGTTGACACAACACTGTAGCCCTCACAGTTACTCTTGGTGGGCGCAGGAATGGGCCCTGCTGTGAAATATTAGATCAAGAATTGTAATTACATGTCTCTGTTGAAAAGGGGCAGAAAAACTGGGCCTTAGGCACTGGTGCCACAACACTGCAACCCCTCACAGATACTATAGTTGGAGCGCAGGAATGAGCCCTGCTGCAAAGTATTGCATCAAAAATTGTAATTATATGCCACTGTTAAACAGGGGCTGAAAAATTGGGCATTGGCAACTGGTGGTGGTGCCCAGAACCAACAATGTTCTTACAAGCTATCAGCATGAAAATTGAGGAGGAAGAGGATTGTCACTCAGCATAACAGGATAGTCACTCAGCATCACCATAGGCAGTCTTGAAGGGATCTCACATTAAAAAAAAATCAATCGGTTATATCAGCATCAGGTGCTTGGTAGCTGGTGATCCAAGACTGATTCATTTTTATGAAGGTCAGCCAATCGACCGATTCGGTGGACAGGCGCACCCTGTAATCGGTTACAAAGCCTCCAGCAGCACTAAATGTGCATTCCGAAAGAATACTAGATGCAGGACAGGCCAGTAGCTCAATGGCCCATAGGTAATCCTGCACCATGTGAATGAGACACTGGCGATGGTTGCTGGAACCGATCAGACCTTGGGGCTGCAGACCAAAAAATTGTCTGAACGCATCGGTCAGACGGCCACCTTCTCCACCACTCCTTCTGTGACTGACCGAAGCCTCATCAACACATTTTCCAGGAGGACCATGAAAATTGTAACCTCCCAGGCTCTGGCAACGCGTTGCACAAACCTTCTGCAAGGCCTCCCGAATATGTTTCATCCTCTGCTCCCTCTGCGACGGCAAAATAAGGTCCGCAACTTTACCCTTGTAACGTGGATCAAGGAGGGTTGCCAGCCAGTAATCATCCCTCCCCTTGATACCACAAATACGAGGATCCTTCCGCAGGCTTTGCAGGATCAGGGAGGCCATGCAACGTAGGTTTGCTGAGGCATTCGGTCCGGAGTCCTCTGGGTCACTAAGGACGACGTGATCCGCAGCCACCTCCTCCCAGCCACGTACAAGGCCATGGGTTTCTTCGGACTGTAAATGATTCCTTGAAGACTGCTGCTGATGCTGAGTGCCAGGCTCCACCTCTATGCTGACACAATCAACCTCCTCCTCCTCCTTGTTCTCTTCCTGTGTGATCGGCGGGCATGCAGGAACACTGGATAAATGGGGCCTTGAGAGGTAAGGAAGTCCTCCTCTTCCTCCCTCTGTTCTGCCTCAAGTGCCCTGTCCATTATTCCATGCAGCGTGTGCTCCAACAAGTGGACAAGAGGGACAGTGTCACTGATGCATGCACTGTCACTGCTCACCTTCCTCGTGGCCTCCTCAAATGGTAAAAGCACAGTGCATGCATCCCTGATCATAGCCCACTGGCGTGGGGAAAAAAAACAAGGTCCCCTGACCCTGTCCTGGTGCCGTAGTCACATAGGTACTCATTGATGGCTCTCTGCTGCCTGTGCAGCTGCTGCAGCATGGCCAATGTTGAGTTCCACCTGGTGGGCATGTCACAGATTAGGCGGTTCTTGGGCGGGTTAAATTCCTTTTGGAGGTGAGCCAGCCAGGCACTGGCATTATATGACCTGCGGAAATGCACACAGACTTTCCTGGCCTGCCTCAGGACATCCTGTAAGCCCGGGTACCTGCCCAAGAACTGCTGCACCACCAAGTTAAGGACGTGAGCCAAACAAGGCACATAGGTAAGTTTTCCCTGTCGGAGGGCGGAGAGGAGGTTGGTGCCATTGTCGCAAACCACCATACCTGCCTTAAGCTGGCGTGGCGTCAACCACCTCTGAACCTGCCCCTGCAGAGCTGACAGAATCTCTGCCCCAGTGTGGCTCCTGTCCCCCAAACACACCAGCTCAAGCACCGTATGGCATCTTTTTGCCTGTATGCTTGCGTAGCCCCTTGCACACCTATGGAGCACCGCTGTTTCCGAGGAGAAATCAGCACAGGAAGAGGCCATGGAGGAAGAAGAAGAGGAGGGGTTGGAGGAGAGAGGTGTGGTAGAATCACCTCTAGTAGAATTTTGGAGGCGTGGTGGCGTAACAACCTCCAACACTACTGCACCCTGTCCTGCATCCTTCCCAGCTGCCAGAAGAGTCACCCAGTGCGCGGTGAAAGATAGGTAACGTCAGCGGTAATATGCACCTTATCGCTGACTGCCCTATCCAGCGAGGCCAAGACATTGCCTTCCACATGCCTGTAGAGAGCCGGAATCGCCTTCCATGAGAAAAAGTGGCCTTTGGGAACCTGCCACTGAGAAACCGCACATTCCACAAACTCACGGAAGGGGGCAGAGTCTACCAACTGAAAAGGCAGCAGTTGAAGTGCTAGCAATTTAGCCAAGCTAGCATTCAACCGCTGGGCATGTGGATGGCTGGGAGCGAACTTCTTTCGGCGGTGCAGCAGCTGGGGCAGGGAAATTTGCCTGGTACAATCTGACGTCGATGTACCGATAGCAGATTGCCCGCAAGTACTTGGCTGTGACACACCTAATTCTACACCTTCATTCCTCTCAGTGCAGGTTTCAGAGAGGACTGAAGGTATAGTGGAGTTGGAGATCCCAGCTGATGAGAAGCAAGGATAGGTTCGCTTTGTTCTTTGGTGTGGATCTTTTAGGTATGCTTGCCAATCAACTGCATGGCAGGTCGACATATGTCTGGTCAAGCATGTGGTGCTCAAGCGGGTGATGTTTTGGCCAGACGAGATACGCTTGAGACATATGTTGCAAATAGCAGCGGTGGGATCTGATGCACTCGTATCAAAAAAGGCCCACACCAAAGAACTTTTGGAATAACGCACAGAGACAGCAGTGCCCTGTACATGCGGAGCTCTGCGGTGTGATGCAGTCGGTGTGCTGCCCTTAAGCTGGCCCCCGGAGGGCATCCTGCCTCGTTGGAGATGTGCCTCCTCCTCTCTCCTATCAGGCACCCATGTGGAGTCAGTGACCTCATCATCCCCTCTCTCCTCATCACTGGAGCAAAGCTGGCAGTAGGCTGCAGCTGGGGGAACATGACTGCCAGATTGCTGTCCTTCTTGGGCACCCCCTCTCTCTGGGCTCAGGTTACTGCCTTCCTCTAGCTGGGTACCATCATCAGAGCCTTTAAAACGCTGGGCATCCTCCTGGAGCATGTACCCAACACTGTGGTCAAACAGTTCGGGGGACTCCGCAGGAGGACATGGTGGAGCTAGGGAAGGAGTGACTGATGCCATTGAGCCGAGGGAAGAGGCCGCGTGGGCAGCTGCTTTGTCAGACAAAGTACCCTGAGCCTGGGTGAGAGAGGATGAGGAGGATGAGGACATCTTGGTCATCCACTGTACCAAGTCTTCGGCATGTTGCGGCTCAACACGGCCAGCTGCTGAAAAAAAGGCCAAGCGTGTCCCACAGTCACGTGCTGATCTAGGATGCACTGTCGCCTCTAGATACAGAGCCTGCTTGCCCTCTTTTATTGGCTTGTGATTGTCTACCTCTCCTTGTTGGCCTTCCAGACATACTAATGGCCTGCAGTGAGATGTAGCTGCACAAAGCTGGGATGTATATATGTACTGATACTGCAGCTAGCAGAATCAACTGCCTGCCTGGAGTATTATTAGTATGAGAACACCAGCAATTGTCTTCAGGTAGCTTTAGGTGCACACTGTGCAGAGGACACAGTACACTAACTGTAAATACTGTAGCTGCCTGCCTGTGGTACTAATAGGATCAGAAGAACACCACCAATTTTCTTCAGGTAGCTTTAGGTGCACACTGTACAGAGGACACAGTACGCTAATCTTAAATATTGTAGCTGCCTGCCTGTGGTATTAATAGGATCAGAACAACAGCAATTGTCTTCAGGTAGCTTTAGGTGCACACTGTGCAGAGGACGCAGTACACTAACTGTAAATACTGCAGCTGTTTGCCTGTGGTACTAATAGGATTAGAAGAACACCACCAATTTTCTTCATGTAGCTTTAGGTGCACACTGTGCAGAGGACACAGTACACTAACTGTAAATACTGTAGCTGCCTGCCTGTGGTACTAATAGGATCAGAAGAACCGCACCAATTTTCTTCAGGTAGCTTTAGGTGCACACTGTGCAGAGGATGCACTACACTAACTGTAAATACTGCAGCTGCCTGTGGTACTAATAGGATCAGAAGAACCGCACCAATTTTCTTCAGGTAGCTTTAGGTGCACACTTTGCAGAGGACGCACTACACTAACTGTAAATACTGCAGCTGCCTGCGGTACTAATAGGATCAGAAAAACACCACCAATTTTCTTCAGGTAGCTTTAGGTGCACACTGTGCAGAGGACGCACTACACTAACTGTAAATACTGCAGCTGCCTGCGGTACTAATAGGATCAGGAGAACATCACCAATTTTCTTCAGGTAGCTTTAGGTGCACACTGTGCAGAGGACGCACTACACTAACTGTAAATACTGTAGCTAATAGGACTAATAGGATCAGAAGAACAGCAGCAATTTTCTTCAGGTAGCTGTAAATACTGTGAAAACACCTGCCTGCCTCTCAGTAGGAAGAGAATAACAGGAACGGATCTAGCTAAACTGAATACAGTGTATATATATATATAACACCTAGGATGCATATATATACACAATACACTGTAAGTGCAGCTAACTGACTCGCCTGCCTACTCTATCTAACTTAAATCAAATTACACTGTCTCTCTGTCTATCTCTCCGCCGCCGCAACACACTACACAAGGTCGCCACGCAGGTGGCCTTATATAGTGTGGGGCTTGTACTAAACCCCCTGAGCCATAATTGGCCAAAGCCACCCTGGCTTTGGCCAATTACAGCTCTCTGTACAGACGGCGCTGTGATTGGCCAAGCATGCGGGTCATAGTGCATGCTTGGCCAATCATCAGCCAGCAAGGCACTGCGATGCCGCAGTGAATTATGGGCCATGACGTGCCACTCAAATTTGGCACATTGATTATCAGCACAGCCCCATCAGATGTGCCAATCAGTGCCCAGCAGTGCCCAAATAATAAAGTCTGCCAGTGCCCACCACAGTGCCAATCAGTGCCCATCACAGTGCCAATCAGAGCCCAGCATTAATGCCTGTCAGTACCTGCCCAATCAGTGCTGCCCATCAGTGCCATCTATTAGTGTCCATCAATGCCACCTGTCAGTGCCAATCAGTGCCGCCTATCAGTGCCAATCAGTGCCCATCAATGCCGCCTGTCAGTGCCCATCAGTGCTGCATATCAGTGCCACCTATCAGTGCTGCATATCAGTGTCGCCTATCAGTGCCCATCAGTGCCACCTTATCTTTACCAACTCATCAGTGCCCATCAGTGCCGCTTCATCAGTGCCCATCAGTGTCGACTCATCAGTGTCCATCAATGAAGGCGAAAACAAAATTTTATAACAGAAACAAAGAAAAACTTTTTTTTTTCAAAAATATCGGTCTTTTTTCGTTTGTTTAGCAAAAAATAAAAACCGCAGAGGTGATCAAATACCACCAAAAGAAAGCTCTATTTGTGGGAAGAAAATGATAAAAATTTTGTTTGGGTACAGTGTATGGCCGCGCAATTGTCATTCAAAGTGCGACAGCGCTGAAAGCTGAAAAATGTTCAGGGCAGGAAAGGGCGAAAGTGCCTAGTATTGAAGTGGTTAAAGGGACAGTAGACTGTGTCTATAGCATTTAAAGGCGCATAGCACTGTAGTGTAATAGGGCGTACACACGGTCGGACTTTGTTCGGACATTCCGACAACAAAATCCTAGGATTTTTTCCGACGAATGTTGGCTCAAACTTGTTTTGCCTACACACGGTCGCACAAAGTTGTCGGAATTTCCGATCGACAACCACGCGGTCACGTACACCACATACGATGAGACTAGAAAAGGCCGGTTCAGAACCAAGCGCGGCACCCTTTTGGGCTCCTTTTGCTAATCTCGTGTTAGTAAAAGTTTGGTGAGAGACGATTCGCGCTTTTTCAGACTCGTGGCTTTCAGATCGTTTTCTGCCGTTCAGTTTGTGCTTGTGGGTTTGTATCTGCTCTTCAGTGCGTGCAAGCAAGTTCCGCGTGACTTTAGGTAGTCATTGTATTCTTGTTCGTTCGTTACTGGTTTTCAGGTCGCTCTTCACAGGCCTTGCTGTTCTTCAGTGCATTCTGTTACTTCGTTCTGAGCAGCCGACCGTTTTCTAGCCATGTTTCGTATGCGTACTCCTCGTAGAGTTCGTGCTGTGCGGGGGCTTGGTGTTGGGGTCCTGACCTTGACACAAGTCCAGTCCATGAACAGGGTGGGGAGGAGTTCATGGACCAAGAATTGGTTGCTTCAGCGTGACCAGTTCTCTCATATGCCTTTGCTCCGTGAGATCCGTGAGAATAATCCTGATGATTTCAGGAACTTTCTCAGGATGACGGACCCCGTGTTTCACCGTTTGTTGGCTTCGCTGACCCCCTATATCAGCAGGCAGGATACCTGCATGAGGCAAGCCATCACTCCGGAGCAGAGGTTGGTCGCTACCTTGCGGTATTTGGCCACAGGGAGAAGCCTGCAGGACCTCAAGTTCTCGACAGGCATCTCCCCCCAGGCTCTGGGGATCATTATCCCAGAGACCTGTTCTGCCATCATCCATGTCCTGCAGAAGGAGTATATGAAGGTAAGATTTTTTTCCTTTTATATCACATTTTATTGTATTGAATGTTTGCTAATATATTGTATTTCTTTCCTCATTCCCTAATTACCATGATTGTAATATGCTGTGAATGTCCCCTTTGTCCTCATGCATGCTGGATTTTTATGTAATTATTATTTTATGTCCTTCATACATATTTGCCCTTCAATAACCTCTCCAGCATGATGTCTCCTGCCCCTATATTCACCTCATGTAGTCACTTAACAATGTATTTTATCAGCTCTATAGTAGTGCTTTACCCCAAACACCCCCTAAAATGTTTGGAAATGTTATTTTTTATTTAAATTCAGGCAGAGTGCCAGAGGCTTTTTTTTTGTGGTGTCCCCAAATTTTTTGTAACCCTCCCTCCCCCCAACTGCTAAGTCAGCTGATCCCAATTCTCTATCCTCAATCATCTATCTGCTGACTTTGTCAAACCCATACACACTATACCCATCTCTTTAGTGCTCAGATTTATGGATGAATTCCCCAAAGCATGTAGTGCAAGGGCCTACCTGTATACTTTCCAATGGTACTGTTTAAATTTTTTGTATCCTATTATTATCTTGATAGTTAATAGCAGAATGTCCAAATGTCCTCAAATGTGTACAGTGTGTATTTATATCTTTGTATTCAGACACTTCTTACCTGTCCAGTGGTCTGCCAATAGTGTAACTAAGGAGGGTCTGTTCCAAGTAATACCCTGTATTTAGGCATTCATCTCTCAATGAAGTGAAGAGGGTTACCTGTCCAAGAGTTCCCCCCCTATAATGTTAGAAATGGCCCATGAGGGGGGGAGGGGGAATATGATAGGTGTACCTTATACTTTGTTGTTGTTAAATTCCCCTTAATAAATGCTATCTGGAGGTTGCCCCATAATGTTTGTGTATAATCTGCTTGCTTCTGTTTCTGTGAAAAAATAGTAATGTTTATTGTTTTTTCCTCAACAGTTTCCTTCAACGCCACAGGATTTGCAGACTGTGGCCTCCCACTTTGCCCAGCGGTGGGACTTTCCTAACTGCGGAGGGGCAATTGATGGGAAACACGTCCACATCGTCCCACCACCCAACTCGGGGTCGTACTATTATAATTACAAGGGGTTTAATAGTATAGTGATGTTGGCGGTGGTGTCGGCTAATTACGAGTTCCTGTATGTGGACGTGGGGAAGAATGGCCGGATGTCCGATGGTGAAGTCATCACCCAGACGGAGTTCTACAGGCGTCTCCAGAATGGCAGCTTGGACTTGCCACCTCCAGAGGACAATGTTGAAGGTCTCCCATTTGTGTTCGTTGCTGATGAAGCATTTGCGCTGGGGGACCACCTGATGCGGCCATTCCCGATGAGGACCCTCACCCCGGAACAGAGGGTTTTTAATTACCGGCTGGCCAGAGCCTGAAGAGTGGTGGAGAACACATTTGGAATCCTGGCCAGCCAGTTCCGATTATTTCTGACACCCATCCATATGGCGGAGTATAAACTGAACCATATAATACTTGCCTGCTGTGTTCTCCATAATTTTTTAAGAAAACATTCAGCCAACTATGCTGGCTCAGTTGGGCCTGAGGCCAGAATCCCAAATCCATCAACACTGACGGCGCTTGAAAGTGGCCGTCCTGGCTTGCCCTCCCTGAGTGCCTGTGATGTCCGGTTACGATACCTGGAGTTCTTTGCGGGTAGGGGGGCTATCAATATGCCAGACAATCTGTGAAACCTTTTTCAAATAAAAAACAACCAAAAGAAATTCTTTGTGGACATTTACTGCTTGTGTTTGTTTTAGCTGACCCTGACAGAAATGTGTTGAGTGCAGAAAATGTCGTGATTGGGTAACCTTATAAAAAAACAGTGTTGGCTGGTACTTCCTAAATGCATTTCACTACAAGTGCACTTGCAACTGCACTGAACCTGCACTTGTAGTGCAAAGTGTATTTGCCCTTAGGAAATAACCCCCATTTTTGCATAAAACAGCAATTACATCACCCCAAAAGTGTTGTAGTGTTGAGACAATAATCCACACATTATTGAGTAAGCCACTTTTTTATACCTGCACAATCACATGTGCATTTACGAAAGGTTTTTAAAACAAACCAACATGTTTGTTGTATAACAATTTTTGCAGTAGCATTATCAAAAATCGAAATATCCATTTCAGATAAAACAGGCCTGTGTAAAACCAACAAGAAAGCCAAAAAACTTGAACTTAAAAACTTCACATATGGGAAAACCTGAAGGCTATATCAGACATCAGTATTTAGGAACTGGGTTTGATATAGCGTTCAGATGGGTGGAAATCACCCCTGGAAAAGCCAAATTTGGAAGATGCACACCAATTTATGAATGTCAACATGTGCTATCTGCCATCAGGGGGGATCAAGGGATGTGTTTTGGGGGAGCAAGCCCTTCCTCAATGCGACTTTATAATTGAGGAAGGGGTTGCACCCCTGTCCATTGATCTCCCGTGATGGCAGATAGCACATGTTGGCACACTGTGTGCATCCTCCAAATTTGGCTTTTCTAAACATTGAAAAAAATTTTAGAAGATTGGACCACAATAAAACAGGTGATTTTGTGTGGTTTAAATTCACCCCAAAACATCAATGATGTTATTATTTTTTTTAATAACATCACTGATTTGTTGCTGTATGTTGTGCAATTCGAGATTACACCCCATGATCTCCCCGATCAGTATCTGGGCACTTTCAGATGTGAAACGTTCTCTATCCCTCACATCACGATCACCTAAAAAGAGATAAAGAACAAAAAAAAAGGTCTCATAAATCTGCCACCATCCATCTCTTTTACCTGAGCCTGTGGTCGCAGACACTCACCTGTTGTGGTGCCAATCTCCACCACATCTTCTTCTTCCTCCTGCTCTTCTTCTTGTGTTGGTGGTATTTCACCTTCTTCCATAGGTGGGGGGTCTGTGTTATACTGGGATGAGGGGTGTCCCCCGAGTCTTTTCTCCCCTATGTAAAACAAAAATGGTATACTTAGCACGCAGATATTTGATGGCAGAACTAGAAATAGGAAACATTATTTGGAAGTGGGGTACAATTGTCTATTTTAGCAGAGTTCCAAGATGTATATTTTTTAGAGGCCTTTGTCAAGCTGCAATACTTTACCTGTTTGGTACAAGCTTCACAGATGTAGCCCCCCCTATAGTATACATTGGAGCACCTGTGTGCCCCCCCTAATAAAAATGGTGTTCTGGGGTCCCACACTAGTGCTCCAGTGTCCAGATGTGAAAACAGCTGCTCAGTGTCCTCTCCTTACACACAATCTAGTTGGCATTTCATTCTAGTAACAAACCCATCTACACAAACAAATATTTGGCATCCAAGTAGGCCCCAAAAAATGTGTGAAAATGCATATGGCCTAAACAATGGTGTTCTAGAGGCCGAAAGAAAAATGTTTGATACGAACGAATAATGGGCCCATGAACATTAAAGTTGCCCTTTTAAACGTTACAATTAATAAAAGCATATGGAGCAGAACGAACGGAATAAAGACAGAAAGAATAGGAACACAGCACAACTACTTACTTTTTTGCAGCACTCTCCGGATCTTTCGGTACTGCTCTGGCTCTCTCAACTTCAGGTCCGACCACCGCTTCCTGAGCTGATCTTTAGATCTTCGTACCCCGAAATTCCTGTGAAGGCTTTTGATCACTTTAGCAATGATATTTGCCTTTCGGATGTTGGGGTGTGGGTAAGGCCCATATTTTCCGTCATAGTCGGACTTCCTCATGATGTCGACCATCTCCAACATCTCCCCAAAGGACATATTTGTGGCCTTAAAACGTCTCCTTCTGGATCGGGACGTGCCTGGATCCGGGCTTTCCTCCTCCTCCTCCTCGTTGCTAGAATTAGCATGTACCTGCTGTAACTCCGCCATGTGCTCTTCACCCACTGCGCCGAACGAAAAGGGGCGGGGAATAGACTAGAAAGAACGTCAGGGGCGGGTGGAGTTACACGCATGCGCAGTGTGTTTAAAGCGTAACACGTGTGCGTATTACGTACGATCTGTGAGCGGAGGAAGGAGCATTGGACGCGCTGATCGTAAGAACGAAGGTAAGAGACAAACTTGTGCCTATACTGCTTCTAGTTTGAGGCCTATATTGTAACAAGATTAGGAGAGTTTTGTCTGACATTAGGCTTTGTCTTGTGTTGTGTCTTGCAGTGAACATGGATATCTTAATGAAAGACAATGACTTCATGTCAGTATTCGTAGAGATGCTAAGTGAGCTGCCCTGTCTGTGGGAGATTACCCACCCCCATTTCAAGAACCAAGCAAAGAGGAAGGCAGCACTGGAGCAATTATGTGAAATTGTGAAGCAGGTGATCCCCACGGCAGACATCACCTATTTAAAGATCTTCATTGGTGGCCTGAGGAGCACATATCTGAGGGAGCGCAAGAAAGTCCTGGATTCACAGAGATCCGGAGCAGCAGATGACATCTATGTCCCCAGGATGTTGTACTACGACAGGCTGCACTTTCTGGCAGGCCAGACTGAACCCAGGCCATCCCTCTCCAGTCTTCCTTCCACGCTTCCTTCCCCCCCGGCTGAGGCTTCTGACGCCCAACCTGGGCCTTCCAGGCGATATGTGGAGGAGCCCAGCTTGAGCCAGGTATAGCATTACTCTAAATATTTCTGCTTGTCCAATCAATGATGTTAACTAGATGTTAGTTGGGAGTACTAATTTAGGATTGTAATTGATGATGCAAAACATTACAACCATGTCCCTTTATCATACACAGGGAAGTCTCAGCCAGGAGGTGGCCGGGCCGAGCCGGCTGGCTGATCTGCAGGTCCCTCCACCCCCCCGAAAAGAGAAAGTGGCAGTAGGAGGAGTACCCTAGAGGAGGCTGCTATAGCATTCTTTTGGAGGGCTACAGAGGTCCTGGGAGCACCCCACACCATGGAGGAGAACATTGCTGCCTTCATAGCCTATAAAATGCAGAGGATGGGGGAGGGCCAAAAAGTCTTGTGTGAGGCCCTCATATCGGAGGCTCTGGAGAAAGGTATGAGGGGCCAAATTACACCTCAGACACACCTTCGCGTTGGTCCTCCTCCTCCTCCTGCAGGTCCTCCTCCTTCTCCTCCCTCTCCTCCAGGTCCTCCCAGTCCTCCTCCAGGTCCCCCCAGTCCTCCTCCTCCTCCAAGTCCTACTCTTCCTCCTGCCACATCTGCAACTGCACAGCCACAGCCCGGAAGGAAGCGTGGAAGGAAGACCAGACAGTGATTGCCCTGGGTTCAGTCTGGGCGGCCAAAAGATGCAGCCTCTTGTGGTACCACAGCCTGGGGACACAGATGTCATCTGCTGCTATCCGGATCTCTGCGAATTCTGGACCAGACTGCCCTCCCTTAGATATGGACTCCTCAGGCCACCAATTTTGATGTTGAAGAATTGTTGTCTGCCGTGGGGGTCCCAGGCTTCGCTAATTTCTCCTGTTGATCCAGTGTTGCCTTCCTCTTTGTTTGGTTCTGATCCCTTAATAAAGGATTTTTGTTTTGAATTATACTCTCCTATGTGTTTTAGGACAGTTGGTTTGTGAGGATTCAGGTACATTTCAAATATACAATGTGAAATGAACAAGGGACACCAACACCAAACAATCTCCTTGAGATTAAATAATAAAAGATATCAATGGTGTTGGGGTAACTTGACACACAAAACACACCCAAAAATATTCTGGAGTAAAAATAAAAATAACATTGAACAAAGATCAGCCTTGGAAAAAATCCAAACATTAAAGAAAAAAAAGGCTTAAAATCCAAAAAAAAAAAAATAAAAAATATAAAACTGTCAGATGTGACAACTAATAACAATATATTCAGGGAATCCCACTAAAAAAACACAAATAAAACTTTGTGAGAAGTGTGTGTGAATATGAGCAGCAAAACTACTTAATTCTTGTCACATTATAAAGAAGAAGAGAGTGCGCTGTATTAAACCATTTTTAACATTGCAGCGTGACGAAAGTGCTGTATCCATTGCGAACGCTAAGTTTACCAGAACGAGCTGTCCCGTCTCGGAATTTCTTCTGAGCATGCGTGGCACTTTGTGCGTCGGAACAGGTCACACACGGTCGGAATTGATGCGATCGGATTTTGTTGTCGGAAAATTTTATCTCCTGCTCTCCAACTTTGTGTGTCGGAAAATCCGATGGAAAATGTCCGATGGCGCCCACACACGGTCGGAATTTCCGACAACACGCTCCGATCGGACATTGTCCATCGGAAAATCTGACCGTGTGTACGAGGCATAATTGTGAATTTGAAACATGGAGGACTTCATAAGGGCTTTGCTTTAAAGTAATGCCCGCACAGCAACAGGCTTATAAGCAAGCTGTTGCACAACAAGATATGAAAAGAGGGAGACACAGGAAGCGCTAACCAGAGTGAAGTATTTTCAATGCAATTTATTAGCAAGGTAAGTAATGCACTTACAGAACACAAGTTAAAAATGGGCTCATCTGTATAAGGTGGTGTTGCGGGTGTAGTCTGGCATTCAACATGAGTGTCCACGGGTATGTGGTTGTAAGGGAGCCATGATCCGTCCTGTGGCCACCAGGAAGTCGGCCTGGGCCGCCGTGGAACACGAGGAGATGACGTCACCGGGAGCAGCGAAACACCAAGAGAAGTATGGCTACGAAAACGAGGCTATGCGCTCGGAGCTACAGCTCCTTTTACAGGCTTAGTAAGATAGTGCTGGTATGGTGATATTTATCTATTTGAGCCGGTCGTGGAACAACAGCCTCCAGCAAACCTAATGGTTGTAAAATTGCTAACAACAGTATATATTGGTCAGACAATGAATGATAGACTTATCCATGAATATTAAAAAAGCACAGCAGTGATTAATTAATGACTTTGAATGAAAACTAAATGTCAATATGAAAATCAATAGATATGGGGAGGGAAAGGGAGGATGGGGACTGCGAAGTTTATGGAAACATATGTATATATCTCTAATATACACACATGTATATAAAAGGTGTATACTTGCCCGTGTGTCAAAAAAATAAAAGGTAAATAGTTAATAAAAATGAAAAATAATAAATTATAAATAAGAATTAAAAAACTATTATATATATAAAAATCAATACAATATACATAAAAAAAATTAAATATAAAAAAGTTCTCTATACATATATATAACAAACATATATAGGATATATTAGGAGTATGACACACACATGCAAAATACATATGGATAGCCATAAATACAATAGAACAATATCCAGATGTGTAAATGGGATAATCCATGCATACATCATGAGGACACGCAGGTAGGCACATATGCGCGTGCATGTGTGCGTACTCACCAAACAAAAACATACACAGGAAGAAATTATGCACCTCCTGATGAAAGTATAAATTAGCAAATACTTGGACGGGTCTCATTGTGTGGCGTTATATCAAAATGGGTGTATATGTCAATTATTCTTAATAATATGGTATGTGTGTATCTCCATAAAGGGATGTGTATAATGTATCCATATCGATTGTTTATAGTTATATACCCATACCAAAATGTATGTACGCTGAGGTAATACTACTTAAAGCTATAAAATAGAGTACTTACTATGAGTAGGATAGCGGATAATGGAAGGGGACCATAAGGGTCCGCTGTAATAAACGAGAAATAATTATAAACAAGAAACTGATTACAAAGACTGGAAAGTAACGTGATGGGCTATTATAGGAGGGTATGAACTTCTATCTCTTCGTTTTAACCCACCAGGTGCCAGAGTCCCTAAAGAATAGATCCAGAAGGATTCCTGCTGGCATAAACGCTTAAAGCGTTCAGCTGCAGGAAACGTCCCAGGAATGGATTCTAAGACCCAGACCTTCAAGCCCAGGGTGGATTTTTTGTGTTGACACAAGAAATGTTTGGGGACACTGTGGTGGTCACGGCCCTTCTCAATAAACCATCTGTGCTCACCAAAACGTGCCCTTGGAGCCCTAATGGTCCTTCCTACATAAAGGAGCCCAATTGGATGAATTGGCAGGTCAGGCAAAGTGTTTTTTTGCACTGATACATGCCAACTATTGGGCTAAGTACTAGGGGAGTGGTCGCAGGTTTTGTATGCTTAATTTTTCTGGGGACAATCTTACTCTTAATGTTATGGGCTTTATGGTAAGCTACCTTAGGGTGTGTAGTTATCTAGTCTTAAGGTAAGGATCCTCAAGGAGTATGGGCCAGTGAGTGGATAATATTTTCTTCATCTTTTACAATCTCGCATGGAACTGAGTAATGAAGCATGTGGGCGGACTTGCGTCAGAAGTTTCCTTAGTGCGGGAGGTGGTGTTTGTCGATATTTAAAGGCCTCCTCCACTAAAGGGTAGCCTTTATGAAGGAATTTTTGGGTGAGAAGTGCACCATGCTTATCATAGTCGACGCCCCTGGTGCAGTTTCTCCTAAGGCGGCAAAATTGGCGGCGTGGGATAGTGTTAACTCACCTTGGATATCCTCCTTTATGTAGGAAGGACCATTAAGGCTCTAAGGGCATGCTTTGGTGATCACAGACAGTTTATTGAGAAGGGCCGTGACCACTAGGGATGAGCCGAACACCCCCCCCCCCGCAGCAGAACATGCAAAAAATTTGTTCGAACACGCGAACACAGTTAAAGTCTATGGGACACGAACATGAATAATCAAAAGTGTTAATTTTAAAGGCTTATATACATGGTATTGTCATAAAAAGTGTTTGGGGACCTGGTTCCTGCCCCAGGGAACATGTATCAATTAAAAAAAAAGTTTTAAAAACAGCTGTTTTTTCAGGAGCAGTGATTTTAATAATGCTTAAAGTAAAACAATAAAAGTGAAATATTCCTTTAAATTTCGTACCTGGGGGTGTCTACAGTATGCCTGTAAAGTGACACATGTTTCCCATGTTTACAACAGTCCCTGCACAAAATTATATTTCTAAAGGAAAAAAAGTAATTTAAAAGTACTCGCGGCTATAATGAATTGTCGGTCCCGGCATTACACATAAAAGTCATTGAAAAAAACGGCATGGGATTCCCCCACAGTCCATTATCAGGCCCTTTGGGTCTGGTATGAATATTAAGGGGAACTCCACGCCAAAATTAAAAAAAAAATGGTGTGGGGTCCCCCCAAAAATCCATACCAGACCCTTATCAGAGCACGCAACCTGGCAGGCCGCAGGAAAAGAGGGGGGATGAGAGAGCGCCCCCCCTCCTGAACTGTACCAGGCCACATGCCCTCAACATGGGGAGGGTGCTTTGGGGTAGCCCCCCAAAGCACCTTGTTCCCATGTTGTTGGGGACAAGGGGCTCATCCCCACAACCCTTGCTCGGTGGTTGTGGGTGACATCCCTATGGCTTCCCTGTAGTGTCAGAGGGGGGCAGGGTCACCCTTCAACGCCACCGTGTGACCCCGCCCCCCTCTGGCGCACATGAACATCCCTATGGCTTCCCTGTAGTGTCAGAGGGGGCGGGGCCACCCGGTTATGTCACTGGGTGGCCCCGCCCCCTCTGACACTGCAGGGAAGCCATAGGGATGTCCCCGTGTGTCAGAGGGGGCGGAGTCACCCAGCGACATCACCGTGTGGCCCAGCCCTCAGTTATAAAAGAACTGTCACCTGAAAGGACGGTCATTACGGCGGGTGCTTCCCATGGAGGCGGATTGGTGGTGGCGTGCGGGTTTTTTTTCTTTTTCGGTCCGTCGGCGGAGCAAGAGAAGAAGAAGATGACTTTGTGGGACATTTTAATTTTTTTATTTTCTAATAAAGGACTTGTCTCAAGCCGTGTCATGTCATTTTTACCATTTTCACACTTTTTTGTGAAATGGTAAGGGTACCATGTAATTTTTACCATTTCACACAGGGGGAAAGGCCGGGATCTGGGGGTCCCCTTGTTAAAGGGGGCTTCCAGATTCCTATAAACCCCCCGCCCGCAGACCCCCACAACCACCGGGCAAGGGTTGTGGGGATGAGGCCCTTGTCCCCATCAACATGGGGCAAGGTGCTTTGGGGGGCTACCCCAAAGCACTCTCCCCATGTTGAGGGCATGTGGCCTGGTATGGTTCAGGAGGGGGGCGCTCTCTCATCCCCCCCTCTTTTCCTGCAGCCTGCCAGGTTGCGAGCTAGGATAAGGGTCTGGTATAGATTTTTGGGGGGACCCCCACGCCATTTAAAAAAAAAATTTGGGCCAGGGTTCCCCTTAAAATTCATACCAAACCTGAAGTGTCTGGTATGGATTTTGAGAGGGATCCCCACACCATTTTTTAAAAAATTTTGGTGCTGGGTTCCACTTAATATCCATACCAGACCTGAAGGGCCTGGTATGGAATTTGGGGGGACCCCCATGTAATTTTTTAAAAATTTTGGTTTAGGGTTCCCCTTAATATTCATACCAGACCCAAAGGGCCTGGTAATGGACTGTGGGGGAATCCCATGCCATTTTTTTCAATGAATTTTATGTGTATTGCCGGGATCGACAACTCATTATAGCCGCGAGTACTTTAAAAATGACTTTTTTTCCTTTAGAAATGTCATTTTGTGCAGGGACTGTTGTAAACACGGGAAACATTCGCCACTTTACAGGCATACTATAGACACCCCCCAGGTACAAAATTTAAAGGAATATTTCACTTTTATTGTTTCACTTTAAGCATTATTAAAATCACTGCTCCTGAAAAAACGTCCGTATCAATGCAAATTTTTTGCATTGATACATGTCCCCTGGGGCAGCACCTAGGTCCCCAAACACTTTTTATGACAATACCATGCATATAAACCTTTAAAATTAGCACTTTTGATTTCTCCCATAGACTTTTAAGGGGTGTTCTGCGGCTTTCGAATTTGCTGCGAACACCCCAAATTTTTCGCTATTCGGCGAACAGGCGATGAGTTAAGCTCATCCCTAGTGACCACCACAGTGTCCCCAAACATTTCTTGTGTCAACACAAAAATCCACCCTGGGCCCGACGGTTTGGGTCTTAGAATCCATTCCTGGGACGTTTCCTGCTGCTGAACGCTTTAAGCGTTTATGCCAGCAGCAATCCTTCTGGATCTGTTCTTTAGGGACTCTGGCACCTGGTGGGTTAAACGAAGAGATAGAAGTTCATACCCTCCTATAATAACCCATCATGTTACTTCCCAGTCTTTGTAATCAGTTTCTTGTTTATAATTATTTCTCATTTATTTTCGTTTTTTACAGCGGACCCTTATGGTCCCCTCCCATTATCCATTATCCTACTCATAGTACTCTATTTTATAGCTTATAGCTTTAAGTAGTATTACCTCAGCGTACATACATTTTGGTATGGGTATATAACTATAAACAATTGATATGGATACATTATACACCCCCCCTTATGGAGATACACACATACCATATTATTAAGAGTAATTGACATACACACCCATTTTGATATAACTCCACACAATGAGACCCGTCCAAGTATTTGCTAATTTATACTTTCATCAGGAGGTGTAGAATTTCTTCCTGTGTATGTGTTTATTTGGTGTGTACGCACACATGCACACGCATACGTGCCTACCTGCGCGTCCTTGTGATGTATGCATGGACTTTCCCATTTACACATCTGGACATTGTTCTATTGTGTTTATGGCTATCCATATGTATTTTCCATGTGTGTGTCATACTCCTAATATATCCTATATATGTTTGTTATATATATGTGTAGAGGACTTTTTTTTATATTTAATAATTTTTTTATGTATATTTTATTGATTTTTTTTATATATATATATATATATATATACAGTGAGGATGGAAAGTATTCAGACCCCCTTAAATTTTTCACTCTTTGTTATATTACAGCCATTTGCTAAAATCATTTAAGTTCATTTTTTTTCCTCATTAATGTACACACAGCACCCCATATTGACAGAAAAACACAGAATTGTTGACATGTTTGCAGATTTATTAAAAGAGAAAAACTGAATTATCACATGGTCCTAAGTATTTAGACCCTTTGCTCAGTATTTAATAGAAGCACCCTTTTGATCTAATACAGCCATGAATCTTTTTGGGAAAGATGCAACACATTTTTCACACCTAGATTTGGGGATCCTCTGCCATTCCTCCTTGCAGATCCTCTCCAGTTCTGTCAGGTTGGATGGTAAACGTTGGTGGACAGCCATTTGTAGGTCTCTCCAGAGATGCTCAATTGGGTTTAAGTCAGGGCTCTGGCTGGGCCATTCAAGAACAGTCACGGAGTTGTTGTGAAGCCACTCCTTCGTTATTTTAGCTGTGTGCTTAGGGTCATTGTCTTGTTGGAAGGTAAACCTTCGGCCCAGTCTGAGGTCCTGAGCACTCTGGAGAAGGTTTTCATTCGATATATCCCTGTACTTGGCCGCATTCATCTTTCCCTCGATTGCAACCAGTTGTCCTGTCCCTGCAGCTGAAAAACACCCCCACAGCATGATGCTGCCACCACCATGCTTCACTGTTGGGACTGTATTGGACAGGTGATGAGCGGTGCCTGGTTTTCTCCACACATACCGCTTAGAATTAAGGTAAAAAAGTTCTATCTTGGTCTCATCAGATCAAAGAATCTTATTTCTCACCATCTTGGAGTCCTTTTTAGCAAACCCTATGCAGGCTTTCATGTGTCTTGAACTGAGGAGAGGCTTCCGTTGGGCCACTCTGCCATAAAGCCTCAACTGGTGGAGGGCTGCAGAGATGGTTGACTTTCTACAACTTTCTCCCATCTCCCGACTGCATCTCTGGAGCTCAGCCACAGTGATCTTTGGGTTCTTCTTTACCTCTCTCACAAAGGCTATTCTTCCCCGATAGCTCAGTTTGGCTGGACGGCCAGCTCTAGGAAGGGTTCTGGTCATCCCAAACGTCTTCCATTTAAAGATTATGGAGGCCACTGTGCTCTTAGGAACCTTAAGTGCAGCAGAAATTTTGTAACCTTGGCCAGATCTGTGCCTTGCCAAAATTCTGTCTCTGAGCTCTTCAGGCAGTTCCTTTGACCTCATGATTCTCATTTGCTCTGACATGCACTGGGAGCTGTAATGTCTTCATATAGACAGGCATGTGGCTTTTCTAATCAAGTCCAATCAGTATAAGCAAACACAGCTGGACTCAAAAGAAGGTGTAGAACCATCTCAAGGATGATCTGAAGAAATGGACAGTACCTGAGTTAAATATATGAGTGTCACAGCAAAGGGTCTGAATACTTAGGACCATGTGATTTTTCAGTTTTTCTTTTTTAATAAATCTGCAAAAATGTCAACAATTCTGTGTTTTTCTGTCAACATGGGGTGCTGTGTGTACATTAATGAGGAAAAAAATGAACTTAAATGATTTTAGCAAATGGCTGCAATATAACAAAGAGTGAAACATTAAAGGGGGTCTGAATACTTTCCGTTCCCACTGTATATATATATATATATATATATATATATATATATATATATATATATATATATATATATATACATATATACATATATAGTTTTTAATTCTTATTTATAATTTATTATTTTTTATTTTTATTAACTATTTATCTTATATTTTTTGACACACGGGCATGTATATGCCTTTTATATACATGTGTGCATATGAGAGATATATACATATGTTTTCATAAACTTTGCAGGTCCCATCCTCCCTTTCCCTCCCCATATCTATTGATTGTAATATTGACATTTAGTTTTCATTCAAAGTCATTAATTAATCACTGCTGTGCTTTTTTAATATTCATGGATAAGTCTATCATTCATTGTCTGGCCAATATATACTGTTTTTAGAGATTTTGCAACCATTAGGTTGGCTGGTGCCTGTTGTTCCACAACCGGCTCATATAGATAAATACCACCATAACAGCACTATCCCACTAGGCCTGTAGAAGGAGCTGTAGCTACGAGCTCATAGCCTCGTTTTCGTAGCCATACTTCTCTTGGTGTTTCCCTGCTCCAGGTGATGTCATCTCCTTGCGTTCCACGGCGGACCAGGCCGACTTCCTGGTGGCCACAGGACAGATCATGGCTCCCTTACAACCTGCCATACCCGTGGACGCTCATGTTGGATGCCGGTCTACACCCGCTAAACCACCTTATACAGATGAGCCCCTTTTTAATTTGTGTCCTGTAAGCGCATTACTTGCCTTGCTAATAAATTGCATTGAAAATACTACACTCAGGTTGGCACTTCCTTTGTCTCCCTCTTTTCATATCTGTTTACAGAGCTGGCGGCTTATCTCTGAGGACAGCTGCCACCTGCCATCCCACCCTTAGAACTGTTATCTTTTGGACTGTGAGCTTTCATTGCTCACATATTGCCACTGTTAATTTTACATGTACACATGTACACGAGTGTTTGCTCTGACAGTTTTTTTCTTTATTTTTGTTGCACAACAAGAAACCAGTAGACTGTTGTTCGCCCAGCTGGCGAGCATGAAGGCTCAAGTGACTGCCCTGGCTCAGGCACCCGAGAGAGATCAACAGGCAGCTGGGGCTCAAGTAACTGCCCTGTCTCATTCAACAGATACTCAAGTGACTGCTTTGGCTCAGGCAGCCGAGAAAGACCGACAGGCCTTAGCGGAAGTGCTACAGCAGATGCCAGGCCAAACTGCAAGTTTTTCCATAGGGTCTCCTGGTGACGCCCTGCCAGGCACCAGGAGCCACCTTATACAAAGATGACACCCCAGGATGATGTGGAGGCTTTCTAATGACACTTTTCAGAGAACTGCTGAGGGACAGGCCTAGCTTAAAGACCGCTGGTCTGCGCTTGTTGCACCACTGTTAACAGGAGATTCCCATTGTTTTGAATGTATAGACTGGTTCTGAGAGCCCAAAATATGACAACTCTCTATTTCATTCAAGAATGGGAAAGAGAACTGGGCTATAATTTTACATCAGAGTAGATTAAAAGGCTGATGGGAGTGACACACCATACTTCAATTAAGTTCCCATATGCAGGAGATGTCTTATAAGTTCCTGACAAGATGGTATCGTACACCGGTTCGATTGGCTCAGATATACCCAACAGCGGATGTTAACTGCTGGAGGGGATGTAACCAAAGGGGTTCATTTCTGCATTTATGGTGGCATTGCCCAAAGATTAAAGTTTTCTGGGAGGAGATAGCCCCTTGGATTAAGAAAATGACACTTATGCCGCGTACACACGACCTGTTTTGCCGTTGGAATAAACTCTGAAGGTTTCTCCAACGGAACTCAGACGGAATTCTATTCAAGCAGTCTTGCCTACACATGGTCAAACCAAAGTCCGACCAAAGTCAAACTGTCCAGAACACGGTGATGTACAGCACGTACGACGGGACTAGAAAAAGCAAGTTCAATAGCCAATAGCCAATAGCTTCCGTCTTGTACTTGATTCAGAGCATGCGTTGTTTTTGGTCCGTCGGAACAGCATACAGACGAGCGGTTTTCCCGATAGGAATTGGTTCCGTCGGAAATATTTAGATCATGTTCTATTTCTAGGTCCGTCAGAATTTTCTAAAAAAAAAGTCCGATAAGGCACACACACGATCGGAATATACGATGAAAAGCTTCCGTCTGACTTTTTCTGTCGGACATTCCGCTCGTGTGTATGCGGCTTTAGACCTGTAGAATTCTCTCCATTACATTTTCTGTTTCATGGGATGCCATCATCTGCTAGGTTTTATAAGAGAAGCGTTACTCCCCATTTGCTAAATGCAATCAAAATATTGATACCTAGATTTTGGAAACAGTCTGGATGTCCCTATACTATAATGGATTGGAAAAGCGTGGTAGAAAAAATAATGGAAGCAGTGAGATGGATACATATGGTTAAAGACCAACAGAATACATTTAAAGATACATGGGCAGGATGGCTGCATTACGCCTCAGAAATAGGGGTGGATTAAACCCTTTTGGGGGCAATGCTGCCTTATGGATCGGATAGTCTGTGAGATGCATCTGGTGGGGGGAAATTTGGAGGAGATGGGGGTTTCTTTTTTTTTGTGTTGTTTCTTTTTTCCTACTCTGGGGGGCACAGTGGAGAGAAGATTGATTTCATTAAAGGAAGAGGATAAGTTATAATAGTAAATTAGGCACGGGATGGGCAACACATAATGGAATCACATAAAGAAGGGTAGATTGAAATGAAAGGTGGAGAGGTATAAAAATGAAATAGTAGAGTGAGATTATATTGAATTAAAACACTAAACATAATAGGACACGAAAATTATACACTTTTTTAAATTTATTTTTTTTATTTTCCTGCAGCTGCGGGCATCATCCCGGTATAACCCCGGAAAGCTCGGCGGGAAGGGGATAATGAGATTTCTCCTCAGAGTTGCCAGGCTGCATAAATGTAAGCTCGACTTAAGCTTGACATTGTCACTGACCCCAAGTCTGGGTGTGACTTAAGCCCTATCATATTCCAGAGGCCCGCAGACAGGCAGTAGCCAAAGAAGTACAGAGGATGTTTGACCTTGAGGCAGTGGCGGATGGTGGTACATTTTTTTGGGTTGGGGCGGCAAACAGTGCACAAGTGCATCTGACTGCTTTTCCTTCCCCTGCTCTCCTCCTCTGCATCACGGGCGTCTTCCCCTTCCCCTGCTCTCCTTGTTTTACAGTGACTTCCGTCTCCTCCCTCCTCCTGGGTAGCCAATTGGAGCACTTCTCCTTTCAGCCAATTGGGAAATGGGTCTCAGACCCGCTTCCCGATTGGCCAGGAGAAGAATCAGTGTGAAAATAGCGAATATTCACCCTTTTTTTAAGCATATTAGAGCCTCCTGCTCTTCCCTCCCATTGGAATTAATGCATCAGGCATCCTGCATGGGGGCCGGACACATGGATAGGTGGGGCAGCACTCATGCGCCCCTAATGGACGGGCCACCCCTGGCTTGGGGTGATAGAGACGTCCAGAAGTGAATGGTATAGTCCTATAGTCTTGGTTCCCAAATCAGTTGGGTCAGGAGCTTTCAGCATAGCATGCATACACACAGTACAAATGTGTCAGATGCCTGGTACCAACTCCACCTGCCCCTACATCATTAATGTGTCTTGCAGTGGTGTCGAGGTTGGTAGAGGAAACCCCTGATGTCAGTGGAAGAAACCTCAGAGTGCAATAGGATATGCCAGCACCTGCCACTCCCGGAAGTCTTAAATGCTCAACATTCTTCAACAAGTTTTGGATTTTCAAAAAAGTGACATTTGGTGGCACAGGCAGCCATATACAGTGCCTTGAAAAAGTACTCATACCCCTTGAAATTCTCCACATTTTGTTATGTTACAACCAAAAACGTAAATGCATTTCATTGGGATTTTATGTGATAGACCAGCACAAAGTAGCACATAATTGTGAAGAGGAAAGAAATGGAAAAATGGCAACGATGTCCCTTAGGTCTGGTATGGATTTTAAGAGGAACCCCCATGCCAAAAAACTGGCGTGGGGTCCCCCCACAATCCATACCAGACCCCTATCCGAGCACGCAGCCCGGCCGGTCAGGAAAGGGGGTGGGGATGAGCGAGCGCCCCCCCCCTCTTGAACCGTACCAGGCCGCATGTTCTCAACATGGGGGGTGGGTGCTTTGGGGAAGGGGGGCGCCCTGCGCCCCCCCAAAGCACCTTGTCCCCATGTTGATGAGGGAAGCACCTTGTCCCCATGTCTGGTCGTGTGTAGGCAGGTCCGTTCGTAAAAAAAGTCCAGCGGAAGTCTGTCAAAAGTTTGTCGGAAAGTCCGTCGGACCAGTCCGGTCGGAAAGTCTGCCCGTGTGTACACGGCATTAGAAGAAAACCTGTTAGAGTCTGCAAAAGACTTGAGACTGGGGCAGAGGATCACCTTCCAGCAGGACAATGACCCTAAAAATACAGCCAGAGCTAGAAATGGAATAGTTTAGATCAAAGCATATTCATGTGTTAGGATGACCCAGTCAAAGTCCAGACTTAAATCCAATTGAGAATCTGTGGCAAGACTAGAAAATTGCTGTTCACAGATGCTTTTCATCCAATCTGACAGAGCTTGAGCTATTTTGCGAGGAAGAATAGGCAAAATTGTCACTCTCTAGATGTGCAAAGCTGGTAGAGACATATCCAAAAAGACTTGAAGCTGTAATTGCAGTGAAAGGTGGTTCTACAAAGTTTTGACTCAGGGGGGCTGAATACAAATGTGCGCCACACTTTTCAGATATTTATTTGTAAAAAACTTGGAAAACCATTTATCATTTTCCTTCCACTTCACAATTATGTGCTACCTTGTGTTGGTCTATCACATAAATTCCCATTAAAATACATTTACGTTTTTGGTTGTAACATGACAAAATGTGGAAAATTTCAAGGGGTACAAATACTTTTTCAAGGCACTGTAGGTAAGCATTCCTTGCTTTATTAGTGGTGATGGCTTTATTTAATTAAATCGATGAGTGTTAAAGTGGAACTATACTGCATCTGAGCACCACAAACCAAAAACGCTATTTAATAAATTTTTATTATTCAAAGCAAACTCACCCATCCATCCATGTCCCCATGCTTTATTTTGCAGATAAATCACTTTGAAAAACACCCCCTAGCATGTCTGACCATCTTAATTAAGGGCAGATTATTAATGTAGCATTTACTCCCAGGAATCTATCTGCCCTTAGCTCAGGGAAGGAAGGCAGGAGGGTGTGCTTAGCTGAGAAAGCCCCTCCTCCCCTCTTGAAGACTCCTGGGATGTATGACATAATTTGCCTAGGCAAGAAAACCAGGATGTAACTAAAGAAATGTAATTAAAAAAGGGTCAAAACATGTAAATATAATATACCTTCCTATCTATTTGGAAATGCTAGCAGCATAAGGATTAAATAGTCAATGTTTATTGAGAGAGTGAAGTTCCACTTTAACATTATGTTCTTTATTTTAATCGGCTGCAAAAACCCCATAATGAATGGAAAATTAGGCCGGGTTCACATATGTCTAGCTGCGGTTCCCCGCATGGGGTCCGGTGCTTCCCTGTTCATCGGTTCAGGTGTGAATCAGGTCTGAATTTTTGACTGAATTGCACCTGAACCGGACCCAAAGATGCACAGGACCCTTTTGGAATGTGGACCGCAGTTTCCCTAGACATGTGTAAACCGGCTCCATTGCAGGCCGGGCACACTCGCATGTCATGCGAATTGGATGCGGGGAAATCGCATCCAATTCGCACATACGTGAACCCAGCCTTAGAAACGCCCTTCTCAAATTGCCAGATTTGTTTCACAGTACTAACCTTTGGGTTTTACACTTGTGGACAAGAATACACAATGTTACATATACTGTATAGTGGACATGTCCAAAAGTTAGTAGATGTGGATACGAGTTTACACATTAATATACTCCATTCTGGACTGCAACTTACTTAAGGACCCAGTAGAGTCCTTACTGAATAAATTCAATAAACAGGTTTTTCACCTTAATGCATAGAAAGCATTAAGGTAAAAAACCTTAAGGCTTTAGAACCCCTTTAACCTTTTACCTTTACCCCTTCTCCCTCTTCTCTTCTCCTCTTCTTACGCTTTCTTTCCTTCTTCTGACTAATATCTACATTTTTTTCTTCCTCTTCTCTTCCTTTTTTCTCTCCACCAATCCTTTGGAACTCTCTGGAAACTATACTCTATAGTCTATATAAGCACCCTAGGGCTCATCTTGAATCCATTTTTTTTTTTTTTATTATTATACAAACCATGAAGGAATCTATAGATAGCTTCAGCCCGGGTTCACACCTATGCGAATTAGATGCGGCTTACACCGCATCTAATTCGCAGGACATTTTAAAATACATTCATATGAATGTATCTGGTTCACATATGTGCGTTGCATTCGCACTGCGCATTGCACAAAAAACGTGTGCGTTTTTTGGGCATTGCGGTGCGAACTACAAGCCTATTATCTCCTATGGGAACGCATCTGATTCGCAGATGCATTGCGTTCTGAACAAGGATTTTCTCTTTCTCCTCACTACACCTCCCCCTCTCCCCCCCCCCTCCCTCCCCCTTTCCCTGCTCTCTAATCCTGAGCAAAAACGCAATGAATCAATTGAACAGGAGATTGTTATCTCCCCAGTGAAACCTGAGCTTCATTTCGCACCGCACATGTGTGAAACCAGGCTCAAGGTAAGGTAAACAGCACACAGCAGTGTCTAGTGCATGCAATCAAGCCTATCCATTTGGCCATATATAGAAATCAGTCAAGGGATTTCTGCACTTAAAATGATTTATTCAAAAATAGTCACATACAAGTGAATTGCATATCATACCAGTTCCAGTTCAACAGTTTTGGGCTGTAAAGCTTGCGCCTTCCTTCACGGTGGAACAAAATTATTATGACAAATAGATTCACATCTCTTTTATATCACCACATTTCATGCGCCAGGAATCTATTAGGTGATCATTGAACAATTAAATCAAAAAAGGAAATTTGCATAACTTTATGCTATTCTTAGAGAGACAGCCTGACATGATGCAATCACCCTCCAAAATCCTGTAGGAAGCACTCCGGCAATATCCTATTATAAAAAACATTTATAAGATAAATATGCACATATAGAAAGATATACTGTATATAAAAAGATTTGTTATTATTACCAATGGGAACATCTCATCCATTTAAATAAATTTTCCATGAGAGTTCCTATTCCCCTAAATATCCATAATATGTTCATATTTTATTCATAAAAAAGCCCAATATATCAAGTGTCCCCCCGGAAATCATATGTATACAGTATCTCACAAAGTGAGTACACCCCTCACATTTTTGTAAATATTTTATTATATCTTTTTATCTGACAACACTGAAGAAATGACACTTCTACAATGTAAAGTAGTGAGTGTACAGCTTGTATAAGTGTAAGTTTGAGGTCCCCTCAAAATAACTCAACATGCAGCCATTAATGTCTAAACCGCTGGTAACAAAAGTGAGTACACCCCTAAGTGAAAATGTCCCAATTAGCCATTTTCCCTCCCCGGTGTCACATGACTCGTTAGTGTAACAAGGTCTCAGGTGTGAATGGGGAGCAGTTGTTTTAAATCTGATGTTATCACTTTTACTCTCTCATACTGGGCACTGGAAGTTCAACATGGTACCTCATGGCAAAGAATTCCCTGAGGATCTAAAAAAAACAATTGTTGCTCTATATAAAGACGCCCTAGGCTATAAGAAGATTGCCAAGACCCTGAAACTGAGCTGCAGCACAATGGCCAAGATCATACAATGGTTTAACAGGACAGGTTCCACTCAGAACAGGCCTTGTCTTGGTCGACCAAAGAAGTTGAGTGCACGTGCTCAGCATCATATCCAGAGGTTGTCTTTGGGAAATAGACATATGAGTGCTGCCAGAATTGCTGCAGAGGTTGAAGGGGTGGGTGGTCAGCCTGTCAGTGCTCACACCATATGCAGCACACTGCATCAAATTGGTCTGTATGGCTGTCGTCCCAGAAGGAATCCTCTTCTAAAGATGATGAACAAGAAAGCCCACAAACAGTTTGCTGAAGACAAGCAGACTATGGACGTGGATTACTGGAACCATGTCCTGTGGTCTGATGAGACCAACATAAACTTATTTGGTTCAGATAGTGTGTGTGTGGCAGGAACCAGATGAGGAGTACAAAGACAAGTGTATCTTGCCTAAAGTAAAGCATGATGGTGGAAGTGTCATGGTCTGGGGCTGCATGAGTGCTGCCTGCTCTGGGGAGCTACAGTTCTTTGAGGGAACTGTGAATGCCAACATGTACTATGACATGCTGAATGCCTTCAAAGACTGGACTGCAGGGCAGTATTCCAACATTTTAACGACCCCAAACACACCTCCAAGACGAGCACTGCTTTGCTAAAGAAGCTGAGGGTAAAGGTGATGGACTGGCCAAGTATGTCTCCCGACCTAAACCCTATTGAGCGTCTGTGGGGCATCCTCAAACGGAAGTTTGAGGAGCGCAAGGTCTCTAACATCCACCAGCTCCGTGATGTCATCATGGAGGAGTGAAAGAGGATTCCAGTGGCAACTTGTGAAGCTCTGGTGAACTCCATGCCCAAGAAGGTTAAGGCAGTGCTGGAAAATAATGGTGGCCACACAAAATATTGACACTTTGGGCCCAATTTGGACATATTCACTTAGGGGTGTACTCACTTTTGTTGCCAGTGGTTTAGACTCCAGTCTCCAGTCCAGTGACTCCAGTGGCAACCTGGGCGGCACAGTGGTGTAGTGGATAACACTCACTACCACAACACTACCTGCCTGGAGTTTGCATGTTCTGCCTGTGCCTGCGTAGGTTTCCTCTGGGTACTCTGGTTTGATCCCACACTCCAAAGACATGCTGGGAAGTCAATTGGCTTCTGTCTAAACTGACCCTAGTATATGAATGTGAGTTAGGGACCTTATATTGTATGTGTATATGTAAAGCGCTGCGTATAATTGACAGCGCTATATAAGTACCTTAAATGATAACAATAATAATAATAACCTGTGAAGCTCTTGTGAACTCCATGCCCAAGAGGGTTAAGGCAGTGCTGGAAAATGGTGGCCACACAAAATATTGACACTTTGGGCCCAATATGGACATTTTTACTTAGGGAGGTACTCACTTTTGTTGCTAGCAGTTTAGACGTTAATGGCTGTTTGTTGAGTTATTTTGAGGGGACAGCAAATGTACACTGTTATACAAGCTGTACACTCACTACTTTACATTTTAGCAAAGTATCATTTCTTCAGTGTTGTCACTTGAAAATATATAATAAAGTATTTACAAAAATGTGAGGGGTGTACTTTTGTGAAATACTGTATATACTACTTGTGCATTATATCCCTGAGGAGCAAATCCAGGAAAATGTATTCTCTATAGAAATAAATGCAAATCAAAGTCAGAGTTCAAACCCCTAGGCTGTAATTCAGGGGTAGGCAATCTGGGGCCCTCCAGCTATTGCAGAACAAGTCCCATCATGCCTCTGGGAGTAATGGTAACTGCCAGCCTTGCAATGCCTCATGGGAAATGTAGTTCCACAACAGCTGTAGGGCCCCAGGTTGCCTACCCCTGCAGTAATGTATCCAGGCGATTTATCCATTGTACCTCCAATTTTCTTCATTTCAAATCTCAATTTCCCCCTCGTCTATTTATAGGAACTGCATCAATTACCATATACCGGAGTTGTGAAACAGTGTAACCCACTTCCACAAAATGTGTTGCAAGGGGCAATTTTGTTAATTTATCCCTTATTGAGTATTTATGCCTAGCTATTCTCTCCTTTACTTTTTGAGTGTTTTTTCCCACATATAAAAGGCTGCGTGGACATTTTATTATATAGATGACATATCATGATTGGCATGTATAATACCCTTTAACCACTTCCCGACCTCCGCACGTAAATATACTGCGTCAGGTTGGCAGCCCTGCGCGAAACGACGTACCCGTATGTCGCTTGCTCCTGCAGTCAGGGGATGCACGTGTGCTCCGCCACCTTGCCCGCGGCGATCGGTACGTCACTTGCGCCTGTGGGCAGGGGGCGCATGTTTTCTCCTCTGCCTTGCCCGCGGCGATCGGATTCATTACAGAACTTCAGATCCAGGCCAATGATATCTGGCCTGGACCTGCTGATCGGTTCTGACAAATGAAAATACTTCCTCTGCCTGTAAATGTAAACACAGGCAGAGGAAGTGATGTCACCTCCCCTTGTGGAATCCTTTTTGGTTCCAGAGTGCAGAGAGAGGACATCTAAAAGTAAGTTGCACCAACAGTACACGTTGGCACACATTTCACACCCCGATCACCCCCGATCACCCCCAGTTAACCCCTTCACTCCCTGTCACTGTGTCACCAAGTGCAGTTTTCAAATTTTTCAATGATCACTGTACTGGTGTCACTTGTGACACTAAATAGTGTTAGGGCAGTTAGTAGTAGGCCCAGGTAGCTTTAGGGTACCCCCCTAATAAAGGTTTAACCCCTTGATAGCCCCACAGTTAACCCTTTCACCCCCTGTCACCAGTGTCACTAGTATATTTTCTGATCGCTGTATTAGTGTCACAGGTGATGCTAGTTAGTTGGTTAGTTTCACCGTCACTCTTTTATAGCATCAGGTTACCCCCATATATTACCTAATAAAGGTTTTAACCCCCTGGTCACCCCCTAGTTAACCCTTTCACCCTTTGTCACCAGTGATCACCATATTAGTGTCACAGGTGACGCTAGTTAGCTTTTTATAGCATCAGGGTACCCTTCGTATATTACCTAATAATGGTTTAACCCCCTGATTGCCCAGCGGGTGACATCAGTTAGGTTTTAGCATCAGTTAGGGTCAGCGTCAATCCCAGGCAGTGTCAGATTAGTGCCAGTAGTGTTAACACCCACGCATGCACCATACACCTCCCTTACTAGTAAAGTGTTTGAACAGATCAATATCTTTGATCTGATCAGATCTATACTAGCGTCCCGAATAGTTTTCCCAAAAATGCGGCATTAGCAGGATCAGCTTAGATACCTGCTAGCACCTGTACTTAGCTCCTCCGCCCAGCCCAGCCCAGCCCAGCCCACCGAAGTGGAGTATCAATCGATCACTGTCACTTACAAAAAACAACACACATAACTGCAGTGTTCACAGAGAAAGGCCTGATCCCTGCAAATGCTAACAGTTTTTTGGTAGCAATTGAAGCAGGCTCTGACAATTGGGTGCTTTTTTTGCCTGTGAGTCGCACTAGTTGTACCTATAAATTCAGAGGCCAAAATGTCCAAACAGAGGTACACTAGTGAAGAGGCCTACATGCTGCTGAGCATGATAGATGAGAGCGAAGGGGAAGCCGCCTCACTGTCAGATTCAGGCTCAGTATACAAACCAGTAGAGAGCAGCGGCACCCTGACAGATAGCTCTGATGACGGAGTAGTGGTCCCTGCTAAGGTCAGGCGTACCCGACCCCATTATTCTGTTATTGAGGTGCAAGAGCTGCAGGGATCTCGTATGGAGCAGAGAGCCAGTACTAGTACCGCTCCTCCTTCTGGTGAACTGGCAAGCACCAGCGGCCTATTACATCCTGGTCATAGACAAACCAGCACTGCAGTAAGACGTGGTGATGTAGCGAGTCCCATAAGTGCAGTTCAAGCTGGTGCGGGGGCTAGCACAAGTAGTCCCCCACAGCCACCAAGAAGACAATGGCAGGCCCTTAGAACCCATAGTGCCATTCCAGCTGCATATGCCAATCCACCACTTCTGCAGCACCCATACTTCCCCCATTCCCTGGCTAACCCGGAATTCAGGTGGAAAAGGTTGATTTTATATCACTTGATTTTTATTCACTGATTTTTCACGGAAGATCTCTATAGATCTATTGTGGACCAAAGCAATTTGTATGCTGGTTAATTCATTGCCGCTAATCCCCAGTTGACCCTTGCCAGAGATTGGAAACCTGATACGGTTTCTGAATTTAAGAACTTTCTGGGCCTATCCCTCCTCATGGGCATAACTAAAAAAGTGAGTTGCGGTCATATTTGTCCACTGACCCAATTCACCATATGCCCGTGTTCTCTGCTTCCATGACCAGGATGCAATACGAGCAGATCTTGCGGTTCATGCATTTTAATGACAATTACAGTTGTCCTCAGAGTGACCCTGAATTTGATCGGCTACATAAAATTCGGCCCCTCGTAAACGACTTCAACCAACAGTTTGCAGCCTTGTTTATTCCCGATCAAGTTGTCTGCATTGACGAGTCCCTGATTAAGTTTTCTGGCCGCTTGACTTTCAAACAGTATCTCCCCAGCAAGCGTTCCAGATATGGGGTTAAGTTGTATAAGCTCTGTGACAGAGCCACAGGCTATACATATATTTTTATGGTTTACGAGGGAAAAGACAGTCATGTGGAGCCCCACAACTGCCCAGACTACATAGGGAGCGCTGGCAAGGTTGTTTGGGACTAGGTGTCACCCTTATTCGGAAAGGGGTACCACTTGTACGTGCACAATTATTACACAATTACACAAAATAAGTAATATCTAGTGCTCTCTGTATATCATATCATAGGTTTGTTTATTTAAAATTGAATAAAAACTCACAAGCGTAGCACTGTACCTCAGTGCTAAGGATCAAAGCAGTCATAGAAACGGCGTGTCTTCTGGAATCAGCATCGGGACGCGGTTGACGTCACGAATGTATTATGATATCAGTAATGATATCAGTATTTTCAGCTGCTTATTTCCTAGGGATTATTGTTGCGCTGGTTGATTTTTCTTCTTTAAATGTTTTATCAGGTTTGCTTTTCAGGTATGTGATTTTTTTGTACTTTACTAAAAAGAGAACTAGTGGCTAGTATGTCCTAGTAGATAAGACACCTCATCCCAAAAATGGAGTATGATAGAGAACAAAGGGTTATAGCAGTGCCAACGACAACTAAACACAATAGATATAGTAGAAATATATTACATTTTATTACAAAAAGTTTAAAAACCAAACGTTACAAATTGTTAAACCACAATATAGAAATGGAGCACTATATGGTTATTCTGTTGACCAAAAACGCTGATGGTAAGTGGTAGTGGCAGGTCAAAACATTGGCTTCATCAGGGGGATACAATAGAACAACAAAAAAATGTGGCTCTAAAAAAAGAAAAAGAAACAATCACAAAAAATCTAAATTAAAAAATAATGTAATATAATACACTTCACTGAATGATTGATCAGCATGGTACCCAATGTCCAATCCATGTTCCCCCAATGACCCAACCCCCACCAAAAAAGGAGCTACCATATGATGGAAATAAAACCCCAAGGTTCCCATAGCCCCAAACATACCCTATCAGGCCCGCGGGACAGGATCAATGCAGTCCAGTGTCTGAGGGTGACAGCTGCAAACTGCCACATAATTGGCTGCAGAGGGCTTTTAAGGAAAGCCTTCTAAAAACTAAAAAGAAAAATTAAGATAAATAAAAATGTTTCTAAACTAAGAAATATCGTACTTAATTATATTGGAAAAGGGCTAAAAAGCCTCAATACATATCAAAACCATAAATGTTGAATAATAAGATAGAAAGGGGCGTTGGTAATATCAATTTCATGCACTTGAATTGTCTGGAGCAGCTATACTGAATGATAGGCAAATGATTAGCTAAATGGACAGTAAAATTTGTAATTAGGAATATAGATCATAAATTTGAAGAGTATAAACGAACTATATAAAAGGCTTCAATATATTGAAAATTAAATGCTTACCCATGAATGAATGAGTACATTCAAGGGCATCAATGGGCCTAAAAGATGGTATGTGTCAGAAAACAGCAGTGTTGAAAAAAAACAAAGCCACACAAAAGGACCAGAGATGTCCAGGTGATCCGTGTGCATGGATCTGGTTCAGTAAGAAAAAATCAAGAATCAGAGCTGGTGCCTATTTAGGCATCTCAAAGAAAAAGTTGAACGAGGATTCGTAGAGAGAAGATTACCTTACATAGAGATATCCAGCACATCAACGCCCCAGTAAGTCAGCAAGTAAGGAATCACAGCGGCCACCTTTTAAACCCCCCACCTGTTCGGCATAAGCAATTAGCCAATCGGGAGCAAAAAACGGCCAGTGCGCCTGCGCAGTGTCAGTGAACAAGTGCCTACAATGCCCAGAGTGCCGAGCGCGACATGCATCACGTGGTGTGGAGCCAACCACACAACGGAAACAAGCATGGGCGTAACCAATGCAACGGGCCTGCCAGTGGGGTTGGAGAGATTAAATAAAAAACCCTACTAAGGGAGGAAATTAAAAGAGGTCAATGTTGAGCTTGACAGACAGAGGGGCGTAGGAGGCAGAAGGGGTGAGCCAGCTGTCAATAGACAGTCGGCCCTAGGGTGTCCATACAGCCAAAGGCTATAGGGGCATGTCGCTCCGAGGAATCTGGACAACCTCCGATCAAGAGTCGGGGGGCTGGCAGGGAAAATGGAGAATGGTAGCAAAGGGAAGGAAGCAGAGGGAGAAGGTTTGGGGGACAGGACAGACACAGTATATTCATGTAGTGATCCATATACATGACAATATATCCAAGTGATCAATCATCCAGAAACTTGACATATCTGGGTGTAATATAGATTTAAACATCCTAATATAATAATATACAATTTTACACTTAATACATAGAATCTTTTGATCACAATACTCAAAACAATATGCATCTAATAATTCATAAAATAGACATGATTATAATGAACAATAGTAATAATTTTAAAAGCAATGTATGAGCACAGTCATTTCTATATGGATCCCAAAGATGTTCAAGGGATCAAAAGAGCAGTGAACAGGTAAAGACTGAAATGAGGAGGGAACAGGATGGAAAAAGGGGAGAACCAAATGCAGCCAGTCGATCAAAGACATTAGAGACAAAAGATGGATGTACATAGGAAATTCAAATATTCATTGCATAAGATCGAACATATACCGGTAGTTCATAACAAAAATGTTTATTTTTAATTATCTATTTATAGGAAAGATTTACAACTGATATATTCATTTAGCCCTGGATATTTAATGGCATCCAAACTATGTATCCATCTTGTCTCCAGCTGCAATAGGGCAATATCGATATCACCGCCTCGAGCATGTAGAGGTACATGCTCGAGTGCTGCAAAACGAACATCGCTGGGATCATAGTCATGTTGACTTGCAACATGTCTATTGAGAGCAGTGGTAGTTAGTCGTTTGTATAAAGGCATAATGTGGTGCTTAATACGCTTATGGAAAGGGCGATTCGTCTTTCCAACATAAAATCATCCACAGACGCAAGTGGCTAAATAAACCACTCCAACTGTTTTGCAAGTGACTCTATGTTTGATAATATGTGCCTGCCGTTAGGGAGAATAATGTCTCTAGAGTTGATAATGAAGGGACAAATGTCGCAGCTTTCACATGGGAAGGTACCAGTGATAGAAAGGTTCACTGGATTTCTACGCATGTGGTGGCTATTAACTAGAAGATCCCACATTGAGGGGGCATGTCTATACGTGATCTCGGGATAGGATTTTATGTATTTTTTGATAGTATTATCAGCAGTCAATAATGGCCAATATTTATTGAAGATACTTCTCATCTGAGTATGTTGTTTTGAAAATTGAGCAATAATCCGGTTGGTCGGATTTTGAAGGTTTTTTTTGAATGAATGAGGTCATGTCTATTGAGTTTGGTTACTCTGTTGAATGCCCTTTTAAGTAGAGATCGACTGTAACCTCATTGATGATAATTTTGTCACTACTTTCTCTTTAGAATAGAACAAAATCTTTGCGATTCTTAAGGCGCATCTCCCCATTTTGTATGCTGACAAGGATTTGTACTCTGTTATCTAGGACGGTTGTCCATTTTCCAGTAGAAGGGCCCCCAGTCTGGGAAGTATGTTGTCACCCAGCTTGTTTTGCTCCCAGAAGTCAAACAAATCGCAGACCTGGCTTTCCACTGTAGGTTCCTACATGTGTGTCCATAACACCTGTAGGCAGTGTCATAGACATAAAAAAAGCACCTCAGTTTTTTCTTTTTCTACCAAGAAAACATATACCATCAAACAGTATATAAACTGCAACTCTAAATCGGTGGTATATGTTATTCAGTGTAGTGCCTGCAGTCTACAATACGTTGGGTGCACTATACGCCCGTTGAGAGTTAGAATCTCGGAACATGTGAATGACACTACAAATACTAATGCTAAAAATATCTCAAATGTGTCAAAACATTTCTGGGAATTCTATCATGGTAATCTTGACACTTTTTCCTTTTTTGGTGCTGAACAGGTTAAAAAAACCCCAAGAGGAGTTGACACTCATCATATTTTGCTCAAGCGTGAAGTATGGTAGATACATACCCTCAATACTAGAAAACCACATGGTTTGAACGATAGGATGGATATAAATCTTTTTTTAACATAATCGCATTTTTCAACATAGTTGCATTGTTTGATACATTTATCGCACCATTTTGAATATGCTTTATTTGTTCATGATATGTTTCTCATATGCCTGCTGTGCTTCTCTTTCTTTTCTCCATGTGTTTTTAATTGTTTTGATTGCTCTGATTAGGATGCACCCACCCTATTTGGAGTGCTTACTCTGTTATAAATATCACTTTTTAAATCAAACATGTATGCTTTGATGAAGGCTTTTTTAGCCGAAACTTAGCCTGTACCTGTGTACCCATGTAACCCAATAAAGGACTTTTATTCAAGAGCATCCGAGTCGCCAGCCCTTTTCTGATTCAAACTTTGTTAAATGCCCTTTTAAGTAGAGATCGACTGTAACCTCATTGATGAGGTCCGTCATATAGGTCTTTAGCTGCAAGATGAAAATGTGCATCTAGAGTACAATTCCTCCTGAGTCATAAAATCTGAATATAAGGGATACCCTGTGACAGGGCAGATGCTCGGGCGTGTGCACATATGTTCCTATGAGAACGAGCTGTACTGGGCAGCGGCACACGAATGTGTACAGAGACACACGGCGGGCGCACGTGTGCAGGAACGCGCGACAGGCGCTTGCTAACTCGGCTTGGCACCAGTTTCCCTTTAAAAAGACAACAGCTGCTCCAGTACAGTGCTGTCTGATCTGCAGCTTTACCTGAGTCTAATCCTGTACCTGCTGTTATTACCTGATCCTGCTTTGTCTGACTACTGCTGCCTTCTCCTCTCCTGACCCGGCCTGCCTTGACACTGCTATTTCTGAACCTGTTGATCTGCTGTTGCCAAACCACTTCCTGCTCACTGACTACTCTTTGCCTGCTGAATTTACTACCTGATTATCCGTGTTGACCCGGCTTGTCTCACTTGCTTCAGTCTATTCCTGATCCAGTTTCCGTCTACATCCAGGGGTCGCTGACCCACACCTGTAACCACCACTTCCAACTGCCTCTACAGTCCAGTCTATCCGGTGGATCCTCTCTACTCATCTGTATGAGCTACCACGGATCAAAAAGGTTTGAATGGCTTGGTACAGCTTAGTGCTGTTGTTGGTCCAGCATTAAAGATTCATATAAAGAATCTGTTCACCAGTCTCTCCAAAAGACTAATGGCCAAAAACATAAAGTTTCACTCCTACCTCGCTGTGCTCTTCTACCACTGTTGCAACCTCAGTGGTCCCCGAGCCAGGGCTGTAAGAGAGGTCTCCTTCTACAGTTGGGCTCTGATACCAGGTACCTGACACTGAGGGTGTGCGCTGGTGGCATGAAGAATTGTATTGCCAGCAGAGGGCTTGCGGTATAAAGATGAATGTAAAATATCATCATTACCAACATTGATTTGTGGATCTAGAAAGTTAATCTTAGACTGACTACATTCCATTGTAAAACTGAGGTTACAGGCATTGACAGCCAATAAGTCTATCAGCTGTGAGAGCTCATCCCGACCACCTGACCATAAAATAAGAACATCATCAATATACCTGTACCAGGCGATGTCATGCTGGAGTAGTTCTGATAAGGAATCATTGGAAAAAAGGTCCCTCTCCCACCCCCCAGGTACAGGTTGGCATAAGAGGGGGCACACTTGGTCCCCATAGCCACCCCCTGCACCTGGAGTAAGTGGGAGGAACAAACATAAATACATTTCTGGGTCAGGATGAACTCCAACAGCCGAAGGACAAACTGGCTGTATTCACTGGACATTGGTCTGCGTTCATTTAAATGGGTATGAACAACCTCTATCCCCTTGGCATGTGGGATGGAATTGTATAGAGTTTCCACATCTAAAGCTACCAACCATGTATTAGGAGGAACCAGTTTCCCATCTATATTACGAAGCAGGTCAATTGTATCCTGAACGTAAGAAAAAAGGGAAGTCACGTGCAGGGTTAAATATTTGTCTACCAAAGCACTAGCATTCTTGGTCAGGCTCTGACAACCTGAGATGATGGGTTGTCCCGATGGCTGTTGCAGTGACTTGTGCACCTTTGGCAAGGAATAAAATGTAGGAATTTTAGAGTTTTTCACATTTAAATAGTTCCAGGTGCTCAAGTCAATTATACCTGATTGGTAAGTCTTAAAAATTAAATTGTAATATTCACTGGTAAAGTTTTCTATTAAGGTTTTGCAAATGGGCCGGTACCAGTCTCTGTTGTCAAGGATGTCCAGGCACATACGTTCGCATGCCAGGACATCCATGATGATGAAATTGCCGCCTATATCAGCCGGCTTAATAACTAGCTCTGGATGGCGTTGGAGATCCCTAAGGGCCTCCCGATGTTTAAAGGAAAGATTGTGAGTATGGAGTTTATCCAATTCCATATTTTCAATCTCAGAGGTAGTTTGTTGAACAAAAGCCCAAATATCGGGGTTTGTCTGAAGTAGGGAAAAGGCCCAAGATTTTGGTTTAAATGATAAAGGGGAGGGAAGTATACACCGGGGACGATGACAACAAGTGATAGAAAATTGGATGGTTCCTCGTCACTAGTGTGTCCCTCCTCCCAGAGCTGCATAAGGTCATCCATAGCCTGGAGTTCAGTGTCAGAGAATTCTGAAGTGGAAAAATCAGAAGATTCTTTAGAACAGGGTTTATCATAAATGACTTTAAACAATAAACGTTTAGCGAACAAGTGTATATCCTTAATCAATTGAAATCTATCAAGGTCTGTGAAAGGGCAGAACGTAAGACCGAGTTTTAGCACATAAACCTGCTCATTGGTTAAAGTTACCGATGATAGGGTGATAACTTCTAATCCTGGGGAGCCCGGATTGACAGGAGCTGTATTGGGTTGAGTGCTGAGTCTGGTGTTTTCCCTAAAAAAATAGGTGCCAGTTTCGGGTCAATAGATTGAGTGCTTGTGGGAAATAGCGAGGATAGAGTGGGTTCACTGACGGGTCATAGAAGAAGATAAAGAAGAAGGAGCAGGGGTGGTGACACCAAGTGTGGGATGTGATAGTGAATTAGATAACAAAGGTGTGGAAGAAGGTCTACCAGAAGAAGTGAAAGGGGTAGACGACTGTGCATTAGTGAGGTGAGTATGAACCACCGAGAGTCGACGAGTGGAAGTGGGTCCAAAAGTGCGGTGTAGTGAGTCCGTGGAGGTAGTGGTACGGTCCCCTTTTCTTTTCTTTGGGTGTCCTGTCCTGAGAGAGATCACAATAAGTGGTGGAAGAGCTAGGTGAAAAAGACACAGAATTAGCATTGGGTACTACATTATCAGATTTGGGTACATCAGAAGTATAGGGTTTGGAAAAGGGTTTATTAAAAACTGTTTGGTTCCACTTGAAGGCACAGCCATTCTCATGGGCAGATTTGTCCCAGAGAAATTTACCCTCTTTAGTGTTTATAACACCCAATGTGTACTCCTCCAGATGCACCCGCAGATCTTTTTCTCGCTTGGTGAACCTAGGGAAGGGTACACCGAGTGCATGCTCCTGTTGCCAATTATTTATCTGAAGATCAAGCTGATTAAGTTCAGATTCATATTGTTTACAAAGAATGGAAATCATTTGGAAGGAGCACATCTGAAGACTATGCTCCCAAGATTGTTTGAGAGAATCATTGATTTTCCTGATGTTTGGGAATATTTGAATCCTCAAACACCAAGGAACAATATTATTTTGTGAATATTTTTCAAAATATGACTTGTGCCAATAGATTCGTCATTTCTTTTCAAGGAGATGCTGCAGTCTCATAAAAGCCCGATCTAGATCAGTTTGAGATGATCGAATTTTTGTCATCAGGCCCTCCCAAGCCTCACCACAAAAATCAGTCATAATAATCACTTCTCAAATTGTACTAAATATGTGTCAATCTAAATGCAGATAGTTACTAAGCAGCAAAAAATCAATCGAAATTCAAACTAATTAATACAACAAATTATTTGAAAGGAAAAAGTAAAAGAAAACCATAAATAAGTAAATGCAAAAGAGCAACAAAACCATATAATAAATCGTGGAAAAAGAGAGCTAGTATGTCCTAGTAGATAAGGCATCTCATCCCAAAAAATAGAGTATGATAGAGAACATGAAAGGGAGGGGATTATAGCGGTGCCAACGACAACTAAACACAATAAATATAGTACAAATATATTACATTTTATTACAAAAAGTTTAAAAACCGAACGTCACAAATTGTTAAACCACAAAATAGAAATGGACCACTATATGGTTATTCTGTTGACCAAAAACGCTAATGGTAAGTGGTAGTGGCAGGTCAAATCTTCCCTTCTAGTTTCGCCAAAACATTGACTTCATCAGGGGAATAGAATATAACAGAAAAATGTGGCTGTAAAAAAAGAAAAAGAAACAATCACAAAAAATAAAAATTTAACAATAATGTAATATAATACACTTCACTGAATGATTGATCTGTATGATACCCAATGTCCAATCCATGTTCCCCCAATGACCCAACCCCCACCAAAAAGGGAGCTACCATATGTTGGAAATAAAACCCCAAGGTTCCCATAGCCCCAAACACTACACCCCTACACTATCTGGCCCCCTCTTTCCTTTAATCCCCCTCCTGCTCCACTGAGAGACAAAGACCCACTAACAGCTCCATCCAGCCCAGGAATCCAAGTGAGAGGCAGTTAGGAGTACAAGGGAGAAGCAGCCATTACCAGCAACTTTATGTGGTTACCTCTTTACCACAAGGTAAGAGGCCACTTCACACCACTCAAATTGGAAAAAATCTGTGAGCCACAATGATCTTATGCCTTGCTTGTGCTACCTCCAGCTGCATGCGCTAATCACGCTTCATATAACGTGCATAGGATAAATTTACAAGTTATGCGCTGCGCTTGGGTGACCCCAAAAACAATATTAATAATAACCAACTCTGTGCTTACTAGTGCGTTAATATTAAATACAAATAATATGAATGTTGAATAAATAAACAAGGTGTGAAAAAACAAGTGCTGGTTACACCATAAATGAGTGCTTAATAGTGCTTGTTACACCATACATAGTGTCTTAATCAACATAAAAAGTGCTTAGTGCTCAATATAAAGTATCCTGCTTGTTTAAATGAAAAAAATTAATAAATAATAAATAATGAAAAAAAGTTCTCTTTGGCACTCTAAATAGTGCGTGCAAATAATGTCCAGCAGTGATAATAAAACAATGCGTGCAGGTGGTGTTCAGCTGTGACAACAATCCAACATCATGCCGAAGATATCCTGAGTGCTGCAAAACATGCTCCGGTGCTCATTCGTGACCCCCTTAAGCTAATGTGCTCACCTCAGAGCGTGTGACTCAGCTTCTACCCTGAGTCCAAATACGCTTTGGAGCCACCCCTGGGCTCAGTCTCAGTGTCTGCTGCACTCCTCCAGCTGGAAACAATGTGGCTCCATACATATAAATGAAAAGGAAACTCTATAGTGTAATATAGTCAAAATAAAAGAAAACGCTGCCCAAACCGGGGTACTCACATGGCACTGGTGCGTCAGTGCACCATACTATAACGGCTATCACCATACTATAACGGATATCCCCCTAATGATGACACGTGATCCCTGTGTCGAAGACGCGTAGGGGAGGGGCCAGGACGGAGAGACTGACACGGACTTTACACCAGCGCTGTCCCAGCACAGCATACCGCACCAAACATCCATTGATTTTGCATAGAAAGCCGTTATAGTATGGTGCACTGACGCACCAGTGCCATGTGAGTACCCCAGTGTGGGCAGCGTTTTCTTTTAATAAAAGTATTTTGACTATATTACACTATATAGTTTCCTTTTCATTTATATGTATGGAGCCACATTGTTTCCAGCTGGAGGAGTGCAGCAGACACTGAGACTGAGCCCAGGGGTGGCTCCAAAGTGTATTTGGACTCAGGGTAGAAGCTGAGTCACACGCTCTGAGGTGAGCACATTAGCTTAAGGGGGTCACGAAGGAGCACCGGAGCATGTTTTGCAGCACTCAGGATATCTTCGGCATGATGTTGGATTGTTGTCACAGCTGAACACCACCTGCACGCATTGTTTTATTATCACTGCTGGACATTATTTGCACGCACTATTTAGAGTGCCAAAGAGAACTTTTTTCATTATTTATTATTTTTTTCATTTAAACAAGCAGGATACTTTATATTGAGCACTAAGCACTTTTTATGTTGATTAAGACACTATGTATGGTGTAACAAGCACTATTAAGCACTAATTTATGGTGTAACCAGCACTTGTTTTTTCACACCTTGTTTATTTATTCAACATTCATATTATTTGTATTTAATATTATCGCACTAGTAAGCACAGAGTTGGTTATTAATAATTTTGTTTTTGGGGTCACCCAAGCGCAGCGCATAACTTGTAAATTTATCACTTCACACCACTGTGTGTCCTGTGCACGAAGAGGAGATCACCCCCATGCTATCAGCACTAGGGATGAGCTTCGTGTTCGAGTCGAACCCATGTTCGACTCGAACATCGGCTGTTCGCCCGTTCGCCGAATTGCGAACGATATGGGCCGTTCGCGCTAAATTCGTGTGGCGCGTCACGGCCCATAATTCACTGCGGCATCGCAGTGCATTGCTGGCTGATGATTGGCCAAGCATGCACTATGACCCGCATGCTTGGCCAATCACAGCGCCGTCAGTAGAGAGAGCTGTAATTGGCCAAAGCCAGGGTGGCTTTGGCCAATTATGGCTCAGGGGATTTAGTACACACCCCACACTATATAAGGCCGCCTGCACGGCGGCCCTGTGTAGTGTGTGTTCCGGTGTGCTGAGAGATAGAGAGAGAGACAGTGTCATTTGATTTGAGTTAGATAGATTAGGCAGAACAGTCAGTCAGTTAGCTGCACTTACAGTGTATTGTGTATATATATGCATCCCAGGTGTTGCATATATATATATATACACTGTATTCAGTTTAGCTAGATCCGTTCCTGTTATCTTCTATCTAGACTATTTACATTTAATGCAGTGCGTCCTGCTCACAGTGTTCAGCTAGATCCGTTCCTGCTATTTACATTTAGTGCAGTGCGTCCTGCTCACAGCGTTCAGCTAGATCCGTTCCTGTTATCTTCTAGACTATTTACATTTAGTGCAGTGCGTCCTGCTCACAGTGTTCAGCTAGATCCGTTCCTGCAATTTACATTTAGTGCAGTGCGTCCTGCTCACAGTGTTCAGCTAGATCCGTTCCTGCTATTTACATTTAGTGCAGTGCGTCCTGCTCACAGTGTTCAGCTAGATCCGTTCCTGCTATTTACATTTAGTGCAGTGCGTCCTGCTCACAGTGTTCAGCTAGATCCGTTCCTGTTATTTACATTTAGTGCAGTGCGTCCTGCTCACAGTGTTCAGCTAGATCCGTTCCTGCTATTTACATTTAGTGCAGTGCGTCCTGCTCACAGTGTTCAGCTAGATCCGTTCCTGCTATTTACATTTAGTGCAGTGCGTCCTGCTCACAGTGTTCAGCTAAATCCGTTCCTGCTATTTACATTTAGTGCAGTGCGTCCTGCTCACAGTGTTCAGCTAGATCCGTTCCTGCTATTTACATTTAGTGCAGTGCGTCCTGCTCACAGTGTTCAGCTAGATCCGTTCCTGTTATCTTCTAGACTATTTACATTTAGTGCAGTGCGTCCTGCTCACAGTGTTCAGCTAGATCCGTTCCTGTTATTTACATTTAGTGCAGTGCGTCCTGCTCACAGTGTTCAGCTAGATCCGTTCCTGCTATTTACATTTAGTGCAGTGCGTCCTGCTCACAGTGTTCAGCTAGAGCCGTTCCTGCTATTTACATTTAGTGCAGTGCGTCCTGCTCACAGTGTTCAGCTAGATCCGTTCCTGTTATCTTCTAGACTATTTACATTTAGTGCAGTGCGTCCTGCTCACAGTGTTCAGCTAGATCCGTTCCTGCTATTTACATTTAGTGCAGTGCGTCCTGCTCACAGTGTTCAGCTAGATCCGTTCCTGTTATCTTCTAGACTATTTACATTTAGTGCAGTGCGTCCTGCTCAAAGTGTTCAGCTAGATCCGTTCCTGTTATCTTCTAGACTATTTACATTTAGTGCAGTGCGTCCTGCTCACAGTGTTCAGCTAGATCCGTTCCTGTTATCTTCTAGACTATTTACATTTAGTGCAGTGCGTCCTGCTCACAGTGTTCAGCTAGATCCGTTCCTGTTATCTTCTAGACTATTTACATTTAGTGCAGTGCGTCCTGCTCACAGTGTTCAGCTAGATCCGTTCCTGTTATCTTCCTACTGACAGGCAGGCTTGTCTGGTTACAGTATATAAAGCTACCTGAAGAAAATTACAGGTGTTCTATTTGATCCTATTAGTACCACGGTCAGGCAGCTAGACTATTTACATTTAGTACAGTGCGTCCTGCTCACAGTGTTCAGCTAGATCCGTTCCTGTTATCTTCCTACTGACAGACAGGCTTGTCTGGTTACAGTATATAAAGCTACCTGAAGAAAATTACAGGTGTTCTATCCCAGCTTAGTGCAGCTACAGGCCATTAGTATGTCTGGAAGGCCAAGAAGGAGAGGCAGACAGTCACAAGCCAATAAGAGAGGGCAAGCAGGCTCTGTGTCTAGTGCTGGTCGTGGAGACGGTGCATCCTCATCAGCACGTGGCCATGGGACACGCTTGGCCTTTTTTTCGGCAGCTGGCCGTGTTGAGCCGCAACATGCGGAAGACTTGGTCGAGTGGATGACCAAGCCGTCCTCATCCTCCTCATCCTCTCTCACCCATGCCCAGGGTGCTTTGTCTGGCAAAGCAGCGGCCTCTTCCCTCAGCTCAATGTCATCAGTGACTCCTTCCCTAGCTCCACCATGTCTTCATGAGGATTCCCTCGAACTGTTTGACCACAGTGTTGGGTACATGCTCCAGGAGGATGCCCAGCGTTTGGAAGGCTCTGATGACGATACTGAGCTCGATGAAGGCAGTAACATGAGCACGGACAGAGGGGGTGCCCAAGAAGGACAGCAATCTGGCAGTCATGCTCCCCCTGCTGCAGCATACTGCCAGGTTTGCTCCAGTGATGAGGAGGGAGGGGATGATGAGGTCACTGACTCAACGTGGGTGCCTGATAGGAGAGAGGAGGAGGAGGAGGAGGAGGAGGAGGAGGCGGCGGCACATCACCAACGAGGCAGGATGCCCTCCAGGAGCCAGCCTAAGGGCAGCACATTGACTGCATCACACCCCAAAGCTCCACATGTGCAGGGCGCTGCAGTCTCTGCGCGTTATTCAAAAAGTTCTTTGGTGTGGGCCTTTTTTGAGACGAGTGCATCAGATCGCACCGCTGCTATTTGCAACATATGTCTCAAGCGTATCTCGCGTGGCCAAAACATCTCCCGCTTGGGTACCACATGCTTGACCAGATATATGTTGACCTGCCATGCAGTTCGTTGGCAAGCGTATCTAAAAGACCCACACCAAAGAACAAAGAGGATCTCTCCTTGCTCCTCATCAGCTGAGATTTCCAACCCCACTAGACCTTCAGTCCTCTCTGAGACCTGCAGTGAGAGGAATGAAGGTGTAGAATTAGGTGTGTCACAGCCAAGTACTTGTGGGCAATCTGCTTTTGGTACACCGACGTCAGATTGTACCAGGCAAATTTCCCTGCCCCAGCTGCTGCACCGCCGAAAGAAGTTTGCTCCCAGCCATCCACATGCCCAGCGGTTGAATGCTAGCTTGGCAAAATTGCTAGCACTTCAACTGCTGCCTTTTCAGTTGGTAGACTCTGCCCCCTTCCGTGAGTTTGTGGAATGTGCGGTTCCTCAGTGGCAGGTACCCAAACGCCACTTTTTCTCACGGAAGGCGATTCCGGCTCTCTACCGGCATGTGGAAGGCAATGTCCATGCCTCGCTGGACAGGGCGGTCAGCGGTAAGGTGCATATTACCGCTGACTCATGGTCCAGCAGGCATGGACAGGGACGTTACCTAAGTTTCACGGCGCATTGGGTGACTCTGCTGGCAGCTGGGAAGGATGCAGGACAAGGTGCAGTAGTGTTGGAGGTTGTTCCGCCACCACGCCTCCAAAATGCTGATTGTGACACACCTCTCTCCTCCACCCCCTCCTCTTCTTCTTCCTCCATGGCCTCTTCCTCGGAACCAGCGGTGCTCCGTAGGCGTTCAAGGGGCTATGCAAGTACGCAGGCCAAAAGATGCCATGCGGTGCTTGAGCTGGTGTGCTTGGGGGACAGGAGCCACACTGGGGCAGAGGTTCTGTCAGCTCTGCAGGGGCAGGTTCAGAGGTGGTTGACGCCACGCCAACTTAAGGCAGGAATGGTGGTTTGCGACAATGGCACCAACCTCCTCTCTGCCCTCCGACAGGGACAAATGACCCATGTGCCCTGTTTGGCTCACATCCTTAACTTGGTGGTGCAGCGGTTCTTGGGCAGGTACCCGGGCTTACAGGATGTCCTGAGGCAGGCCAGGAAAGTCTGTGTGCATTTCCGCCGGTCATATAATGCCAGTGCTCGGCTGACGGACCTCCAAAAGGAGTTTAACCTGCCCAAGAACCGCCTAATCTGTGACATGCCCACCAGGTGGAACTCAACGTTGGCCATGCTGCAGCGGCTGCACACGCAGCAGAGGGCCATCAATGAGTACCTGTGCGACTATGGCACCAGGGCAGGGTCAGGGGAGCTTGTTTTTTTTTCCCCACGCCAGTGGGCCATGATCAGGGATGCATGCACTGTCCTGTCACCATTCGAGGAGGCCACGAGGATGGTGAGCACTGACAGTGCATGCATCAGTGACACTGTCCCCCTTGTCCACCTGTTGGAGCACACGCTGCGTGGAATAATGGACAGGGCACTTGAGGCAGAACAGAGGCAGGAAGAGGAGGACTTCCTTAGCTCTCAAGGCCCCCTTTATCCAGACAGTGTTCCTGCGTGCCCGCCGATCACACAGGAAGAGGACGAGGAGGAGGAGGAGGAGGAGGAAGATTGTGTCAGTATGGAGGTGGAGCCTGGCACTCAGCATCTGCAGCAGTCTTTAAGGGATCAGTCCCAAGGAACACATGGACTTGTACGTGGCTGGGAGGAGGTGGCTGCGGACATTGTTGTCCTTAGTGACCCAGAGGACTCCGGACCGAATGCCTCAGCAAACCTACGCTGCATGGCCTCCCTGATCCTGCAAAGCCTGCGTAAGGATCCTCGTATTCGTGGTATCAAGGAGAAGGACCAATACTGGCTGGCAACCCTCCTTGATCCACGTTACAAGGGTAAGGTTGCGGACCTTATCTTGCCATCGCAGAGGGAGCAGAGGATGAAACATCTTCGGGAGGCCTTGCAGAAAGGTCTGTGCAACACGTTCCCAGAGACTGGGAGGTTACAAACTCCTGTTTCTGGACAACGTGTTGCTGAGGCTTCGGTCAGTCAAAGAAGGAGCGGTGGAGAAGGTGGCCGTCTGACCGATGCGTTCAGACAATTTTTTGGTCCGCAGCCCCAAGGTATGATCGGTTCCAGCAACCATCGCCAGCGTCTGTTTTACATGGTGCAGGAATACCTAGGGGCAAGATCAGACTTGGACACCTTTCCCACCGAAAATCCTCTGGGTTACTGGGTCTTGAGGATGGATCACTGGCCAGAGCTTGCACAGTATGCAATTGAGCTACTGGCCTGTCCTGCATCCAGCGTTCTTTCGGAACGCACATTCAGTGCTGCTGGAGGCGTGGTAACCGATCAAAGGGTGCGTCTGTCCACCGACTCGGTCGATCGGCTGACCTTCATAAAAATGAATGAGTCTTGGATCACTACCAGCTACCAAGCACCTGATGCTGATGTAACCGAATAATTTTTTTTGAAATCTCAGATCCCTTCAAAGACTGCCTATGCTGATGCTGAGTGACTATCCCTGAGTAATTATCCTCTTCCTCCTCAATCATCACGCTGATAGCTTGTAAGAACATTTTTGGTTCTGGGCGCCACCACCAGTGCCTAAGGCACAATTTTTCAGCCCCTGTTTAACAGGGGAGTGTAATTACAATTTTTGATGTAATACTTTGCAGCAGGGCTCGTTCCTGCATTCCAACTAGAGTGTCTGTGAGGGGTTGCAGTGTTGTGGCACCAGCACCAGTGCCTAAGGCCCAATTTTTCTGCCCCTGTCTAACAGGGGCGTGTAATTACAATTTTTGATGCAATACTTTGCAGCAGGGCTCGTTCCTGCGTTCCAACTAGAGTGTCTGTGAGGGGTTGCAGTGTTGTGGCACCAGCACCAGTGCCTAAGGCCCAATTTTTCTGCCCCTGTCTAACAGGGGCGTGTAATTACAATTTTTGATGCAATACTTTGCAGCAGGGCTCGTTCCTGCGTTCCAACTAGAGTGTCTGTGAGGGGTTGCAGTGTTGTGGCACCAGCACCAGTGCCTAAGGCCCAATTTTTCTGCCCCTGTCTAACAGGGGCGTGTAATTACAATTTTTGATGCAATACTTTGCAGCAGGGCTCATTCCTGCGTTCCAACTAGAGTGTCTGTGAGGGGTTGCAGTGTTGTGGCACCAGCACCAGCATGTTTATTATACACTGCATTTGCGTTTTTTGCGATTTTTGCACATATTGATCGCATGTTGCACATTTAATTTATTAATTGCTGTTTTTTGCACAATGTTTTTTGCCTACTTGCACGGTCCATTGAGGCTTTTAGTGATTGTATACTGATTTGAGTGTTTCCAGTAAGCTACTTATCACATCTGGCCTTAAGTATTTATTGAATGATTTTCTTTCACTTTGCACTTTGCTATTACCACCGATTATTGTGGAATATCACACTGCACCTATCGGGTACAAAAGTGCTTTATATTGATTGTACTTATTCTTATATTGTTTCTGTTTTTTATATATTTATATCATTTTACTTGTTCATTTACCTTTGTACTACTACCTCAAGCAGCAAAGGTTTTTTTTTTTTTTAAGAACAGCGCAGCACCAATTTTTACATACCCTATTTCTATTGCTGTATGGGCTGAGCTTGAACTATATTCGGTGCTTGCAGCAGTTCAACTTTCATTCCCCTTCGTTTACATGGTAGCACAGGAATAACTATACATTTCAGTAACAATAGTGCTTATTACTGCACTGTTTATGTTACTTAGCATGTTCTTTTTATTCTTTCTGCGATTTATATTTCATGATTATTTTGAGGTTGCCACTTTGTGGTTTCACTCCTCTCTTTCACTTGTGTCTTTCAAGTTGGCTCTTTCCGTCCAACCTTCGGATGTACTCCGTCTCTACATACTGGGGACAGTTCCTGTCCACCATTCTTGACTTCTTCATTTCTTTCATTCCTTTTCTTTTACTGTACTTACCCTCCCTGTCTCCCTCTCCCCTCTTCCCTTCCTCCTTCCCCCCTCCTGAGCAGACCTTGGGGCACACATGGGTCATTAGGAAACTAGCAGAGGAATCTGTGCACTCTTCCACTCCACCGTTTCCATGTCTCCATTAGATCATATAACTTTAGCCTCCTTTAACTGCAGGGGCTTTAATATCCCAGAGAAAAGGAGCCAGGCATTATATCACTTTCATAAAGCTAAATCCCAAATCTTACTCCTACAAGGGACGCATTTTAAGAGCTCAGCCATCCCAACCCTGAACAACCCCCATTACCACCAATGGTACCATAGTACCAACCCACTTGCTAAGTCCAAAGGGGTGTCAATAGCTTTCCACAAATCCTTTCATCCAGAAGTTCTGGACTCCTCGATAGACCCTACAGGTCATTTTCTTTTCCTTACACTAAAATCTAACTCTTCTATTTTTACAGTTGCTAATGTATATGGACCGAACCAGGACCAGGGGAGCTTTTTTTCTATGATCATAGACAAATTACTCTCGTTTGGGGGTCCCTGTTTCATTCTAGGTGGAGACCTCAATGTGACCCTCTCGCCGGCCGTGGACACCTCCTTCGGTAAGTCCTCCATCCCACACTCCACCCTTACACACATAAAATCACCCTTGCACTCTGCCCAACTATTGGATGTTTGGCGGGTGCAACACCCATTTTAGAGAGATTACAGCTGCTATTCGGTTGCCCTTAATTCTTATAGTCTTATTGACTATTTTCTTGTGTCCCAATCCTTACTTGACATTCCTCTGCAGGCGTCCCTTGGTAATATTCTCTGGTCGGACCACGCCCCCACACACTTAAGCTTGGCCCATCCACCCAAATCCCACAGGACATTCTCATGGCGCTTAAATGACAACTTATTAAAAGATACCCCTTGTGTGACAGCTATTGAGCAGTCGATCCGGAACTTTGTTCAAGTTCACCGCTCAGATGGCACACACTAAATGGGAAGCCCTAAAATGTGTTCTACGGGGAATTTTCATCCAACATGGCACCCGGCTAAAGAAAGCTAGATCGACCGATATCACCAGACTATTGTCCTCTATCCACTCCTTAGAAAGAGCACACAAGAAGGACCTTGACCAAGGTACCTTTGTAGATCTCTCCAACGCCCGCAGAGAATTGCTCCGCATCTTAGATGCAAACACGCTTATAGCTAGAGATAAAGGACGAAACCGCCATTACATGCTAGCAAATAAGTGCGGGCAACACCTGGCTAAGGTCCTTCATCCTTGACCTCCACGTCGCCCTATACCTTATATTTGCACTGCCGGCCAACAAAAGGTTCGAACTACCAAGGGCATTGCAGATGCTTTCCAACACTATTACTCTCAACTATACAATCTCCCCACACGACCTGCACAGTCTCAAGAGCACGATACACGACTCCCTGACATGGAAAAGTACATTTCGGAAACGGCCCTACCACAAATAGATCCTTCTGCTTCTACAGATCTAGATGACCCCTTGATGACTTTCTGTTAGCTATTAAAGGACTGAAACTGAGGAAATGCTGATGGCTTCTCCCCCAGGTTTTACAAATCATTCGCTCATTCCCTAGCCCCACTTCTTACTGCGGCATTCAACTATTTAGATGACGACCACCCCCCCTCTAAGTCCCTTCTTTCTGCCACTATCTCAGTCGTACCCAAACCAGGGAAAGACCCCTCCCAATGTACTAGTTATAGGCCTATTTCTCTCCTTATGCAAACAAAGCCTGGGGAATGCCCAGGAAAAAACCAAAGCCTACTTACCACCAACTCGCAGACAACCAAATTGACCTGTCTAACAGTACGCGTTAAAAACAGGGGTTTAGTCCACACGCATTTGCAAATGCATGCGTAAGCCACAGAGCCTCGTCACGGCACCCTGATATCTGTGGTCCTAACACTAAAATATGAGTGTCCCCACAGTGGAGGCACATGCATTCTGATGGATAAATGCTGGCAGGTGGACTGAAGGGCAGCCCATCCCTTCTTAAAGGTACAGAAGCACACCAGACACCCAGCAAATAGCACCATGGCTGCAAAGGTGCTGGTGCGTTTCTGGACCAATAAACAGGGTGCCGTGACGAGGCTCTGTGGCTTACGCATGCATTTGCAAATGCGTGCGGACTAAACCCCTGTTTTTAACGCGTACTGTTAGACAGGTCAATTTGGTTGTCTGCGAGTTGGTGGTAAGTAGGCTTTGGTTTTTTCCTGGGCATTCCCCAGCCTTTGTTTGCATCTATTTCTCTCCTTAGCTTGGATGTTAAACTCTTTGAAAAGATCCTAGCAAATCGCCTTTCACCCCTCCTACCCTCTATCATACACAGAGACCAAGTGGGCTTTGTCCCTGGTAGAGAGGCCAGGGACAATACCACAAAAACGATCCACCTTATTTCCTACATCCGTAGACACAACCTAAAGGCATGTATCCTCTCTTTTGATGCCGAGAAGGCATTTGACCGGGTCAACTGGCAGTTTTTGCGCCTCTCTCTTGAACAGATTGGACTCGGTCCCTCATTTATATCCAGGGAGATGGCACTCTATTCTCATCCCACAGCCTCTGTCCCTGTCAATGGCTCCTCATCCACCTCATTTCAAATCTCAAACAGAACTAGGCGGGGATGTCCTCTATCCCCCCCACTTTTCGTTTTGGTGATGGAACACCTGGCAACAGCCATTAGACAGAATAGAGACATAGCGGGTATACAGACACCATCATCTGAATATAAACTTTCGCTCTATGCCGATGATCTCCTCGATTATATCCAACAACCTCATACATCACTACCCTCTTTAATGCAGGAGTTTCGTAGATTTGGAGATCTTAGCGATTTTAAGCTCAACATGTCTAAGACAGAGGACCTCAACATATCCTTACCACCCTCTACCTTTACACAAGTACAGACCAACTTTAAATTTCAATGGGGATCAAAGGGCATTTCCTATCTTGGTATTATAATCCCATCCAACTTGTCAGATCTCTACAATCTTAACTAACTCCCCCTTCTATCACGTATACGGAAAGAATTAGATACTTGGAACGCGACACCGCTACCCTGGTTTGGTCGCATCAACACACTTAAAATGGACACCCTCTCTAAATTACTCTACGTATTCCAGACGATACCTATAATTATCCCTAAACAATTCTTTACCTCTCTGAGATCTATGTCCATACGCTTCATCTGGCAACAAGGAATGTCCCGCATCCGTCATACTTTGTTAACATACCCCAAAATACGAGGCGGGGTGTGTCTCCCAGACTTTGAAATGTACCACAGGACTGCTGTCCTCGCTAGGATCCTCGAGTGGTTCCCTCGTCCATTCCCCAAGGCATCCACTGCCATAGAACAAGATCTCTCCATTTCTGACCTTCTGGCTTTGCTTTGGGGATATGGTCAAAAACTGTCTACCCTATCAAACTCTTCCCCATTAACGACTGCGGCACTATACCTGTGGTACAAAAAGGGACTATCAGCATTGTTATCCACAGACCCCTCACCACTTACTTCACTTTTTGATCGTCCTAATCTCCCCCAGGGCATGGGATCCAACACAGTGGGCTCATATTTACGGGCCACCTGGCTTACAGCAAACTCATTCATACATCCAACTGTGGGTACACCCGCTCTATTGGGAGACCGCGTTAACTGGCTTACAGTTCTACGTATATCCTCTTTTTGCTCAGACCTGTTTTCCGCTGGCCACATACATAGACCTCTGACTGGCTACGAGCAGCTGTGCTCTCTCTCGGAAACACCTAAACATTTACTCTCCACTATTTACAAACTACTACACTCACTGACCCACGATCAACTTCCACCTTACACGAGGAGGTGGGCTATGGATCTGGGAAATGACCTTTCGCTGGTTGACTGGCAAAAGTCATTCCACTTCACACACAAATCCTCCATCTCTTGTTACACACAAGAGAAGAACTTTAAACTTTTGGCTAGGTGATACAGGGACCCCCAATCACTCCATAGAATTTTTCCATCCACCCCTACGTCTTGTTGGAGATGTGGAGAAACAGATGAAAGCTATCTCCATATATGGTGGGACTGCAATGCCATACAGCCCCTTTGGTCCCAGGTCTTTGCCATATATAGTAGCCTTTACGATAGGCCAATGGTACCTACGCCAGAAGTAGCACTGTTGTCCATGCTTCCGGGCTCCATACCCTCGCAAAAATGTACCCTACTTAGATTTTTTCTTTCAGCAACTAGACAACTTATACCCCTCTTTTGGAAAACCACTACTACACCTCCTCTGTCCTCATGGGTCTCTATTATCAACGCTATTATGCGAATGGAAGTGATGATAGCCCTAGATAATGATACCTTTGATAAATTCAAAACCCTATGCCTTATCTGGATTTATTATTCCACCTCAGATGCCCTAAAAACCTTGCTAATGCCACCTAATTAAACAGACTCTGCCCAGACCCTCCAATGTGCTGAACCAAGGCCTGCTCATCTGCCATGACCTTCCTCACCCTTACCTAATCTCTCCCCTCGTTTCCCTCCATCTCTGTCCCTCTCTATCCTCTTCTTCTCTTCTCTTTCTTGATTCATGTAACGAGGCCTTAAAACAAGTGATTTTTGGTTGTATCATAATATAGATATTTTACAATTTACTACACAGAAATCAATCCAAACCAACATATACTTACGTATCTATATTGTACCGGCCAATATTCAAAATATACTAACTAGACAGACTGTTTTTTCATGATACTAATGTATTGAACATACTAATGTATTTTGTTTGGCATTGTTTTACCTTGTAAAACTTAATAAAAATATATTTGACTCTAAAAAAAAAAACGGTGCTTGCATGCCCATCATTAGAAGTGGGTGGATGCAGAGCGGTATTCTAATGGTGGTCATACCCACTGATCAATCTCTTTTTTCATTCAGTCCACAGGCTGCATGAAATAAAAGAGCATTACAATATATGCCCAACAAGGACCAGTGACATATGTTACTGGACTTCGAGCGGTTATACCGAAATGATGCCTGCAGGTTTAGGTTTCATCTTGGTATTGCTCTTTTCAGCCGGCGGTCGGCTTTCATGTTTCTCAGGCTCTCCTGTTCCACCGGGGAACCCAAGAATGCAGCCAGTGGTTCTGCCAGCTGACCATAGAGCTGATCGGAAACTAGAATTGCTCCAATCGTCTCTATGGCCTAAGAAACCGGAAGCTAAGAGCATTTTATGACTTCAGTTTCACCGGATATAAACAGCGCCATTGGGAAATTGGGAAAGCATCTTATCACACCAATCTTGCTGTGGTCAGATGCTCTGAGGGCAGAGGAGAGATCTAGCTAAACTTTTGGCTAGGTGATACAGGGACCCCCAATCACTCCATAGAATTTTTCCATCCACCCCTACGTCTTGTTGGAGATGTGGAGAAACAGATGAAAGCTATCTCCATATATGGTGGGACTGCAATGCCATACAGCCCCTTTGGTCCCAGGTCTTTGCCATATATAGTAGCCTTTACGATAGGCCAATGGTACCTACGCCAGAAGTAGCACTGTTGTCCATGCTTCCGGGCTCCATACCCTCGCAAAAATGTACCCTACTTAGATTTTTTCTTTCAGCAACTAGACAACTTATACCCCTCTTTTGGAAAACCACTACTACACCTCCTCTGTCCTCATGGGTCTCTATTATCAACGCTATTATGCGAATGGAAGTGATGATAGCCCTAGATAATGATACCTTTGATAAATTCAAAACCCTATGCCTTATCTGGATTTATTATTCCACCTCAGATGCCCTAAAAACCTTGCTAATGCCACCTAATTAAACAGACTCTGCCCAGACCCTCCAATGTGCTGAACCAAGGCCTGCTCATCTGCCATGACCTTCCTCACCCTTACCTAATCTCTCCCCTCGTTTCCCTCCATCTCTGTCCCTCTCTATCCTCTTCTTCTCTTCTCTTTCTTGATTCATGTAACGAGGCCTTAAAACAAGTGATTTTTGGTTGTATCATAATATAGATATTTTACAATTTACTACACAGAAATCAATCCAAACCAACATATACTTACGTATCTATATTGTACCGGCCAATATTCAAAATATACTAACTAGACAGACTGTTTTTTCATGATACTAATGTATTGAACATACTAATGTATTTTGTTTGGCATTGTTTTACCTTGTAAAACTTAATAAAAATATATTTGACTCTAAAAAAAAAAACGGTGCTTGCATGCCCATCATTAGAAGTGGGTGGATGCAGAGCGGTATTCTAATGGTGGTCATACCCACTGATCAATCTCTTTTTTCATTCAGTCCACAGGCTGCATGAAATAAAAGAGCATTACAATATATGCCCAACAAGGACCAGTGACATATGTTACTGGACTTCGAGCGGTTATACCGAAATGATGCCTGCAGGTTTAGGTTTCATCTTGGTATTGCTCTTTTCAGCCGGCGGTCGGCTTTCATGTTTCTCAGGCTCTCCTGTTCCACCGGGGAACCCAAGAATGCAGCCAGTGGTTCTGCCAGCTGACCATAGAGCTGATCGGAAACTAGAATTGCTCCAATCGTCTCTATGGCCTAAGAAACCGGAAGCTAAGAGCATTTTATGACTTCAGTTTCACCGGATATAAACAGCGCCATTGGGAAATTGGGAAAGCATCTTATCACACCAATCTTGCTGTGGTCAGATGCTCTGAGGGCAGAGGAGAGATCTAGCTAAACTTTTGGCTAGGTGATACAGGGACCCCCAATCACTCCATAGAATTTTTCCATCCACCCCTACGTCTTGTTGGAGATGTGGAGAAACAGATGAAAGCTATCTCCATATATGGTGGGACTGCAATGCCATACAGCCCCTTTGGTCCCAGGTCTTTGCCATATATAGTAGCCTTTACGATAGGCCAATGGTACCTACGCCAGAAGTAGCACTGTTGTCCATGCTTCCGGGCTCCATACCCTCGCAAAAATGTACCCTACTTAGATTTTTTCTTTCAGCAACTAGACAACTTATACCCCTCTTTTGGAAAACCACTACTACACCTCCTCTGTCCTCATGGGTCTCTATTATCAACGCTATTATGCGAATGGAAGTGATGATAGCCCTAGATAATGATACCTTTGATAAATTCAAAACCCTATGCCTTATCTGGATTTATTATTCCACCTCAGATGCCCTAAAAACCTTGCTAATGCCACCTAATTAAACAGACTCTGCCCAGACCCTCCAATGTGCTGAACCAAGGCCTGCTCATCTGCCATGACCTTCCTCACCCTTACCTAATCTCTCCCCTCGTTTCCCTCCATCTCTGTCCCTCTCTATCCTCTTCTTCTCTTCTCTTTCTTGATTCATGTAACGAGGCCTTAAAACAAGTGATTTTTGGTTGTATCATAATATAGATATTTTACAATTTACTACACAGAAATCAATCCAAACCAACATATACTTACGTATCTATATTGTACCGGCCAATATTCAAAATATACTAACTAGACAGACTGTTTTTTCATGATACTAATGTATTGAACATACTAATGTATTTTGTTTGGCATTGTTTTACCTTGTAAAACTTAATAAAAATATATTTGACTCTAAAAAAAAAAACGGTGCTTGCATGCCCATCATTAGAAGTGGGTGGATGCAGAGCGGTATTCTAATGGTGGTCATACCCACTGATCAATCTCTTTTTTCATTCAGTCCACAGGCTGCATGAAATAAAAGAGCATTACAATATATGCCCAACAAGGACCAGTGACATATGTTACTGGACTTCGAGCGGTTATACCAGAATGATGCCTGCAGGTTTAGGTTTCATCTTGGTATTGCTCTTTTCAGCCGGCGGTCGGCTTTCATGTTTCTCAGGCTCTCCTGTTCCACCGGGGAACCCAAGAATGCAGCCAGTGGTTCTGCCAGCTGACCATAGAGCTGATCGGAAACTAGAATTGCTCCAATCGTCTCTATGGCCTAAGAAACCGGAAGCTAAGAGCATTTTATGACTTCAGTTTCACCGGATATAAACAGCGCCATTGGGAAATTGGGAAAGCATCTTATCACACCAATCTTGCTGTGGTCAGATGCTCTGAGGGCAGAGGAGAGATCTAGAGTTTTTCAAAAAAGAGTACCTGTCACTACCTATTGCTATCATAGGGGATATTTACATTCCCTGTGATAACAATAAAAATGATAAAAAAAAGTAAAATGAAAGGAACAGTGTAAAAATAAAATAAAAAAGCAAAATAACTAATTAAAAAAAATAAAAACAAAATAAAGCACCCCTGTCCCCCCGTGCTTTCGTGTAAAGGTGAATGCAAGCGTCGGTTTCGTGTCATATGTAAACAGCAAACAGCACCATGCATGTGAGGTATCACCGCAAATGTCAGATCAAGGGCAGTAATTCTAGCAGTATTCCTCCTCTGTAAATCTAAAGTGGTAACCTGAAAAGGCTTTTAAAGGTTTTTAAAAATGTATGTAGTTTGTCACCTCTGCACGGTTTAAAACATATCGTGTTTGGTATCTATGTACTTGGCACAAGATCATCTTTTATATTTTACCAAACATTTGGGCAATATAGTGTGTTTTAGTGCATTCAAATTCAAAAAGTGTTTTTTTCCCAAAAAATTGCATTTGAAAAATCGCTGCGCAAATACTGTGTGAAAAAAAATTCAACACCCACCATTTTAATCTGTGATGCCTTTGCTTTAAAAATATATATAATGTTCGGGGGTTCAAAGTAATTTTCTAGCAAAAAAAATATTTTTTCATGTAAACAAAAACTGTCAGAAGGGGCTTTGTCTTCAAGTGGTTAGAAGAGTGTGGCATAAGCTTCTAATGTTGGGCACAAAATGCAAGGACAGTTCAAAACCCCCCCAAATGACCCCTTTTTGGAAAGTAGACACCCCAAGCTATGTGCTGAGAGGCATATTGAGTCCATGTAATATTGTATATTTTGCCACAAGTTTCGGGAAAATTAAATTTTTTTTTTTTGCACAAAGTTGTCACTAAATGATATATTGCTCGAACATACCATTTGTATATGTAGAATTACACCCCAAAATACATTCTGCTGCCTCTCCTGAGTACGGGGATACCACATGTGTGGGACATTTTGGGAGCCTAGCCACGTACAGGACCCAAAAAACCAATCACCGCCTTCAGGATTTCTAATGCCACGTACACACGATCGGTATTTCCGTCCGAAAAACTTGGATGGTTTTTCCGACGGAATTCCGCTCAAGCTTGCCTTGCATACACACGGTCACACCAAATTCCAACTGTCAAGAATGCGGGGACGTACAACGCGTATGCCAGGACTAGAAAATGGAAGCCCTTTGGGCACCTTCTGCTAATCTCGTGTTTATCTCGTATTAGAAGTTTGGTGAGAAACAATTTGCACTTTTCAGCTTTCATGCTTTTTAGTCCATTACTGCTCTTCAGTTTGCGCTTGTGGGTTTGTATCTGGTTTTCAGTGTGTGCAGTCAGTTCGTATCTGTTTTTCAGTGCATTCTTGTCCGCTCGTTTCTGATGTTCAGCTTGCTCTTCACAGGCCTTTCTGTTCTTCAGTGCGTTCTGTTAGTTCGTTCTGACCAGCCGACCGTTTTGAAGCCATGTTGCGGGTACGTGCTCGTCGTAGAGTTCGTGCTGTGCGGGGCTTGGTGTTGGGGTTCTTGCTTTGACCCAAACCCAATCCATGAACAGGGTGGGGAGGAGTTCGTGGACCAAGAATTGATTGCTCCAGAGTGACCAATTCTCTCATATGCCTTTGCTGCGTGAGATCTAGGAGAATAACCCTGATGATTTCAGGAATTTTCTCCGGATGAGGGACCCCTCATCACCATCTGTTGGCTTTGCTGTCCCCTTATATTACAAAGCAGGACACCTGCATGCGGCAAGCCATCACTCCGGAGCAGATGTTGCGGTATTGGCGACAGGGAGAAGTCTACAGGACCTCAAGTTCTCTACAGGCATCTCCCCCCAGGCTCTGGGGATCATTATCCCAGAGACTTGTTCTGCCATCATTCAGCTCCTGCAGAAGGACTATATTAGGTTAAATTTTATCCTTTAACATCACATTCTATGTATTTAATGTATACTAATGTATTGTATTTCTTTCATCTTTCCCTAATTACCATGATTGCAATATGTTGTGAATGTCCCCTTTGTTCTCATGCATGCTGTGAGCTTTTAATGCTCCTTTTTTGTCCTTCATGCATATTTGCCTTCACTAACCTCCCCAGCATGCTATTCTGGGCCCATATACACCTAGCCTAGTCACTTAACAATGTATTTTGTTGGGGGTGTGACCAGGAGCGGCATGTGAGCAGACGTGTCTCACTGAGCTCCCTCTTCAGATTCTGAATCGGTCCTCTTCCCAGCCGACAAAAAAGTCTGTGGTGGTCTCATCTTCCCTGAATACCCTCCGCGGACCAACCCGGAATCGAAACCGGACACAAAGGGAGACATGATGACCCGCAAACAACAAGAATCCGGCGGCCCGGCAGACATCCATCATGACGCCGCGGCTCCCCTCTCCCAGCAATCACGAGGCATGGACAGATCCAAGAAAGTGGGTAAGATCCCCAAAACACCTAAGGACACTGTAAAGGATCCCCCTAAGGATATGCTGTATTATGCTAAAAAGCTGGCAGGCGCTGTGGAGCAGGGAGAGGGAGAGGATATATCAGTCACCCGGCCATCTTTCACCCACAGCCTGAGGATGCATGGTCTGCACAAGGCCTCTCAGAGGACTCTGAGCAGCTATTCCCTGACACAGAGGAGGAGGAGGGGGACGAGGGAGAGCAACCTACCCTAGCTACAATACTCAAAGCAGTACATAGATGCACAGCATCAGTGCACACTCTCCAGGAGCAATTTGGGGGGCTTAAGGAATAGCTGGGCTTCATTAGACATTACCTGCAAAAAAACAGGGAATGCACCACGACTGCAGAGGGACGCATCAGTGATATTGAGGATAAACTGACCCCACTCCTCAGAGATACGCAAATTACTGCCAGGATTGCAAGGGTGAACAAACTTAAGTCAGACGACATTGAGAATCGTTTGCGTAGGAACAACATACGCATAGTGGGGCTCCCTGAGAAGACGGAGGGTAAGGACCCCACGGAATTTGTGGAAAGATGGCTGATGGAGGTCTTTGGAAAAGAGGTGTTCACACCACTATACTCAGTGGAGCGGGCACACAGAGTCCCATCCAGGCCCCTTCCACCGGGACACCCACACCGCACTTTACTAGCCAGACTGCTCAACTACAAAGACAAGGAAATAGTGCTACGCCAGGCCTGTGAACAGCGTAATGTGCAATTCAATGGTGCCCGCATTTCTTTTTATCCTGATTACTCGGTGGATATACAAAAACGCAGATCCAGATTTACAGACGTAAAGAAAAGGCTGAAAATCTATATAAAGTATCAATCAGCGCAAACAACTAAAATCCCACACCCAATTGCAAGCTGAACACTACAGGTAATCACAAAATGCCTGGATAATAGTATAAAAAACAGAGTAAGTGCAGCGCAATAAATACAATTAGTACACTGATTCAATAATAATAAAAAGTCCCCAAAGCTCAATTGAAGCAGATGCACTGTAACTTTCAATGGCCAAAGGAGATATGATCCTAGTGCAGTATATCAATATCCGCTTACCAGAAGCTGTGGACCTCTGCAAAGCAGGGGTCAAACTCACATATATCCCCTCAGGGATGATGATCTCCTGGATGCTGACACTGGAACGGAACACAACCAGCAACGAATCCTAGTATCCACAGGCAAGGACAAACTTCCAGCTGAGGGAGCCCCAAGGAATGCAGGTGTCCGGATCAGGGTGTCCTCACAGGTTTCAGTGAATAAGAAACACAGAAAAGAGATACTTTTCTAAGAGTAGTCCGTTTATTAAATGAAATAAAACCACTGTATAATGCAGGCGCTCACAGGCGCTGAGACATGGAACTCCATAAAAACACTGTCGGGCTGTGGTGCACAAGCAGACCCGGCATACAGAAAGAGGCAGTGGGTGACGTCTGAGTAGAAGCTCCTCTCCCCGTACGCGGCGTTACGTCCTATTGGACTTCGTCAACGAGGGGTGGAGGCTGACGTTCACCCTGCATATTTATATGATGAACGGACGGTGTCCAAATAGGCGCAAAGACACCAGGAAGTGGAAAGCTTCCTTAGTGACCGGACCTTGACAACAGTGCATCTGCTAAATGAAACAATAAGTGAACCCGCCTGTGCTGTGGGGACCGGAAGGCAAATAATATGTGTCAGTAAATGGGGACACCCACCTCCTTGCCATGCTTAGACGTAATAGGCAACACTTATAATTAATAAAATACTGAAAATAAGATAGACATCATTCGACTATATAATGGTATAAAGAAGTCTCTCTCTGGGGACTATATGAAAGGAGAAGTCTTCAAGTGGCAATCTAAATTATCTGCCCAAGATACAGGGATTGATAACATAACCTCGATGCAGACCCAATCTAGACCTACTCCACATACCCCTATTCCCCAACCCAGACCCCCCAACTTACAGGGAGCGGTCCCAAAGAGATACCCCCATTCCAATAACAGAGGGAGGGGACAGTCCAATGGAGGGAATTCGTACAAAGGAAACCAATTACCTTACCCTATGCCATACAATCAGCCATACAGGGATAACAATCGGGGACCCCCGCGACCGCCCAGAGGGAGACACACTAGCAATTCATCTAACAGAGGCCAGTACCCTTATATCCATTCCAACCAATATAGTAGTAACCCCCAATATGAAAGAGCTTCTGTTCCTACGCAGAACCAATTCTCTCCATTACGGTATGATCATTATCAACAGGATGAGGGTTTTTTAGGGAACCCCCAACCCCAATGGCCGATACCATGGGAGGGCACACCAGGTGGAAGCAATGGGGGGGGGAAGAAGGGTAAGAGAGGGCAAAGAGCCGGAAGAAAATTACAAAAGAAAAAAATCCCATTAGGTACAGGGGTTTACAATATTAGTGGCACAGTTTTATCAGAGGATGAACTCAAGGTTTTGGATAAGGATCTGAAATTTGCTCCTGTTAAAAATTTCAACAAGTTTCAGACATATATCAGCCTTCAAAAGTTCATCAGGACCCTCAATATTAAAAGGTACTTTTTATCTAAACCAGGGGAGAAATCAAGTCAGATCAGTAATGTTGCCCCCATTGGTGGCCATTCGGGCCTGGCCAACAAATCTATTTTTAATCCACCTAAAAGCAACCATCGTCACATTGAAGTTTTTAGAAATATGGTTAGTAGTGATTTACAGGAGATGAAGGTTAAAAAGATAGGTGACCCCACATATCTCAAAAAAGGTATTAGTACATTAGAGAAAAATAAAGATGTGGTTATCCGCCCTGCGGATAAAGGGGGAGGGGTTGTTGTTATGAGTAAATCATACTACAAGCTAGAAATGGAGTGACTCTCATCGGATAGAAAAACCTACCAACTATTAAATAGTGATCCGGTGTTTCGATTCAAGGAAGAACTACACACGCTTATCACACTAGGTAAGATACAGGGAGTATTGAGTAAGAAAGAGGCCTCCTATCTGAATCCGAGCGCATGTAGGAGACCCATAATATACTTTTTACCCAAAATACACAAGGATGCCAGGTTCCCCCCTGGCCGACCTATTGTTAATGGTATCGACTCCGTTACCGCCTGCCTAGGTCAATACATAGACCATTTTCTGAAACCTTTAGTGTCCACTACTAAAGCATACCTTAAAGACTCTAAACATATCATTCAAATTTTGGATAATATCACATGTAAAGAAAACAGTTTTTTAGTCACTGCTGACGTGAGCTCCCTTTACACCATCATAGGTCACGTTGATGCTCTCACTTCTGTACAGTGGGCTCTTAACGGATCGAGTTTCCCTCCCCTTGTAAAAGAATTTATACTGAAGGCTTTGGATTTTTGCCTATCCAGAAATTATTTCTGGTATGGTGGGAGATTCTTTCTCCAAACGCTCGGAGTCGCTATGGGGGCTCGTTTTGCGCCCAGCGTTGCCTACATCTTCATGGCACTGTGGGAGGAGGAGGTGGTCTTTGGTAGTAGACCGGCCCAGCTGGTCTGCTACCAAAGATACATTGATGATCTTATTATGATCTGGGAGGGTGATCTCATAAGCCTCCAAATGTTTATGTCTAAACTTAACGGTAATAACAAGGGGATTCATCTATCCTGGAATGCAGACCCTACATGTGTTTCCTTCCTGGACCTTGAAATATTTAAACAGGGAGACAAGTATGCTACAAAAAATTTTTTTAAACCCACGGATAGGAATGGATTCATACCGTTAGACAGTTGTCACCACCATTCCTGGTTATATAATGTTCCCAGAGGACAGTTTATTCGGCTGAGGAGGAACAGCACTCTTGATTCAGACTACTTTTCCCAAGCTGAAGTTTTAGCTAACCGCTTCTTGCAGAAGGGTTATAAGGAGGAGCACATAAGAAGTGACTTAGTCACTGTTGGTGGTCTTCAACGCGCTTCCTTAATAGCTCAAAATTCAAGGAATATCAACTCATCCCAGGATAATTTTGAATATAAAATTATCCTCGATTACAACATCCAACATAAAAAGTTTGAGAGGATAATTTTAAAACACTGGGATATTTTAAAAAGAGATAGTGTTCTGGATCCAGTACTGCCTCCCCGCCCCAAATTTGTTTATCGTAAGCCCACCACATTGAGAAACATTTTAGCACCCAGTGTTGTTGATCCCCCTACATTTAAGGAAGAAAATAGGATTTACAATTTCCTTACAGGCTTTTATGCGTGTGGCAGATGCCCGGCTTGTAAACAATGCAAGGGGAATAAGAAAAGAAAGAAAGAGTTTACAGCATCTGTCACTAATAAGCATTATAATATAAAACAATTCATCACGTGTAATACGGTAGGGGTTGTTTACATGCTGGAATGCGAGTGCGGACTCCAATACATAGGGAGGATCTCAAGACCTATGGGAGTCCACATCGCGGAGCATGTGAACAATATTAAAAAAGGACTTATTACACACAATGTCTCCAAACATTTTAGGAGGCACCACGATCGTAATCCTAGACATTTAAAATTTTGGGGCATTGAAAGAGTCAATCCACATTGGAGGGGGGGCAACTACATTAGGCAATTGAGCCAACGGGAATCCATGTGGATACATGAGACTCAGGTGCTGTTCCCTAAGGGTTTGAATGTGGAATTTGACCTAAATTGCTTTATATCTAATAAATAGTTGCATAATAGTTTGATTTAGATGGGAACTTTATTTTAATTTATTTTAATATGATTTGTAAACTATTACCTTTTTAATATTTATATGTAATAATTCTTTTTAAATCTTTTTATATTGGTTGGTTTATATTTTTAAAGGAGGCAGCGGGAGACTTCTTTATACCATTATATAGTAGAATGATGTCTATCTTATTTTCAGTATTTTATTAATTATAAGTGTTGCCTATTACGTCTAAGCATGGCAAGGAGGTGGGTGTCCCCATTTACTGACACATATTATTTGCCTTCCGGTCCCCACAGCACAGGTGGGTTCACTTATTGTTTCATTTAGCAGACGCACTGTTGTCAAGGTCCGGTCACTAAGGAAGCTTTCCACTTCCTGGTGTCTTTGCGCCTATTTGGACACCGTCCGCTCATCATAAAAATATGCAGGGTGAACGTCAGGCTCCACCCCTCGCTGACGAAGTCCAATAGGACGTAACGCCGCGTACGGGGGGAGGAGCTTCTACTCAGACGTCACCCGCTGCCTCTTTCTGTATGCCGGGTCTGCTTGTGCACCGCAGCCCGACAGTGTTTTTATGGAGTTCCATGTCTCAGCGCCTGTGAGCGCCTGCATTATACAGTGGTTTTATTTCATTTAATAAACAGACTACTCTTAGAAAAGTATCTCTTTTCTGTGTTTCTTATTCACTGAAACCTGTGAGGACACCCTGATCCGGACACCTGCATTCCTTGGGGCTCCCTCAGCTGGAAGTTTGTCCTTGCCTGTGGATACTAGGATTCATTGCTGGTGGTGTTCCGTTCCAGTGTCAGCATCCAGGGGATCATCATCCCTGAGGGGATATATGTGAGTTTGACCCCTGCTTTGCAGAGGTCCACAGCTTCTGGTAAGCGGATATTGATATACTGCACTAGGATCGTATCTCCTTTGGCCATTGAAAGTTACAGTGCATCTGCTTCAATTGAGCTTTGGGGACTTTTTATTATTATTGAATCAGTGTACTAGTTGTATTTATTGCGCTGCACTTACTCTGTTTTTTGTAAAGAAAAGGCTGCAAGGTCTCCGTGCTACTTATGCCATGCTGTTCCCGGCAAAGTTGCGGATCACAGAGGGGAGACAGGCCTACTTTTTTGAAATGGCTGAAGAAGCCTCCTCCTGGCTGGATGTCAACGAGCATGTCTTTCGCCAGGCAGGGGGGCGCAGCAGAGGGGGACTGATGCTCTATTACACCAAACCAAAGTTTGAAATGCAACAACCTGCTCAGCTGGGAAGCCACAACCTTAACTTACGATCAAAGCAATGAGAGCAAGTGAGATTTATAACTAACGTGTTGAGACTTCATACAGAGAGTTCTATACTAGCTATACTAGCTCGGCCAGTGTTGGACGAGTGGGTTACCAGTTGGACCGGCTAGACTGGTCATATGTTCTCCCCCAGTTATACCCTATTCCTCTGGAGCTACTTTACTCCCCGTCACGCAGTATGTGAGACCCAGAGGAGAGAACTGGCAGGATTGGCCGCATACAGGCTGGGGACCTTTTAATGCTCTGTTTAACTGTTTGTTTTACTGTTCTAACCAGCAACAGTCATGATGCTGACACTACAGGTGAGGGCGTGAACTTGAGTGTCTTATGGATGGGCCCACACATGTGGATGCAGCCTACAACTCAGGTACGATCCTTTCCCGCGACTGGCATGGTCTCCAGGGGGGGGGGGGAGCACTGGACGCTACCCCAGGTACTCATGACTCCAGAACTGTTTAGCCATATCTCCTACATATTTCGCGGCTAAATGAGTGTATTGCCATTGCTTTCTTGGAACGTTAGAGGACTACACAGCCTCCTAAAGCGTACTATGGTGTCCACTATTCTTAAAAGCATTCACCTGGCATATATGCCCCCCAAGAGACACATTTTGTACTGGACTCAGTACCCTGTGTGAACTACCTGTGAGTGGGATGGTCGTACCACTCCACTCACACCTCGTATTCCAGGGGTGTGAGTGTTCTGGTGCATCAAATGGTGGACTTTCAATTAATTGATAAATTGATAGATGTAGAGGGACGGTATGTAATTTTGTTGTGCAGGATTTACCAGTTAAAATTTATAATTGCGGCCCTATATGTACCACCATCACTTAGAAGTGTTGAGAACAGTGTTGTCGTACCAGCTGGGCAGCCCGGAAGTTTCTCTCATTGTGTTAGGAGATTTTAATTGCTATATAGATCCGGCCCTGGACAAGGATCTGCCTCCGGTGAATGGCTACACAATTGCTCGAACAGCACTGTGGAAATTCATGGAGGAGGTTGGATGGATTGATCCATAGCGGGACCGCAATCCACAGCAAAAACAGTTTTCCTGCTTTTCCAACACACACCTTTCTCTGTCTAGGATAGACCTGTGCCTATGCACCCCCTAGAAAGCATGCCTGGTAAGAGGCGTGTCAAACCACTCCCCTTTGGTGATATCCGTGCTGGCTAGACCGAGCACGGATTTGCCCAGAGGTCCGTGGAAACTGAACGCCTTCTGGCTTAACCTATTTCCCGCCCCGGAGCGGATATTCGAGGAGATATCTGAGTTCTGGCAGTGGCACAAGGAGCACCCTGATCTAAATTTAACGTGGGATACATTTAAAGCATTCCTTAGAGGTCTCCTTATTCAAGAGGTAAATGGGGTGAAATCCAAAACAAGTGCCCAACAGGAACAGACTGCCCGGCTGGTCAGTCGATTAGAGGCGGAATATATAGCTGATCCATCGGATGCCTCTAGAGAGGCTTGGTTAGCTGCCCAGGAAGCGGTGGATAGAATTACTGGATCTGTAGCAGATAGGAAAAAGCTTTTCAACAGATTAGCCTTTTATGAGGAGGGGGAACAGACGGGCAGGCTACTTGCTAAAATTGTAAAAACCTCACAGACTTCCCCATCCATTGGTCGTCTCCGCCCAGAAGGGGGAAAGCTGGTAAATACCCCTGACCTTATTATGCAGACATTGGTGGGATTCTACTCAGATCTGTATAAATCCCGGGTGGACTACACACCAACAGACCTTTAGGACTATCTGCAAGACATAGAGCTACCCTGCCTGACGGACATACAGAGATCGCAGCTAGATGCCCCAATTAAGATAGATGAGCTACAGGAGGTGCTTAGCCTCTTTCCCAATTATAAGGTCCCAGGAGACGATGGTCTCCCTATAGAACTCTTCAAACAATATGGAAGTAACATTATGCCCCACTTACTCAGGGTACTGAATGCGGCCAGAGAGACGAAATGCCTACCTACATCCATGACTAGGGCCAATATCGTCCTAATTCTCAAACCAGGAAAAGATCCTCTAGACCCGGGGTCATAGAGACCAATATCCTTATTACAAAGTGACATAAAAATCCTGGCCAAAGTCCTGGCGATACAGCTTAATGGAGTCATCTCAAGTATTATACACTCGGACCAGTCGGGTTTGATGCCCTAAAAGTCCACTGCAATTAACCTCCGCCGACTTTTCCTAAACCTTCAGACGGGGACGGATGGGGAGGGTGACAGGGCACTACTGTCGCTCAATGCAAACAAAGCATTCAACAGCATAGAGTGGCAATATCTCTAGGCGGTCGTGGGTAAGTTTGGCTTTGGCGAAACATTCCTCTCATGGGTTCAATTGCTCTACTGTTCTCCGCAGGCGGTGATAAGGGAGGCGGGACATATATCCTCACCGTTTCAATTGCATAGAGGCACCCGGCAGGGCTGTCCACTGTCCCCCCTACTCTTCGCCATTGCCATCGAGCCCATGGCAGCCCAGATCAGGGCTAACACGCATATTAGGGGCTTCCAGCACGGAGAGATCCATGAGAAACTTATGTTGTACGCGAACGACACTATATTGTTCCTCGGAGACACAGAAAAGTCCCTTAGCGAGGCTATGTCATTGATTAGACGTTTCGGTTCTGTTCATTGACAACTGTTCATTGTCCTTAGAGTCCACTATACACCAGCCAGGCTATTTAGAATGGGGGTGAGTGCAGACTCAAACTGTCCTAGATGTGCGAGAGACCATGGTGACCTCATACACCTGCTATGGCGTTGCCCCAAACTGCATCGGGTCTGGACAGGGGTTGTGTCCACGATAAATAGTGCCTTTCAGGTCACAGTGCCGATGGATCTGAAGCCCTGTCTGTTGGGGATTGTGGATGACATCCTCACAGGTGATGATCAGAAGCAGAACATTGCTAGAGCCTTGTTTCAGGCTCACAAATTAATCCTTAGGCACTGGAAGGCAGCTGACCCTCCGGCATTGAAGGAATGGCTAATACAGATGGGGGACACACTCCGGCTGGAGAAAAATATATACCAACATAGGGGGTGCCCAAAAAAATTTGATAAACTATGGTCACCCTGGCTAGATACCCCTGGTATATCACCTATAGCCCTGGTGTTGGACAGACTGCTGCTTTAAACTGCTTAGATGACAGGGAAGTTACAATAGGTGCAGAAGCAACAGATGCGAAGCCTCAACGGCAGGTGGTGGACCTCATGAGTGGTGTTGTGGGTGGGAACGGCCTGGGGTTAATGGTGGCTTTATCCCATTCTGATTGTTTCCTGAGAACTGTGCGCACGGGAAGTTACACTGCGTCATATGTGTACGGTTTCTATGTAGGTTGGTGCCTTATCCATGCAATTAATGTACAGATTGTTCTTCTTTGAAAAATTGTATTGTTTTTCTTTATTTATGTAACAATAAAAACTTATTTGATAAAAACAAAAAACAATGTATTTTGTCAGCTCCATTGTAGTGCTTTACCCTAAACACCCCCTAAAATGTGTCAAAATGTTATTGTTGTCCTTAAATTCAGGCAGAGTGCCAGAGGCTTTTTTTGGGGGTCCAAAACTCATTTATAACCCTCCCCCCTAAAATGTTTCCAATGGGCCATCAGAGGGGGTGAGGAATCTGATAAGTGGACCTTATATTTTTGTCTTTAAATACTCCTTAAAATAAATGTTATACTGATGTTGGCCAAGAATGTTTTTGTCTAATCTGCTTGCAATGTTATGTGCAAAAGTACTAATAATTATTTTTTCTTTTTGAACTCCACAGTTTCCTACAATGCCACAGAAATGGCAGACTGTGGCTTCCCAATTTGCTCATCATTGGGACTTTCCCAACTGTGGAGGGGCAATCGATGGGAAGCACGTCCGCATCATCCCACCACCCCACTCGGGGTTATACTATTTTAACTATAAGAGGTTTCATAGTATTGTGTTGATGGCGGTGGTATCGGCGACATACGAGTTTCTCTATGTGGACATGGGGAAGAATGGCCGGATGTCGGATGGTGGAGTCTTTGCTCAGACCGAGTTCTACCAATGCCTCCAGAGTGGTGGCTTGGGATTGCCACCTGCGGAAGAGAACGTGGAAGGACTGTCATTTGTTTTTATCACTGATGAAGCATTTGGTCTAGGTGATCACCTGATGAGCCCATTCCCCCAGAGGACCCTCACCCTGGAGAAAAGGGTTTTTAATTACCAGCTAGCCAGAGCCAGAAGAGTCGTGGAGAATGCCTTTGGGATAATGGCCAGCCAGTTCCACCTATTTCTTACAGCTATTAATATGGCAAAGTACAAACTTAACCACATAGTTCTAGCATGCTGCATACTTCACAACTTTTTGAGGAGAAATGCTCTGAATTATGTTGCCTCAGTTGGGCCTGAGGCCGGACTTCCAGAAAATCTACTGACGGCCCTGCAAACTGGCTGTCCTGGCTTGCCCCCGCAAAGCGCCCTTGAAGTGCATCAAAAATATGTAGATTATTTTATGGGTAGGGGGGCCATTCCTATGCCAGCAAATTTTTGATTTATTGCTTGTTTCTTTGAGCTGTCTCCTAGGTTTTCCTAGTGCACTTGTAGTGCCAAGTGGTTTTTCTATTATTAAATAACACCCATTGTCACTGTGAACACCAGGTTAGTACAAAAAATGGTATTGAGCATTAGACATGTGCACACTGAAATATTTAGTTTCGGAATTTTGTTTTCGTCCGAAAAATAAATTTAGTTACTCCCGAAATTTGTTTTTATTTATTTTGTTTTTCGTTAAAAATTGCATTTGTCTGAAAATCCAAATGAATTAAGGTCGAATCTTTCATTGAAGGCTTATGGTGTCTGTTGAATGTTCAAAGAAGATTTGACGGAGCAGCTAAACTGTACGTGTACATTTCCGGTCGAATTTTCCACCTACAAGCTAGCTGTAGTAGAATTCTAATGTTGTATTACTAGTAATAATTATATTTATTAATTATTTAACTAGTCAACCAACATTAGAATTTTTCTATAGCCTATGGGCGGATGCATTTGACCGGAAATGTACAATTGCAGCGTCATACAGTTTAGCTGTTTCGTCGAAACTTCTTTTTTTTTTTTTTTCCTCTTTGTTGGTCTGTTGGCTTGGAACACATGATTGATAGGTAATCTAAGAGATGGGCATCAGGTTAAAGATCCCAATTGATATCCATGTTAACACGTTCCGGGCAACCCCCATTTTTTGTGTCGCTCCCTAGCTCCTCTACATAGGTACTTTGCTTCCCAGTGCTAACCCCTTCCGGATTAATCTAGGAGGAGTTTGCAGGGGTGCGAAGGCTCAATTAGAGCCTTATTAGTAGTTTGTTGAATATATATTTTTTGTGGGAAGGGTTTGCTTTTTTTTTTCTCTTGCTCCCTCTCCGTCCCCACATCTTCCCACACTCACTCTGATAAAACATAGGAGATAGATCTCAGGTTTCACTATGACCAATGTGCGTTGTCTTACCTTGAATGCCAATGGTTTGAATATACCGGAAAAGCTCACAACGGTCCTACGTGAACTCTGGCGTATGCGTACACAAGTGGCATTTATAAAAGAAACTTGCTTTCAATCTGGGAAGATACCTAGATTTAAAAATTAGAGATACCCACAGATTTTCCATAGCACAGCCCCAGATTCTAAAACGAGGGGGATGAGTATCTTGCTTTCGGGGACGGTTCCATGGTCCTACGTCGATCAGATGAGCGACCCAGAAGGACGCTACCTCTTCCTTAAGGGAGACCTAGCTGGCCGCCGTGTTACTTTGGCGTCTATCTACTTACCTAATCAGGCTCAGCTGAGCTGTCTGAATGGAATTTTCATTAACTTACAGGTCTTCATGGAGGGTGGATTAATACTGGGTGTAGATCTCAACGTGGCCCTTGATCCCCTCCTGGACGTTTCTAAATCCGCTACACATTTATCCTATCAATACTTAAGACGAATAAAAAAAGCTATACAATCTATGCGACTTGTAGATGTCTAGAGAGTCCAGCATCCAGTTGAGCGCGACTATACTTTCTACTCGACGCCACACAATAGTTACTCGAGAATCGACTATCTATTAGTATCGCAATCGTTACTACCAGCTGTTATCAACTCGACTATCAGGATACAAATGCTGTCAGACCACTCTCCGGTGTCTCTAGATCTTCAGTTGACTAAGATGGCTAACAGACCTTGGACATGGAAACTTAATGACTCGCTGCTACAGGAAGGTCAACCTCGAAAGGATCTTACTAGCGAATTGACCAGAATCTTTAATGAAAACGACTCAGAAGAAATGTCTCCATTTACCATTTTGGAAACGCATAAATGCATTATGCAAGGTATACTGATTAAAAAGTCTACGGAAGCACGCAAAAGAAATCAAAAACTGTTTCAGGATCAACTAAAATTGGTAGCGGACTTAGAGACCAAACATAAAAAATCACTTTCACAAACAGTAGCACTGGACCTCAGGCTACAGTGGGAAAAACTATCCTCCCTGATGAAACAAGAGACCAGTATACAGATACTGAGAGTTAGAAATGCACATTACAAACAAGGGAACAAATCAGGCAAACTCTTGGCCCATTCACTTAGGGAAAACTCACGGAGAAATTATGTCCCACACATAGACTCTGATGGAGGGAACCGTATTTTTGAATCTAGTAAAATTGCGGAGGTCTTTCGAGAATACTATCAGTCACTATATAATCTACAGATAAATATTCCACCAGACCAGTTAGTACAAAAGCAACAACTAAATCGAGAATATCTAGCCTCCTCAGGCCTACCATCCTTTTCCGATGTTGAGTCTGAGGCACTAAACGCTCCGATATCAATTGACGAATATACGCGTGCAATCAGTACGTTAAAGCCACATAAGGCTCCTGGCCCTGATGGATATACAGTAGCCTACTATAAGGCATTCACATCCACACTGGGCCCGAGATTTATTAAAGCATTTAATTCCCTCCTAGAAGACCGACCTTTACCGATCGATACTCTCAGGGCACATATTGTGGTTATTCCTAAGGAATGCAAGGATCATGCCCAATGTAAGAACTATAGACCAATTTAATTACTCAACGTTGATTTAAAGATTTTTACAAGGATATTAGCTACAAGGTTACAACCTCTCCTTCAGAATATCATCCACCCTGACCAGGGGGGCTTTATGCCTACCAAAGAAGCGAAAGACAATACTATTAGAGCCTTAGATATTATCCATCTGGCTCATTCTCACAAAATACCGCTATATCTCTTATCTTCTGATGCTGAAAAAGCTTTTGACAGGGTGGATTGGATATTTCTGAAGGAGACCCTGTCCCATATTGGAGTTGGGAAAGCATTTGGCAAGTGGATAGAGGCTATATATTCTGCTCCATCCGCTGCAGTAAGAATTAACGAGGTAACCTCTCCATACTTTATCATGAGTAATGGAACTAGGCAGGGATGCCCTCTGTCCCCAATGATTTTTATACTAACTCTCAAACCTTTTTTGCGCCATGTTCGGCAAAATACTGATATCCAAGGCTGTTTGATCAATAAAAAGGAGCATGAAATTGCAGCTTATGCAGACGACATGCTGTTTTTCATTTCCTCACCAGAAACTACACTACCAAATCTTATAAATGAATTTGACCTTTATAGTTTAATCTCGAACTTTAAAATTAACACTCAAAAATCGGAAATATTAAACATCACGTTGTCAAAAGTACGCGTAAAGGCTCTTCAATCGTCATTTTCCATGGGTAGCTTCATCCTTGACATACCTAGGAGTCAAACTGACCTCCTCAATAGACAAAGTTTTTCAAGCAAATTTCCCACCGTTATTACGAGAATTCTCATCTGACCTGGAAAAATGGAATAAAGGACCTTATACATGGATGGGTAGGAACGCTATACTCAAAATGAATATCCTACCAAGATTACTATACCTCTTCCAGACTTCAGAGTCTTTTTTGAAGTCTGTACGATGCTCTTTTATTAAATTTATCTGGGCAAAAAAGCACCCTCATCTATCGTTCAACTTTTTGGCTATGCCAAAGGCCAGAGGGGGCATGGCCCTTAAAGAGCCGATTAGATATTATAAAGCAGCACATCTTGCTAGGGTACTCGCCTGGTGCAGAGATGAGGGACACAAAATCTAGGTAACAATTGAAAAATCATGCACGGAGATTCCACTCCGTTGCTTGCCATGGCTGCAGCCAAAAACTCTGGGAACTTTAAGATCTCACCCTTTGATAGGGGCAACCTTAAAAGTAATCCAACAGAGCCACCTTTTCTCAAAATTTGATGGAGAAATCACTCGGCTCCATCCAGTTCTGGGGAACCCATCATCCCCCCTGGTCATACAGATAGCCGTTTTAAGCAAATCATGCACCAGGGTAAATTCCGCTTAGGGGATTTTCTTGAAGCATCTAGGCTGAAGAGCAGTTGGGAAATGCAGTCGCTGTTCTGTCCGCCACTGGATCCATAGCAGATGCAGCAGCTTACACATTTCTTAACTTCCCTTAACAGGGGGGAGAGATCAGATCGATCAAACACACCATTGGAAAATTTATGTCTTCTAGAAGAGCCCTCTGCACATGGGGTATCGGAGATATATAAAATACTAATAGATCCCCCCGAAGACTTTGTGCCAGGATTCCTGTTGAAATGGGAAAGAGATCTAGACATTACACTTTCTAAGGAGCAACGGAGTTATATTTTACATTTTGCCCATTACTCCTCAACAGCCAGCCATTACCAAGAGCTATGTTATAAAATTCTTACAAGGTGGTACAAAGTTCCATCACTATTACAAAAAATGTACCCAGAGAGGACGAATAAATATTTGTGGTGTGGAGAGTCAGAGGGTAACATGCTCCATATCTTCTGGTCATGTAAGAAGATAGTAGATTGCTGGTCTAAAGTGCGGGACACCGTAAGACAGTTAACAGAGTATGATTTGGGGCTCGATCCAGGAAGATATCTTCTCCACCTTTCGGATCTTCCTAAGCGCAAATATCAGAACTCCCTGGTAGTTCACCTTCTGAATGCGGCAAAGGCTTGTATCCTGGCCTTTTGGAAGCAGGAATCACCCCCCCCCCCCCGATCTCATTATGGTTTAAAAAAATAGCTGGGATATATGCTATGGAAAAAGGCATTGCAACTATACAGGTAAGGTGAAGAAATTCAATAAAAAATGGAACTCATGGTCCCTTCTGGTCTGCACTAGGGAATACGGATGTGCAATCAGAGAGCAGATGGAGGCCTAGGGAGAAGGGAGAGAGAGCGGGAGCATTATGGGAAGGGTTTTTTTTTTTTTCCTCCTTCTCTTCTCTCCCTGGTAATTAGCATTTGTGAAATGCTTGGGAGGGAGAGGACGGGGAAACTATATATGTATGTATCTATTTGTGTGCGTGCATAAGGTGCATATATGGACAAATGTGCATATGCGTGTATGTAGAATGGATATACTAGAAACAGGGGAAGAATCTGTGTGTGGGTTGTGTTCTTTTTTTTTTTTGCTTTTTTTTTTCTGTATATGCTGTGTTACTTTTGGCTCTGCTGTGGTTGACAATAAGTCATATATATGTAAAGAAAACTGAACTATAATATGTTAAACTATACTCTGTGATATGCAAACAGCAATAATGTTATTTGTATATTTGTTGATATGTATAAAAAAATTACTTTTTGTTTTTGGAAAAATAAAATATAGAATTTAAAAAAAAAAGAATCTTCTTAGAACTTTCGACAGACACCATAAGCCAAAGATTCGACGTTTGTATGTTTTTTGTTGCTTTGTCGAATCTTCTTCGTTCATGTTGAATGGTCTACACTACCCCAACAGTCAGCCAACTTTCACATTAATTTCTCAATCTCCAAGTGCAATGGCGGGCGCGGCATCTGACGTGTCAGATATTGATATGGCATTATAATATAGAATCTATAATAATAAATCCCCCCCCCACAACACGGGCAGCCTCTGAAGCTAACACTAGCAACACTAGTATCACTATCAATTTCACAACACTAACACAATAGCAGCAGATTATTATGAAAAAGTTAAGTTGAACTGTAGCTTGCTTCACTCTTCTTCTGCTGCTGTGCTTATGCTTAATTGCTAAATAATTTAGGTTGTCTGACAAACGGACCAGCTAAGATTGACTGTCTTCTGAAATGATTCAGTGTGTGTGTCTCTCTCTGCTAGCAAATCGTAAGTGAAAGTAAGTTGGCTGTACATGTGTACTTAGTTCTAGCATTTTACTGCCCCTCCTCTTTGGTTACAATCGGCCAATAACATTCATCATCATTATTTTTATTTTACTTCCCCCACCCAATTCCAGCAGCGATCTTTTTTCTCTATGTTGAATCTTTTCTCTCTATGTCGAATCTTTTCTCTCTATGTAGAATAATCTTGGACTAACAGAGTTAAGGTTAGGCACATCGACCACAGGTTCGATAGACACAGATTGTTATTGTCAGCGTCATGTCGAATCTCCTATCTATATCGAACTGTTGTCGCAATGAAAACGAAAATAAAGCATTTGTTTATGTCGGATCTTTCGATTTTCATAATCTGCACTTTCGTTATCGTTTGTTAAAACGATAACGAAAATACCTGAAATTCGGACGAAAATGCATTCGGATGAAAATGAATGCACATGCCTATTGAGCATTGAAAGAAGAAGCCACACATTTTTGCGTATAAAACCTTTTACTCCGTGCACATTCACATGTGCGTTGTAAAATGTTTTGTTTTTTGAAAAAACATATATTTCTTTTAAGTTTTACCTTGAAAATATTTTTTTAGTACATAAACAGGCATGTTTCAAAACATAACATACACAACTCAGGAACTTACAAAGTTCAACATTGACCCCCCTGTAAAAGCCAAATTTTGAAGATGCACACAAATTGGGAGTCAAACTGAGGATTTCCCTCCTGATCCCATGCCTAATGTCAACATGTGCTATCTTCGATCATGGGGGATCAATTGACGTGTTTTGGGGGTGCAACCACTTCCTCTCACCTACTTGAGTTACGAGGAGTTACGAGGAAGGGGTTGCACCCACAAAACGCGTACACTGATAACCCCTGATGGAAGATAGCACATGTTGACATACTGTCATCTTCAAAATTCGGCTTTTAAAATGAATAAAAAAATTGAAAAAAATTGAAAATGGTGTCATTTTGTTGTACTTTAGATTCTTCCTAGTACATCAATCATGTTCTTCAGTTTTTGTTCTATGTCATTTGTTTTTTGCTTGATGAGGTCTAAATCCTGACTACAAAACATTATGTCCCGGATTAGGATTAGCCTTTGTGCACTGTCAGTCGTGAAATGAGTATATTGTTCTTCCACAACATGCACATCACCTAGAAGAGAAAATACACACCATGTATTATAAATATGCAGGCATACATCTATTACCTGAATCTGTGGTGTCAGACACTCACCTGTTGTGGTGACAATCTCAACCACCTCTCCTTCCTCCACATCCTCAGGTTGTGGTGTCCTCTGTTCCCCTTCTTCGGGAGGTGGGGGTTTCCTGGTGTCCTCAGACGTCCAGAGTCTTTTTTCCCCTATGAGAATGAAACAAACGGTATACTTAGCACACAGATATTTGAGGCCAGAAATAAGAATATGAAACATTGTTTGGAAGTGGGGTACAATTGTCTGTTTTGGCAGAGTTCAAGCTGAAGACATGATTTTTTCACTTAAGGCTGGAATACTTACCTTTTTTGGACAAATTTCACACATGGAGACACCCCAAGTATCCACTGGAGTACCTGTGTGGGACACCGTAAAAAGTTTGTTCTTGTGTCCCACACTAGTGCTCCTGAGTCCAGATGTGTAAACAGCTGCTGAGTGCCCTCTCCTTACATTACATTGAATCAAGTTTGCAATTCTTTCTAGTTTCAAACACATCCAGACAACAATGTCCTAAACTTCTTTTAATACAAATTAGCATGACCAAATGTAGTTAACCCTGTATCTGCCCAAAACATCGTATTTAGTTGGCAAACGAACAATGTTTCCTACGACCGATTACTGTGCACATGAACATGAAAGTAGTAGTAAACTGTACAACAGTAAAGAAAAGCACATGGAGCAGCATGCAAGTAATAATAATAATAATCGGAACACACAACTACTTACTTTTTAGAAGCACTTTATTGATCCTTCTGTACTGATCCTGCTCCCTCAATTTCAGGTCTGACCAGCGTCTCCTCAATTGCTCCTTGGATTGTCGTACCCCAAAATTCCTGTGCAGACTCTTCACAACTTTAGTCATGATCTTGGCCTTTCTCACATTTGGGTTTAGGTATGGTCCATACTTCCCGTCATAGTCGGCCCACTTCAAGATTTCCACCATCTCCACCATCTCTACAAAGGCCATATTTGAGGCCTTAAATCTCCTGCGGGATTGTGATGTTTCGGGGCTCCGGGCTTTCCTCCTCCTCGTTACTGATATTATCACGCACCTGCTGTGTCTCCGCCATGTTCCTCTCCCACTGCAATGAAAGAGAAGGGGCGGGGAATATTCGAGAAAGAACCTCAGGGGCGGGCAACGCGGGTGGAGTTTCACGCATGCGCAGTGTATATAACGCTAACACGTGCGTGTCGCACGTACAGTCTGTGAGCGGAGGAAGCATCAAACGTTATAACGAAGGTAACATTTTAACTTGGAACATCAGTGGCCTATACTGATTCGAGATTGAGGCCTATATTGGGATAAGATTAGGAGAGTTTAGCCTGATATTAGTGTTTTTGTCTTGTGTTTTGTCTTATTATTATTATTATTATACAGTATTTATATAGCGCCAACAGTTTACGTAGCGCTTTACAACTTGAGGGTAGACAGTACAAATACAATACACTTTGATACAGTAGGAATCAGAGGGCCCTGCTCCTTAGAGCTTACAATCTAAGAGGGAAGGTCAAGAGATACAAGAGGTAATAACTGTGGGTGATGTGCTGATTAAGAAGATAAATGTACAGTTGTTAGGTGGGGGCCAGATAGGCTTCTCTGAAGAGATGAGTTTTCAAGGATCGTCTGAAAGTGGATAAAGTAGGAGAAAATCGGACGGATTGGGGTAGAGCATTCCAGAGGATGGGGGAGGCTCTGGAGAAGTCCTGAAGGCGAGCATGGGATGAGGTGACAAGGGAGTTTGAGAGCAGGAGGTCTTGGGAGGAGCGAAGAGAATGATTAGGTTGGTATTTTGTGACTAGGTTAGAGATGTAGCTGGGGGCCAGGTTGTGGATGGCTTTGTCTTGCAGCAAATATGAAACAATTCAAAGACCCTGAATTCATGGGCCAGTTCATAGACAGATACAGGTATATGAGATATTTGTGGGAGGTTAAAAACCCCTTATATCAAAATAAACCAACTAGGAAGGCATCGCTGGAGAAACTGCTGCAATTTGTGAAGACACAGGTCCCTGACGCAGACATCGAGTTTGTGGATAAGAAAATTGGTAGCTTGAGAAGTACGTATAGGAAGGAGCTTAATAAGTTTCAGGCTCCCATGAGATCAGGAGCAGCAACAAAGGATGTGTACGTACCCACGGAAGGAGAAAAATCCTGGACTGCCGCACTCCATGCAAAAACATCTTTATTGAAAAAATGCGATAAAATCCAAAATAGCAAACAAAACAAAAAGTGGACACAGCGGGTGTAAAATAGCTAACGCGTTTCACATTCAAAGATGCTTACTCATAGCTGATGTGTATGTACCCAGTCTGCGGTACTACAACAGGATGCGGTTTCTGGAAGACCAGATTGAAGCCAGGGAATCACTTTCTACACTTCCACCCACCCTTCCCTCAACCCCAGCTGAGGCTTCCGAGGACCAACCTGGCCCTTCCATCCTGGAAGAAGTTGAGGAACCCAGCTGGAGCCAGGTATAGTATTTTTGAACATATTTATTGTCCAAAAATTATTGGTGTTAACTAGATGTTATTATTGATAACAAATGAATGATTTAACAAAAAGTGTTTTACATATCAATAGACAGTAGTGGCCAAAAATGATTGGGACAAGAATGAAAAATGCTGCGCTCAGAATGATAGTCTTTTCTATTTATTAACATTCAATTTGCAACAGTCATGAGCTGAAAATTGTGTGTGATTGATGAACCAAAAACTACACCTATGTCCCTTTTTCATACACAGGAAGACCTCAGCCAGGACGAGGCTCTGGAATGTGGCAGCCAGGAGGAGGCAGGGGTAAGTGTCAGCCAGGAGGAGGCGGGGGTAAGTGTCAGCCAGGAGGTGGCCAGGCCCAGTAGCCTCACCCAATCCCAGGTTTCTCCCCTCCACCTTACAATAAAAAGGGCCAGGAAGGGGAGTAACATGCAGGAGGCAGCGCTGGGCCTCATTAAGGAGGCTAATGTGGCCTTGAAAAAAACCCCGACGCTGAAGAGGCCTATGGCTGCTATGTAGCTGCAAAATTGCAGCAAATGGAGGTGGGCCAATGCTTCATGTGTCAGAATCTTATTTTTCAGTCCCTTCGGTTGGGGTTGAGGGGCCAAATTAGTGAGAACATGCACTTATGTGCACTCGCCCATCCACCTCCTCCTCCTCCTGCCACAAGTCCACCTCCAGAGCCACAGCCTCCAAGGAAGGCTGCAGGGAAGGCTGCAAGGAAGTGTGGAGGGAAGACTACAGGGAAGACAAGAAAGGGATGGCCTGGGTTCAGTCTGGTCTGACAGAAGACGCAGGCTGTGGTAGTACCACAGCCTGGGGACATATATGTCATCTGCTGCTGTTCATGATCTCTGGGAGTCCTGGACCAGATTGTGCTCCCTATTATATGGACGTCTCAGGCTACCAATTTTTAGTTACAAAAAGTTGATGTGTGCCCTGGGGTACAAAGGCTTTGCAAATTCAAGCAGTTTCTCCAGCATTGCCTTCCTCTTTATTTTGTTATGAGCCAGAATAAATGTAGATTTTTTATATGAAAATACTTGCCTATGTGTTTTTCTTCAAAAAGGACAGTTTATTTGTGAGTAGGCAGGTACATTTAAAAAATACAGTGTCAAATTAACAAGGGACAACGACCAACCTCCTTGAGCTTTAAAAATACAAGATAATAATGTTGTGGAAACTTGACACACAAAAAAATAGAGAGATCATTAGAAAATAATTTAAAAATAATCAAAAAAACAGGAGATCTTGATTAAAAAAAAAAAAACGATGACTATAAAAAATAATTCCAAACATTATTATGGAGATCTGGCTTTAAAAACAAAAAAGATTATTCAGGAAATCACAAGAAATAATAAAGAAATACGTTTGTGAGAACTCTGTGTGAATATCAGCAGCAAAACAAATGAATTCTTCTAGCATTATAAAGAAGAAGATAATGCGCTGCATTAAAAGATTGAAAGATTGACAGCGTGACGAATGTGCTATCTCCATTACGAACGTTCATTTTACCAGAACAAGCGATTCTGTCTCATACTTGATTCTGAGCATGCGTGATTTATTGCACATCCGAAGTGCATACAAACGATCGCATTTTCGGATAGGAACTTTCCCCGACCAAAAAATAGAGAGCATGCTCTCAATCTTTTGCTGGCTGTAATTCTGTCAGCAAAAGACCGATGGAGCATACACATGGTCGCATTTTCCAACAAAAAGCTCTCATCAGAGTTTTGCTGACGGCATTTCCGATCGTGTGTACGCGGCATTAGGGCATATAAACGTGATTTCACTTCCTCACTACCTATCACAGTTTCGGAGGCCCTGAAATGTCAAGATAGCACAAACCCCACAAATGACCCCATTTTGGAAAGTCGACACCCCAGGCTATTTGCTAAGAGGCATGGTGAGTATTTTGCATCTCTAGTTTGTTTTGGAAAATTAAGAAAGAAAGGAGGGAAACATTTTTTTTTCACCTTTTTTCAATTTTCAAAACTGTGTGCCAAAAAGCAAGATCAGCAAAATACTCAAATGTCTCTCAGCAAATAACTTAGCATGTTGACTTTGGGGTATATGGGTATCTCAGCCAATGGGCAGGGGATTTCTTGAATCCCTTGGCCTGCTGAGAGGGCCTATATATTCGGGGGAGGTCAGATGATCTAGGGTCTGTGCCACCTGGACAGCTGTCTGGGTGGACATGTGTCTAATGCCCTGGGCTGCTACGCCGTTGATTGAGCCTATCTCTGCACATCTGGCTGCTAGGCTGTCTGAGGGCCTATCCAGAAGTGAGAGAGCAGTGCAGGGTTGGGATTGTGACTTGCAGTCCAACCACAAGTGACGGTTCTATCGACCTGGAGAACCTGTCAGTGGTCAGAGGTGGAAGGGAAGCTTTCGCTACGAAGGGACCCATCGCCTTTACCTGGGACCACAGTGAGTAACTGAAGCAAAGGGCACAGTGGAGAATCGAGAAACTTCAGGCGGTGATCAAGTCAGGGACCCAACCAGCTGAGGTGACTCTTGCAATGCAGCCTTGTGTGTCAAGCCAGGGACCAAGCTGGTTAGCAAGGGTGAAGCTTGAAAAATATCTGGAGTGCCAAGCTAGGGACCCAGCAGAGAAGCGGGGGGTGAGGCTTGAGGGAGATACCATCGCAAACTTTGGTGGAGCTCAAAGGATTCATAGTCAGTGAATCAGAGGGTCTAGTGAGAGACCGGGAGCTCAGTATTGAAGAACTACAAGGAGCAGTTGTAATGGAGCTGAAAGAACTGTTATGTTTGAGTTAGGAACTGTTAAAGGAGACAGCATGTCTGCAAGTGCAGATGTTGTTTTTTGCTGGGGCCTTTCCCTGCACAGCGGTCCTCCTATTGAAGTCTCGGAGTCTGCCAATTGAGTTTGCAACTATGTGTCCTGGCCCTAACCCTCTTTCCCCCAAAAATATATAAAAAGGACTATCAAAAGAAATAAAACCTCTTTTATATCCAAGAAGTGTCTGGCGCCCAATGACTTTCACCATCTTTGCACCCACTATGCCGCACAACCCACCACATATTGAAGGATGTCAGCTATCTTTGGCCTTGGAGGTTCTCATTAGACCAAAAGAGGCAAAAGACCTTGCTACATGGGCATTTCATGGCCTCCGAAACTGCGATAGGCAGTGAGGAGTGAGATATCAAAAATTTACGCCCTAAGAAAGCCTGTAGGTGGTGCTTGGTTTTCGGGGTCCTGTATAAGGGTAGACTGACAAAAAGGCCCACACATGTGGTATCGCTGTACTCAGGAGAAGCAGCAGAATGTATTTTTGATGTAATTTCACATATACCCATGGCATGTTTGAGAAATATATAATTTCAGTGACAACTTTGTGTAATAAAAAAAATATTATAAATAAATATTATAAATATTAATATTATAATATGCTCAACATGCCTCTCGGCAAATTCCTTGGGGTGTCTACTTTCCAAAATGGGGTCATTGGGGGGGGGGGGTTTGTACTGCTCTTCCATTATAGCACCTCAAGAAATGAGATAGGCAGTCATAAATTAAAAGCTGCGGAAATTCCAGAAAATGTACCCTAGTTTGTAGACGCTATAACTTTTGCGCAAACCAATAAATATACGCTTATTGATTTATTTTTTTTTACCCAAGACATTTGGCTCAATGCATTTTGGCCTAAATGTATGACTAAAATTAAGTTTATTGTATTATTTGTATAATAAAAAGTAGAAAATATTAAATTTTTTCAGAATTTTCGGTCTTTTTTCGTTTATATTGCAAAAGATAAAAACCACATTAGGTGATCAAATACCACCAAAAGAAAGCTCTATTTGTGGGAAAAAAAGGACACAAATTTTGTTTGAGTACAGCATTGCATGGCTGCGCAATTACCAGTTAAATCAGCTCAGTGCCAAATTGTAAAAAATGCTCTGGTCATTAAGGAGGAAAATCCTTCCAGGGTGGTTAATATCTATATTATAACCCCGGTGGAGATATGTAAAACATTTTCCTTTTATCATAGAGTTGCAATGCTTGCAACTCAAACATCGATATGATCCATGATTATGTAGAGCTAAAAATTTTATTTTTTTTTTTTAATTGTGTATGGTTCCACCCTTACGGTATGAGGGAAAGGGGGGATTAATAAATTCAGGATTTTGGGGAAGATTTTCTATTTTCTTTAATATATGCCAATGTTTTTTTAATGATATTTTGTATTCGGAATGAGTGTGAGTGATATTGGGAAAAAAAGGGTAATCTTTAATTCATCCTATTCTTTTTTTTCTTTTTTTATCCACTTCCTTTCTTTCACTCTTTATAAGCTGCAAAGGATAACCTCTCTCACTTAATTTCCTATCCATTTCATCAAAATGCTTCTCTCGGTCTGCTCGATCACTGACAATTCTATTAACACTTGTTAGCTGACTTTTTGGAATAGATTTAAATTATCCAAGAGGGTGAAAGCTTTTATATTATAAAAATTGGTTGTGATCTGTAGGTTTTACATATAGATCACTGGAAGGTCTACCATTCCTAACTACAATACATGTATCCAAAACAGGCATTTTTTCCTGACTCACAGTCATATTAAATTGTAGTCCAGGTATCAAATAATTAATATAAGCTTGGAATAATAATAATGTGTTCAGATCACCCTCCCATATAGCAAATACATCGTCCAAAAATCAGAACCAACACTTACAATTTTCTTTAAATAAAATATTATTATATATGAAAGCTTTTTCAATTATATCAACTAATGTATTTGCATATGGGGGGGCCGCATTTGAGCCCATCACCGCCCGCCTGAATTGCCAATAGTATCTATCTTTGAAAAGAAAAACATTTTCCTCCAAAACAATTTCCAATAACTGTATCAAAAAAGTAATCTGTTATTTATTGTACAATTCTGACTCAGTCAGGAGTCGGCGACAGGCTGCAATTCCCAATCCATGAGGGATGATTGTGCACAAACTGGAAATATCCCATCTCACCAGAAATGAATCTGTGGATACTGTTAAAGCATTAACTTTCATCAAAAATTCATACGAGTCTTGTTTTAACCACTTGCCGTACGTGTCACTCAGATATACTGTGGCACAATGGCTCTCCTGGGCAAAATCTCGTACGGGTACGTCCTACTCGTTTTCAGCTACCAGTGGGGGTGCGCGCCTGCTGCTTGGCAGGGGACCAGATCCGCATGGCTGACGGGCACGATCACTGCCGGCCACGTGCAATTGTGTGCATGAGCGCCAGCATGGGGATTTGTGTAAACACACAAATCCCTGTGCTGTCAGAGATGAGGAGCCATATCGTTTCTTTCTACTCACATCCCCACACAGTTAGAACATGCTGAGGGAACACACATTTAACCCCTTGATCGCCCCCTAGTGTTAACCCCTTCCCTGCCAGTGACATTTACACAGTAATCAGTGCATTTTTATAGCACTGATTGCTGTATAAATGACAATGTTCCCAAAAAAGTGTCAAAAGTCTCTGATCTGACCTTTGCAATGTTGCAGTACCGCTAAAAATCACAGATCACGCCATTACTAGTAAAAAAAAAAAAAAAATGCCATAAAAATGCCATAACTCTTTCCCATAGTTTGCAGACGATATAACTTTTGCACAAATCAATCAATATACACTTATTGCAATTTTTTTAACCAAAAATATGTAGAACAATATATATTGGCCTAAACTGAAGAAATGTGTTTTTTAAAAAACTTTTGGGGATATTTAATAAATCAAAAAGTAAAAAATATTGTTTTTTTTCAAAATTGTTGCTCTTTTTTAAAAACCACAGAGATGATCAAATACCACCAAAAGAAAGCTCTATTTGTGGGATAAAAAATGGCGCAAATTTTGTTCAAGTACAGCATCGAACGCCTGTGCAATTGTCAGTTAAAGCGGTGCCAAATTGTAAAAAGTGCTCTGGTCAGGAAGGGGGTAAAATCTTCCAGGGCTGAAGCGGTTAACCATATCCATTACAACAATAGATCCTCCCTTGTCATCTGGCTTGATAGTTATATCCCACCTAGCTGACAAGGAAGCTAATGCTAGTTTTTTCAGCCGGATTTAAATTGTTAGGTGTATAGTCAATTATAGGTTAGTCATGAAAAAAAAGCCTTTATTTCTTGGTCCGTTTTTTATATATAATTCTACTGCTGGAATAGAAGTAGGTGGTGTCATTCTACTCTTATTTCTCAAACTTAATTTTTTTATCGATAAAGCCAGAGTATTAGAATTACCCATATTTGGACGCATAGAAAAATAGGCTTGTAATCTAATTTGCCGATAAAACCTATACATATCCTGTTTTAACAAAAAAATCACTCATATGTTCTTTAGGACAGAAACCGAAGCCCTTATTAAGCAGTTGCAATTCAATATCAGAGAGAGAAAAATACGAAATATTATATACCAAATTTTGTACTTGAGTCTCTGTTCACTCTTTGTGTCAATATTCTTCCTCTCAAATCTTCTCCTGTGGTGCCTGCCTCCCATCCTCCTCCAGGGAGATTTGTAGAAGCTGCCTCCAAAAAATTGGGATTAAATCCATATGCCGAAGCATCTGATGAGGTCATTGAAGATGTTGAAGTAGATAGTGGTTTATGTTGCTGTCCTTGTTGGCGAGATTTGTATGTGTAAAAAGTTGGGTTATTCCAATTGTAAACTTGTTCATATGTATATTCCTCTTGATCCCTCTCCAAATTAGTTCTCTTTCTAGTTTCCACATTCTTCCTGAAGGATTCCAATTTTTCCATACAGGTTTTCTTTGTCTTTATTAACGCCTCCTGTCCCACAGCATCATCAAGTTGTGTTTCAATCTCCAATATTTGTTCTGCCAGGGACAAACGTTCTATTAGCAGAAATTGTACAGTCAAAGTCATAATATCAAAAGAACACTTGTTAAAGAGGAAGTAAACCCTGATGGTTTTCACTGCCTCTTTTGCTCCCTGCAAACCCTGCAAATGAAAAGCATATTGGGCTGGTATGCATCGCATACCAGCCCATTATGTGACACTTACCACTTAAACAAATCCAGCGCTGTCCCCTGTGCAGGCCGTGTCCATCTTCGCTCTGTGACTGGCCAGAGCCGCATGACATCACTTCCGCGCATGCGCGTGGGAGCCATCATTCACGGAAAACGCTTGGAAAGAAACGACACGGAGGGAAATATCTCCTGAACGGCCCACATTTAGGAGATATTTCCACTACCTATAGGTAAGCCTTACTCTCAGCTTACCTATAGTTAAAAGTCAGGAAGGAGGGTTTACAACCACTTCAATGATTTGGGCAAATTTCATTTTAAAGTCTGTATCTTGTGCAAAAAAAGTAGGCAGCCTAACACGTAAACCCCCTGGCATAAAGCTTAAAATATTCTGCCAGTGTAACCTCATGGGGATCCATTGTAATCAATTTTTGTATCAATTTTTCAAGTTTATGTGTTAGCTGTAGAGATAAACTTTGTGTCAGAAAATCTCGTGATCCAATAGTGCTTGTGTAAATCCGGGATGTGTTAACATTATGTTCTCTATTTTAATCGGGTGCAAAAACCCCATAATGGTTGGAAAATTAGGTCGGGTTCACATATGTCCTGCTTCGGTTCGCAGCATGGGGTACGGTGCTTCCCTGTTCATCGGTTCAGGTGTGAAGCAGGTCTGAATTTTTGCCTGAATTGCACCTGAACCGGACCCAAAGATGCACAGAACCTTTTTTGGAATGCGGACTTCCCTAGACATGTGTAAACCATCTCCATTGCAGGCCGGGCACACTCGCATTTCATGCGAATTGGTTGCGGGGAACCCAGCATCCAATTGGCACATACATGAACCCAGCCTTAGAAAAGACCTTCTCAAATTGCCAAATTTGTTCCTCTGGTGTACACAGTACACAATACATACAGTGCACCCATAGTTTCTACTAGACCTTTGGTGGTGTACACAATACCGTGCACCCCTAGTGCAGTTGCTACTACTTTTCTGGTGGTGTACACAGTACACAATACATACAGTGCACCCATAGTTGCTATTAGACTTCTGGTGGTGTACAAAATATTGTGCACCCATAGTGCAGTTGCTACTACTTTTCTGGTGGTTTACACAGTACACAATACAGTGTAGTGTGGTGTTGCAAAACAAAATCCCCATCATGTCCGGAAGGCCACCAAGGAGAGGCAGATGCTCACAGGCCACTAAAAGAGTGCAAGCAGGCTCTGTGTCTACAGTCCACAGTGCTGGTCATGAACATGGTGCATCTTCTGCAGGTGGCCATGGGGCACGCTTGTCCTTTTTTTCTGCTGCTGGGACAGGGGCAGAAAAATTGGGCCTTTGGTGGTGGTAGTGCCACAACACTGTAACCCCTCACAGATACTCTTGTTGGGCGCAGGAACGGGCCCTGCTGTGAAATATTAGATCAGAAATTGTAATTACATGCCCCTGTTAAACAGGGACAGAAACATTGGGCCTTAGGCAGTGGTGGTGGTGCCCTAAACTAAAAATATTGTTGGAAGCTAGCATCATCAGGATTGAGGAGGAATAGGATAGTCACTCAGCATAGGCAGTCTTCAAGGATCCCACATCCATAGAAAAATCAAGCAGTTACATCAGCATCAGGTGCTTGATAGCTGCTGCTGATCCAAGACTGATTCATTTTTATGAATGTGAGCCTATCAAGGGAGTCTGTGGACAGGCACACTCAATGATCCGTTACAAACCCTGCAGCAGCATTGAATGTGCGTTCAGAAAGAACGCTGGATGCAGGACAGACCAGTAGATCAATTGCATATTGAGCTAGTTCTGGCCAGTGGTCCATCCACAAGACCCAGTAACCCAGTGGATGCTCTGTTGGAAAGGTCTCCAAGTCTGCTCTTGCCCCTAGATATTCCTGAACCATGTAATACAGATGCTGGCGATGGTTGCTTGAACCGATCAGACCTTGGCACAGAGGACTGAAAAATTTTTTAAAGGTATCAGTCAGCCGGCCACCTTTTCCACTGCTCTTCCTCTGACTGAACGAAGCTGTCATGGTTATGGAGTAATCTTTGTCAGCTTACCTCTCCTCCATGTGTTCACCTTTAGAGGCCAGCCACTCTTACCTGGCTACTTAAATAATCTCTCCTCAAAGCATGGCTTTGCTGATCAACCTTTGCGTGTTTAGCTTCCGTGTGCATCTTGCTGTGTCTTCTACGTCTGATTCCAGTTACCGATCTTGGCTTGTTCTCGACTATCCCTGCCTGCTTGTGACCCTGACCTTTATTCTATGTTTATCCTTGTCTTCTACTGCTAGTCACCCCGACCTTTGGCTTATTCCCAAGGCTGGATTAACGTAGGGGCTAATGGAGCTACAGCCCCAGGCCCCTACCTTAGAATAGGCCCATACTTGGCAGCTGTCACGGATTTTAGTAAGCTGTTCCGCCATGCTCTTGTCCCGGTTCTGGGAAATCAGAGCCGCCGGGGCAGCTTACATTAATTTCTGTCATTGCTGCATGTCTGCACATTGTTTGTCAGTATCAGGAATCTACTGTCCATGTCTGCACATCAGGACTTGAATCTCCACCCACTACCTCACTCCCCAGCAGATTCAGGCACTCTCTTGCAGGATAAACATACACGGGGCAGAACCTTCTGGCTATTACTGTTTGAATGGGTGGAATATGGATGTGCCTGGCATCTGTGATTGCGCCCGCCCGGAAGAGAGAAGTGGAAGGAGAGCTCTCAGGGAGCTGAGTTTGTCTGGAGGTGAGCTCAGCTAGCAGTATATCATGCATTAGCTTGCAGGCACCTCTGTGATAAGTCTGCTGAGTTACTGCAGCTTAGCATAGAAGTACTGTTAGACCAATCAGAAGATGGCATCTCCTTTTCCATGTAGGACTGTGAGAAGCTGGGCTCATCAAGGATTGTCATTGCCCCTAGGTTTACACTGCCCCCTGTACTGTGCCCTGCTGATCCCCTTTGTTATTTGTCCTCCTCACTCTCTGCAATGTGCCCTGCGCTCTCCTAACCCCCTTTACTGTGCCATGCTGACCCCCCCATACTGTGCCATGCTGACCCTCTCAGACTGTGCCATGCTGACACCCCATACTGTGCCATGCTGACCCCCCATATTGTGCCATGCTAACCCCCCATACTGTGCCATGCCGACCCCCTCATACTGTGCCATGCTGACCCCCCCATACTGTGCCATGCTGACCCCTTAAACTGTGCCATGCTAACCCCCCATACTGTGCCAAGCTGGCCCCCAATACAATGTCATGCTGACCCCCCCATTCTGTGCCATGCTGATCCCCCATTCTGTGCCATTCTGACCCCCCCATACTGTGTCATGCTGACCCCCATGTAATTTGGCCTTCTGACCCCCCTGTAATGTGCCATTTAGGCCCCCTGTCCTCTGATCTGCTGTTCCCTCTCCACTGGCCTGGTGACACTTAGTCCTCTGCCCTACTGATCTCTGGTTACTGTCCTTCATCCTACTGACCTGTGTACATTACCCTACATACTACTGACCTCTGTACACTGCTCTACATACTACTGACCTCTGCACACTGCCCTACCTACTACTGACCCCTGTACACTGCTCTACATACTACTCACCTCTGCACACTGCTCTACATACTACTGACCCCTGTACACTGCCCTGCCTACAACTGACCTCTGTATACTACCCTACATACTACTGACCTCTGTAGACTGCTCTACCTACTACTGATTTCTGTACACTGCCCTACCTACTACTGACCTCTGTACATTGCCCTGCCTACTACTGACCTCTGTACACTGCCCTACATCCTACTGACCTCTGTACACTGCCCTACCTACTACTGACCCCTGTACACTGCCCTACATAATACTGACCTCTGTGCACTGCCCTACATACTACTTACTCCTGTACACTGCCCTTCATACTACTGATCTCTGTACACAGCCCTACCTACTATTGACCCCTGTACACTGCTCTACATACTACTGATCTATGTACCCTGTCCTAAAAACTACTGACCTCTGAACACTGTCCTACATACTACTGACCTCTGTACACTGCCCTACCTCCTACTGATTTGATTGGACCCTATATATTTGCCTATAACAAAAAACTGAATAGGCTAACGATATGCTTCTTGTAGACTCACACTCATTTTAAATGAATGCCCCACACCTAATTAAAGTACATGCTCCTCCTACAATGGCATGCTGGACACACAGCAAAAAAAAGTTTCCCTGGAAACTTTTTTGAAATGTTGGCAACTATGTAGGTCCAGCCACTCAAAAAGAACAGGCCACGCACGGAAAGCAATGGGCCGATGGGAAGAGATCTCCCCTGACCGGCCCTGCATTCCTCATGCATCAGCTGGTGAATGATGATGATGCATACATCCTGCTGACCCATTACATGACATGTTTCCTCCTTACCCTTTACATGACATGCACCCCCTTTCTCTTCTCTGCCAGAATTAACCCTTTAAATACCATAAATCCTCCTGACCCATTACATGACATGCATCCTCTTTACCCTTTATGTGACATGCATTCCCCCTTCCCCGCTCCTCCAGCCCTTGCTCATTACATGACATGCACCCCCCTTTTTCTTCTCTACCAGCTCTTACCCTTTAAATACCATGCATCCTTCTAACCCATTGCACAACATGAATCCTCTTTACTTGTTACTTGACATGCATCCTCCTGATCCTTTACATGACATGCACCCTCCTTTCCTTGCTTTATTTGCCCTTACATTTTACATGACATGCACCCCCTTTTTCTTCTCTACCAGCTTTAATGGTAATTACAATATTTAGTTTGTTTTAACAAAAACATTTTTGCGGTTTCATTTTATTTCCATAAAAAGGCCCAGCAAAATCCTCAGCACTAGGCCCATGATGCTCCTTATCCGGCTCTGCTTATTCCCTTACTATCTCTGTCCTCCTGTAGCCTACAGTGGGCATGAGCTGGGAGACCCTTGGGGTCACGACCTGGAGCCAGTTGCAGCCCAGTCCATCCTCACCACTAGAGGCTCTGGTGAACACCTGCTGGCTCTTAGACTCCGCACCCTGGGGAATGTTACGCTCTAGCCCTTGTGGGTTCCGTGTTGGTGTTCAAGCAGACCTGCCTTCCTTAACCACCTAGACTCCCATCCGCAGCAGTCAGCTGTAGGGTCCACTACCTTTGCGGTGCACTCCTAACCCCAACGGTGTGCATCTGTCACCTGGCCTCAGGTGACCTGACAGAAGCCTCAGCAACACGTTGTCCAGCACCAGGAAATTGTAACCTCACAGGGTCTGGAAATGCTTTTCAGAAACCTTTCTTCAAGGTCTCCTGAAGATTTTTCATCCTCTGCTCCCTCTGTGAAGGCAGGATTAGTTCTGCAACCTTACCCTTGTAACGTGGATCCAGAAGGGTTGCCAGCCAGTAATGATTCCTTCTCTTTGATACCACGAATCCTAAGATCCTTATGCTGCATGGCCTCCCTGATTCTGCAAAGCCTGCGAAAGTTTCTAGAGGCATTCAATGCTGAGTCCTAAGGTTCACATGATCCTTAACAACCTCCTTCCAGCCACGTACAACTCCTTGGGTTTCTGGGGACTGAAAACCATCCGTTGAAGACTGCTGCAGAGTGTTATCCTCCACGTCCATGCTGACACAATCCTCCTCCTCATCCTCCTCTTCTTCCTGTGTGTTTGGTGGGCCTGCAGGAATAATATCTGGATAAAGGGGGCCTTGAGAGGTAAGGAAGTCCTCCTCTTCCTCACACTGTTCTGCCTCAAGTGCCCTGTCCATTATTCCATGAAGCATGTGCACCAACAGGAAGACAAGAGGGACAGTATCACTGATCAATGCATTGTCGCTGCTCAGTGGGCTCACCATCCTCGTGGCCTCATCAACTGGTGACAGTAACAGGACAGTGCATGCATCCTTGATCAGTAGCCACTGGTGTGGCGAAAAGAAGCCAAGCTCCCCTGACCCTGTCCTGGTGCCATACTCACACAGGTACTCATTGATGGCCCTCTGCTGCATCTACAGCCGCTGCAGCATTGCCAACATTGACTTCCAACTGGTGGACATGTCACAAATGAGGCGGTTGGTGGGCAGGTTGCATTCCCTTTCAATGTCAGCCAGCTGAGCACTGGCATTGTATGACCGTTGGAAATGACCACAGACTTTTCTGGCCTGCCTCAGGAGATCTTGTAAGCCTGGGTACCTGCTCAAGAACCGCTGCACCACCAAATTCAGGATGTGTGCCAAACATGGAACATGGGCCAAGTGTCCCTGTTGGAGGGCGGAGAGAAGGTTAGTGCCATTGTCGCATACAACCATTCCTGGCTGAAGCTGGTGTGGCATCAACCACCTCTGAGCCTGCCCCTGCAGAGCTGACAGAATCTATTCCCCAGTGTGGCTCCTGTCCCCTAAGCAGTGGTTTAACCTTAAACTGCGTAGAGGGTTCTTTACTGTAGGAGCGGCAAGGATGTGGAATTCCCTTCCACAGGCGGTGGTCACTCTCAGCAGGGGGCATCGATAGTTTCAAGAAAATATTAGATAAGCACCTGAACGACCACAACATATATACAATGTAATACTGACATATAATCACCACATAGGTTGGAGTTGATGGACTTTTTTTTTTTGTTTTTTTTCAACCTCACCTACTATGTAACTATGTAACTCATGCACCACATGGCATCTTTTCGCCTGAGTGTTTGCATAGCCCCTTGAACGCTTACAGAGCACCGCTGGTTCAGAGAACAAATCTGCAGAAGAGGCCATAGAGGAAGAAGAAGAGGAGATGGTGGAGGAGAGAGTTGTGGCAGAATCACCGCTAGCATTTTAGAGGCATGGTGGCATAACAAGCTCCAACAATACTGAACCCGGTCCTGCATCCTTCCCAGCAGCCAGCAGAGTTATCCAGTGCGCCGTGAAGGAAAGGTAACATTCCTCCCCCTGCCTGCTAGACCACGAGTCTGCAGTAATATACACCTTACTGTTGACCACCCTGTCCAACAAGACAAAAACATTGCCTTCCACATGCCGGTAGAGAGCTGGAACGGCCTTCCATGAAAAGAAAGTGCGTTTTGGTACCCACAACTGAGGTACAGCACTTTCCACAAATTCACGAAAGGGGGCAGAGTCTACCAGCTGAAAAGGAAGTAGTTGCAGTGCTAGCAATTTGACCAAGCTGGCATTCAAGCTAGCATTCAGAAGGTGAGCATGTGGATGGCTGGGACTGAATTTCTTTTTAATGTTTAGCAACTGGGGTAGGGAAATTTCCCTGCTAAAATCAGATGGTGGTGTACTGCTAGCAGATTGGCTGCAAGTACTTGGGACACATATTGCTAGACCTTCATTCCTCTCAGCGCAGGTTTTCCAGAGGACTGGAGTAGGGTTGGAGATCCCAGATGAGGAGCAAGGAGAAGTCTGCATTTAATTTATTTATATTTAATTAATATATTTAATTTATATAAAATTTATATTTAATTTATTTATATTTAATAAATATATTTAATTTAGCTTGTAGCTATGTAGGGCGCAACATATTATCTTCACTAAAATCTCTGGTAGACCAGGCAAGTCGGTGCCTATGCTTGTGTATACAAACAATGGGATCCAAACCTCATTGTTTTACACATACTCACTTCAAAGGATCCCATGCTGGGATATGCAATGAAGGGAGACCAACTAATAATCAATACTTCCTTTCCCAGAAAAATTCAAGTTAAGCTCCTGCTCAGAATAGTCACAAGGATTTGCATTAAAGGGGGCTGATTTATGCAAAGTATAGGGATTGGAGATGTAGCCAGTCCTTAACCAGGAATAGGGAAGCTCACCAATCAGAGCCACGCTATGCCAACCAATGAGGCATCAGCATGTAATGATATACACAGACTAGATGGGAGGGAAACACACATTTTTATGAGAGAGCAACCATCAGAATGGATGGAACCTTGGTGCAAAAGGTAACTATGGGAAAGGTCTGCATTTCACTTGTAAGTAACTAAATATGTTTGCAGATTAATGTTTTCAGGAATATACTCTGTATTCCTTCATGTAATTCTCTTATTTTAACCTAATATTTTTTTCCTTGCTGTAGACTATAGATAGATGGTCGTGTATTAGATAGACTTTCAACTAGGGATGAGCTTCTAGTTCAAGTCGAACTCATGTTCGACTCCAACATCGGATGTTTGCCAGTTCACTGAACAGCGAACAATTTGGGGTGTTCGTGGCCAATTCGAAAGCCATGGAACACCCTTTAGAAGTCTATAGGAGAAATCAAAAGTGCTAATTTCAAAGGCTTATATGCATGGTATTGTCATAAAAAGTGTTTGGGGACCTGGGTCCTGCCCCAGGGGACATGGATCAATGCAAAAAAAAAGTTTTAAAAATGGCCGTTTTTTTGGGAGCAGTGATTTTAATAATACTTAAAGTGAAACAATAAAAGTATATTCTTTTAAATTTCATACCTGGGGGGTGTCTATAGTATGCCTGTAAAGGGGCGCATGTTTCCTGTGTTTAGAACAGTCTGACAGCAAAATGACATTTCAAAGGAAAAAAAGTCATTTAAAACTACTCGCGGCTATTAATGAATTGCCGGTCCGACAATACACATAAAAGTTCATTGATAAAAACTGCCCACAGGGGAACCCTGAACCAAAATTTAAAAAATTAAGTGGGGGGTCCCCCTAAATTCCATGCCAGGCCCTTCAGGTCTGGCATGGATATTAAGGGGAACCCCCGCCAAAATTTAAAAAAAAATGGCGTGGGGTCCCCCTCAAAATCTATGCATGATGGTTGGGTTACGGAAGGAGTGACAGTGGACAAGGATCCGGTGGAATAGGCCGCTTTGGCAGCTGCATAGGAAGGAAGACTACTCTGAGCCTGGGTGACATGATGAGGATCCCTTTACATTACAAAGCCCCCCTGCAGCTCTGGACCCCTTTACATTACACAGCCCCCTTGCCGCTCTGGACCCCTTTACATTACACAGCCCCCCTGCAGCTCTGGATCCCTGCACATTACACAGCCCCCTGCACCTCTGAACCCCTTTACATTACACAGCCCCCCTGCAGCTCTGGACCCCTTTTCATTACACAGCCCCCTTGCAGCTCTGGACCCCTGCACATTACACAGCCCCCCTGCAGCTCTGGATCCCTGCACATTACACAGCCCCCCTGCACCTCTGGACCCCTTTACATTAGACTGCACCTCTGGACCCCTTTACATTACACAACCCCCTGCACCTCTGGACACCTTTACATTACATAGCACCCTGCACCTCTGGACCCCTTTACATTACACAACCCCCTGCACCTCTGGACCCCTTTACATTACACAACCCCCTGCACCTCTGGACCCCTTTACATTGCACAGCACCCTGCACCTCTGGACCCCTTTACATTACACAACCCCCTGCACCTCTAGACCCCTTTACAATGCACAGCACCCTGCACCTCTGGACCCCTTTACATTGAACAGCACCCTGCACCTCTGGACCCCTTTACATTACACAACCCCCTGCACCTCTGCACCCCTTTACACTATGCAACCCCTGCATCTCTTGACCCCTTTACATTGCACAGCACCCCGCAGCTCTGGACCCCTTTAAATTGCACAGCACCCTGCACCTCTGGACCCCTTTACATTGCACAGCACCCTGCACCTCTGGACCCCTTTACATTGCACAGCACCCTGCACCTCTGGACCCCTTTACATTGCACAGCGCCCTGCACCTCTGGACCCCTTTACATTGCGCAGCACCCTGCACCTCTGGACCCATTTACATTACGCAGCAACCTGCACCTCCGGATCCCCTGTACATTACATAGCACCCTGCACCTCTGGACCCCTTTATATTACACAGCCCCCCCAGCTCTGGACCCCCTGCACATTACCCCCCACAGCACATTTACCCCCCACAGCTCTGACTGGACCCCCTGCACATTACCCCTGCAGCCCCCACAGCACATTACCCCCCCACAGCTTTGACCTGACTGGACCCCCTAGACCACAGAAGAGAGTATCCCCCTTAGACTGGGACTTTAATAGACCACCAACTCTTAAGGTAAAAAATATATGTTAATAGTGTACTTAAAAAGAAAGTAGAGACGTCTATGACATACAAAGAAAAAAATGCATTCCATACAACATCAATACAAAATCAGAACAGGAAGTATACAAATGATAATATTAGATGTACTCTCCTGGGAGTGATGTACCCCAGTAGCCGACGCGTTTCCAGTATTCTGATACCTTCATCAGGGATTTGAGAGTTGCAAGTATTTTACAAGTGTATGGGTTCCAGTGGAATGACTTTGTGTTCAGGCAGCACCTATGACCCCCACGGTCAAATGACGTGTTTTCATCAACGCCAGACCCAGATCATATAGAGGTTATGTACATATTGTGTTACCATTATCCAGGTATATTACATGAGCCAAAGTGGGATAAGCGTTTGTTAGAACCTGTATAATGCCGGCTGCATGCCGGGTGGATCAATATCCAAGACAGTTCCACCGTGGCTGGCTCCTAGGTTTGAACCTTGGAATGTCCGGGTCCAACAAGGGGTGCCTTCCACTACTGGTGCTCAGAATACCGGAAACGCGTCGGGTACTGGGGTACATCACCCCCAGGAGAGTACATCTAATATTATCATTTGTATACTTCCTGTTCTGATTTTGTATTGATGTTGTATGGAATGCATTTTTTTCTTTGTATGTCATAGACGTCTCTACGTCCTTTTTAAGTACGCTATAAAAATATATTTTTTACCTTAAGAGTTAGTGGTCTATTAAAGCCCCAGTCTAAGGGGGATACTCTCTTCTGTGGTCTAATACGTTAGGGATGGGACCACCATACTCTACACTTGTCATGATGGAAGCCTCCTTTTTGCTGACTGGACCCCCTGCACATTACCCCCCAGCCCCCACAGCACATTACCTCCCCCACAGCTCTGACCTGACTGGACCCCCTGCACATTACCCCCCCACAGCTCTGACTGGACCCCCTGCATATTACCCCCCACATCACATTACCCCCCCCACAGCTCTGACAGGACCCTCTGCACATTATCCCCCCACAGCTCTGACTGGACCCCCTGCACATTACCCACCAGTCCTCACAGCACATTACCCCCCACAGCTCTGACCTGACTGTACCCCCTGCACATTACCCCCCACAGCACATTACCCCCCCACAGCTCTGACTGGACCCTCTGCACATTACCCCCCACAGCACATTACCCCCCACAGCTCTGACCTGACTGGACCCCTTGCACATTACCCCTCCACAGCTCTGACTGGACCCCCTGCACATTACCCCCCACAGCACATTACCCCCACCACAGCTCTGACTGGACCCCCTGCACATTACCCCCCACAGCACATTACCCACCCACAGCTCTGACATGACTGGACCCCCTGCACATTGCATAGCTCTGTGACTGTCCGTTCGTATTCACAAGATAATAATTGGTTACTAGGACCGCCTAGCAACCAATCACCTGCTACTCCTCCAGCATTTCCTGTCCTATGTCTCACAATCTCTCGCTCTCCCTCTCCTGCTGTACAAGAGAGGAAGAGATTGTGTTTTTTTCTCCTGTTTCAGGCTGGCATGCTGTTTGATCCTGTCCCCCGGGTAGCGCCTCCCCCCCCCGGCTGCAGGCCCCATAGCGCCCACGTGGGTCGCTATGGCGGTAGTTCCGCCAGTGGACAAGTGTGCCCCATGGCCACCAGCAGAGGATTGCACCATGTCCATGACCAGCACTGTTGACTGTAGATACAGAGCCTGCTTGCCTTCTTTTAGTGGCCTGCTGTGAACGTCTGCATCTCCTTGGTGGACTTCTGGACATGATGTATATTTTGTTTTGCAACACTGCACTACACTGTATTGTGTACTGTGTACACCACCAGAAAAGTAGTAGCAACTGCACTACGGCTGCACTGTATTGATCTAATATTTCACAGCAGGGCCCGTTCCTGTGCCCAACAAGAGTATCTGTGAGGGGTTACAGTGTTGTGCCACCACCACCACCACTGCCTAAGACCCAATTTTTCTTCCCCTGTTTAACAGGGGTGTGTAATTACAATTTTTGATTTAATACTTCACAGCAGGGCCCGTTCCTGCACCTAACAAGAGTATCTGTGAGAGGTTACAGTGTTGTGCCACCACCACCACTGCCTAAGACCCAATTTTTCTGCCCCTGTTTAACAGGGGCATGTAATTACAATTTTTGATCTAATATTTCACAGCAGGACCTGTTCCTGTGCCCAACAAGAGTATCTGTGAGGGGTTACAGTGTTGTGCCACCACCACCACCACCACTGCCTAAGACCCAATTTTTCTGCCCCTGTCTAACAGGGGCGTGTAATTACAAATTTTGATCTAATATTTCACAGCAGGGCCCATTCCTGCATCCAACAAGAGTATCTGTGAGGGGTTACAGTGTTGTGCCACCACCACCACCACTGCCTAAGACCCAATTTTTCTGCCCCTGTTTAACAGGGGCGTGTAATTACAATTCTTGATATAATATTTTGCAGCAGGGCCCGTTCCAGCGCCCACCAAGAGTTACTGTGAGGGCTTACAGTGTTCTGGTACCATCAACACCTAAGGCCCAATTTTATGCAGAGTGTATAGGGCAGGCTGTATAGTACATACAGGCGGTCCTCTATTTTCAAACATCTGACTTACAAATGACTCCTACTTACAAACGGAGGGAGACAACAGGAAGTGAGAAGAGATCTACCCCTAGGAAGGGAAATTTTCTCCTGTAAGAGTTAATATGGGAAAAAGGTGTCTCCACTGATGCTTTATCACCAATCCTTCCTTCCCTAATAACCCCAAATTTTCAAAATCAAATTGGCATTGGGACAGAAAGTGAGGTGAAATCTTCTGAACAAGGGCACAAACAGCAAAAAAAAATGTCACAGGTGTGATAACCCTGCCCTATATTATCCAAAAAACTTAAACATAGATGTTTGGGCTGGAGCTACACTTAAAAAATGTACCTGTTCCAAATTACAAACAGATTCAACTTAACAACAAACCTACAGTCCCTATCTTGTTTGTAACGCGGGGACCGCCTGTATACTGCTGTTCAGAGTATATAAAGCAGGGGTGTCCAAACTATGGCCCTCCAGTTGTTCAGGAACTACAATTCCCATCTTGCCTAGTAATGTCTGTGAATTTCAGAGTTTTACAATGCTTCATGGGAAGTGTAGTTCTGCAACAGCTGGAGGGCCGTAGTTTGGACACCCCTGATATAGAGCCTAGGGGCCCCAAGCCTTCTTTTTTTTATTTGGGTGCGGGGTTCCCTTTAATATCCATACCAGACCCAAAGGGACCATTAATGGGCTGGGGGGGGGGAACATTACATTATAGCCGCAAGCAGTTTTAAATGACTTTTTTTTCCTTTAGAAATGTCATTTTGTGCAGGGACTGTTCTAAACACGGGAAACACACGCCACTTTACAGGCATTTATTTTTTCACTTTAAGCATTATTAAAATCACTGCTCCCGAAAAAACGGCCATTTTTAAAACTTTTTTTGCATTGATGCATGTCCCCTGGGGCAGGACCCGGGTCCCCAAACACTTTTTAGGACAATAACTTGCATATTAGCCTTTAAAATTCGCACTTTTGATTTTTCACGTTCGAGCCCCATAAACTTTAATGGGGTTCGCGTGTTCACACAAATTTTTGGTCTGTTTGCATGTTCTGCCGCGAACGGAACCAGGGGACTAAATTAAATAAATCTCTGTGTTTGATTTGTTTCCCTCTTTGAATCACAGTCTAGGGTACTATTTATTCAAATACTTATTGTAAGGGATATATATATATATATATATATATATATATATATATATATATATATACGATGTGATTTAAAAAGTAGTTTACTCATGTTTAAGTCATATTTGTCTTTTGTACGTCTTCCATTTTATGAAGGATTGTCTGTGTTTACATATGTTAAGTCAGCATGTCAACAATTAAGCTAGAAGGCCATTCTGGCCACAGGAGTGTACAGCCAGTACTCTTTAAATATGTCTTATCAATCATTTGTTTTTCACAATGAAAAGTCATTTTGTAATGAGAAAGCTGCTCAGCTATTACAGTATCTCACAAAAGTGAGTACATCCCTCACATTTTTGTAAATATTTTATTATATCTTTTCATGTGACAACACTGAGGAAATAACACTTTGCTACAATGTAAAGTAGTGAGTGTACAGCTTGTAAAAAAGTGTAAATTTGCTGTCCCCTCAAAATAACTCAACACACAGCCATTAATATCTAAACCGCTGGCAACAAAAGTGAGTACACCCCTAAGTGAAAATGTCTAAATTTGGCCCAATTAGCCATTTTCCCTCCCCGGTGTCATGTGACCCATTTGTTTTACAAGGCCTCAGGTGTGAATGGGGAGCAGGTGTGTTAAATTTGGTACTATTGCTCTCACTCTCTCATACTGGTCACTGGAAGTTCAACATGGCACCTCATGGTAAAGAACTTTCTGAGGTTCTGAAAAAAAGAATTGTTGCTCTACATAAAGATGGCCTAGGCAATAAGAAGATTGCCAAGACCCTGAAACTGAGCTGCAGCATGGTGGCCAAGAGCATACAGCGGTTTAACAGGACAGGTTCCACTCAGAACAGACCTAAGACATTGAGTGCACATGCTCAGCGTCATATCCAGAGGTTGTCTTTGGGAAATAGACATATGAGTGCTGCCAGCATTGCTGCAGAGGTTGAAGGGGTAGGGGGTCAGCCTGTCAGTGCTCAGACCATACGCCGCACACTGTATCAAATTGGTCTGCATGGCTGTTGTTCATGAAGGAAGCCTCTTCTAAAGATGATGCACAAGAAAGCCTGCAAACAGTTTGCTGAAGACAAGCAGACTAAGGACATGGATTACTGGAACCATGTCTTGTGGTCTGTTGAGACCAAGATAAACTTATTTGGTTCAGATGGTGTCAAGCGTGTTTGGCGGCAACCAGGTGAGGAGTACAAAGACTAGTGTGTCTTGCCTACAGTCAAGCATGGTGGTGGGAGTGTCATGGTTTGGGGCTGCATGAGTGCTGGCGGCACGGGGGAGCTACAGTTCATTGAGGTAACCATGAATGCCAACATGTACTGTGACATACTGAAGCAGAGCATGATCCCCTCCCTTCGGAGACTGGGCTGCTGGCCAGTATTCCAACATGATAACGATCCCAAACACACCTCCAAGACGACCACTGCCTTGCTAAAGAAGCTGAGGGTAAAAGTGATGGACTGGCCAAGCATGTCTCCAGACCTAAACCCTATTGAGCATCTGTGGAGAATCCTCAAATTGAAGGTGGAGGAGTGCAAGTTCTTTAACATTCACCAGCTCTGTGATGTTGTCATGGAGGAGTGGAAAAGGACTCCAGTGGCAACCTGTGAAGGTCTGGTGAACTCCATGCCCAAGAGGGTTAAGGCAGTTCTGGAAAATAATGGTGGCTACACAAAATATTGACACTTTGGGCCAAATTTGGACCTTTTCACTTAGGGGTGTACTCACTTTTGTTGCCAGCGATTTAGACATTAATGGCTGTGTGTTGAGTTATTTTGAGGGGACAGCAAATTTACACTGTTATCAAAGTTGTACACACACTACTTTACATTGTAGTAAAGTGTCATTTCTTCAGTATTGTCACATGAAAAGATATAATAAAATATTTACAAAAATGTGAGGGGTGTACTCACTTTTGTGAGATACTGTATATTCTCCACAATGGAGTTTTTTCCTCTTTGGCAAGGACTACCACCACCTAAGCGTGTGGAGGTTCCAGGTTAAAGGTGATAGCAGATATGGTTAGTGATCAAAATATTGATCAAAAGAGAAGAGACTGTAAAGGAAATTTATAAGTTCTGTATATAATTGTATTCTATTTTATATGTATTGCACACTGCCCTCACTGTGCACATGGCACTAATAATGTTTTCAGTACGTTTGCATTCTGTGGAGTCCTGATTAGAATTAGTCTGCCTATGTTATGCCCCTTGTTACCATACAAGTACAATTGTAATATTGATGTGATACCTATGTAATCATGTGTATAAAAACCTTCAATTGCGTCATAATAAAGCAGAACAGTTACTTGGAAAGATGCAGAGTATATCTTTTGTGTCTGTTCCCTACTGCAGTAGTTATTATTAATTTGGAACCACTAATCAATATGAGGATAGGAGTTGCCTATCTATAAATTCCCATGGCAAAGTGCCATCTCAAGGATATTGCCTGTGTTCTTAAACAGTAGAACACCTCCCTCCTAGCTGCAGCAACTGCTCCTACACCAACTCCCCTGAAATATGCTCAGATCTGCCTTATGATGAGTGTGCGCACCTGGACACACACACAACCTGCAGAACTTCTGGAAAGCCCGAACACAAGACTGAAGACTCCATCCCGCCCAATGCTCTTTGAAGTCTTCAAGTTTCCAGCCCCAATCCATACTTACAAAATCCAGAGAAGACTTAAAGCATAGTTTTCTCTGCTCACCAATCTTCTGCTGGAACTTCTCAAACTGCCTCTTTGAGAGTCCTGTGTCCATTTTACACTCATTTTCACTAAGACAGGGGCTCGCACTCTCACAATATATACACACACACTATATTGCCTAAAGTATTGGGACACTACTCCAAATCATTGGATTTAGCTGTTCCAATCTCCTCCATGGCCACGGGTGTATAAAATCAAGCACCTAGACTTGCAGACTGCATCTACAAACCTTTGTGAAAGAATTGGTCGCTCTCAGGAGTTCAATGAATTCAAGCGTGTTACTGTGATAGGTTGCCACCTGTGCAATAAGTCCACCCGTGGAATTTCCTTGCTACTAAATATTCCATGGTCAACTGTTAGTGGTACTATAACAAAGTGGAAGCAACCGGGAACAACAGCACCTCAGGCATGAAGTGGTAAGCCACATAAAATGATAGTGTGTGGTCAGTACGTGCTGAAGCGCACAGTGCACAGAAGTACTGCGCAGAAGTGTCTGCAGAGTCAAAAGCTACAGACCTCCAAACTTCAAGTGGCCTTCAGATTAGCACTACAACAGTGAGCAGAGAGCTTCATGGAATGGGTTTCCATGGCCGAGCAGCCGCATCCAAGCCTTACATCACCAACTGCAATGCAAAGCGTCGGATGCAGTGGTGTAAAGCACACCGCCACTGGATTCTAAAGCAGTGGAGACGTGTTCTCTGGAGTGACGAGTCACACTTCTCTGTCTGGCAATCCAATGGACATGCCTGGGTATGACGGTTGCCAGGAGAACAGTACTTGCCTGACTGCATTGTGCCAAGTGTAAGGTATGGTGTAGGGGGAACATGATGTGAGGTTGTAATTCAGGGGTTGGGCTTGGCCCCTTAGTTCCAGTGAATAAAACCGTCAAGTATGGTACATATACATCCTTATATATATATATATGGTAGATATAGATAACAAAACCCAGATGATGCAGGGCAAGAAATGATTGAAAAAGTTATAACATCCATAAAATGTACAAGGTCACAACATTAGTATATAAAAACCCAATAAAGTGATATGGTGCATGTGGTAAGCCCGACGCGTTTTGTGTATCAAACACTCTTCAGGGGCAATTAAGCACCAACATCTAAAAGCAAAAAGAAAAAATGTAATAGGACAACAAGGAATCTGAATGAGTAAAAAATGATTGTGCATGAGAAAGAAAGGGTATGCATATAGGAGAGGCTGAGAGCCACAATTCCCAGATGTATACTCACTTGGCTGAGAAGTGCAACCTCCATGGGTTCCATGGTCGCAGGCCAAGTGATGGTGGGTGATGGCCACATATATATCCTGCCCAGTGATGGATGTGCTGCCTGAAATTAGGCTAGCGAAGAAATGGGGGCCTTTATGTGCACCTAGCCAACCCCTCCCCCAGCAGGGTAACTCCCCCCCCAGCGTCAAACAGTGCAGACACCAGGCGAACCTAGGCCTCCTCCAGCGCAGCGGCACTCGCCGCCCACAGCTGCTGGGGACGCCGCCGTCCACGTGTCCGCACAGAATAAATGGTTTGTTACATGATGACTGATCCCTTGGCCTTTTTTGCACACCTCACTCAAAGTCCCACTTCTCCCGTTTCTAGTATGCATAGGGATGGAGACCCACGTCTCATTTAAAGTCCCAACTTCGCTCCTTTAAACTCCATATAGGGATGGAGGTGTGCTTTGAGACCTTTGGGTTATTTCACCAACATGGACATCAGTCCACAGGACACTTGCCCTGAATCGTTGGCCTCCTATTGGGGGTTGTCTAGTATGACACATGTTCCTTTTCATTTAACTTTTTTGTGTACATGCATCTTTTCATTTATTGGTTTAATTTCCATCTTTTTTATTTTTTTTTTCCCCACTGATGCAGCCTTGCAGTGTGCCTCCGACAGGGAGTCCACGTCTTTATGGTTGCCCTCCTGTCTCGGTATCCAGGAGCTGCGATGCATGGTGGGGTCCCTCCCCCTTCCCCTTCTCTCCTCGTCATCCTTGCAGGTGACGGGGGATCGGGGCAGGTTCCCCTCCCTACGTTGGCGTCATTCCTCCACGCCGTGCACGTGACGTTTGTCACGTTGTCGGCGTTATGTTTACCTTCTGTGCGGACACATGGACAGCGGCGTCCCCAGCCGCTGTGGTCGGCGAGTGCCGCTGCGCTGGAGGAGGCCTCGGTTCGCCCGGTGTCTGCGCTGTTTGACGCTGGGGGGAGTTTCCCTGCTGGGGGAGGGGTTGGCTAGGTGCACATAAAGGCCCCCATTTCTTCGCTAGCCTAATTTCAGGCAGCACGTCCATCACTGGGCAGGATATATATGTGTGTTAGGGAGTTATTCCCGCGCTATCAGATATGGAAGCGGCTAGGGGTGGAAAAGCCGCATGCACCGATAAGGTGAACACCTGACCTTTTAGGTAAATGATATAAGTGAGTGGTGCTGCGCTAATCCTTAGTATAGAATCAATTGAAAATGGGTGAAACAATGTGTTTGAATAAATAAATAAATACGTGTATCACTAATAAAGTGAAATTTCTTGAAAGAAAAAATATATATGTATAACCCAAAATGAATAATCAATTACTTAGATAGCTGGTGCGAAAGTGACATAAATACATTGTAAATAAATAATCACTTTAAATCTCCAAACAAAAAATTGGCATAATTTTGAACACAAAAGCGTGATAATGGGACTACCTAGACACCAGTAGCTGATATTAAGTTAGGCATAAATAAAGTGCATAGTGAATGTAAACTGTGTGCATCTACAATTAGACCAGCAAAGTGTACAGTGCAAACACAAAAGTGCAATGTGCAACCATAGGAAGTAATGGCTTACTCTTATTCATATAATGCTTATGTGCAGAACGACATCAAAGAATAAAAATTATGAGAATAAAAAATGACAAAGAAAAAAAGCATACAAAAAATACATAAAGAAGTCCGTTTATAAAGTTGTGACAGCAACGTCTTGGCATGCACACGTTGCAATTAAAGTGCTGAAGTGAACCACATCAAGTGTTTTCTTCGTGTGCAAAAACCACTCGGATAGGTAATGGCCCCTTACCTTAAGGTAATAGGGCAAAAGCATATATCAGGATGGCTGTTAGGGCGTCCACCTATAGGCTCCAAACACGTCCCTCACTGTCCTAGATCCAAGGATGAGGTTCCCTCAGGTAGGATGCGGGGGGGTTTTTATGTATAGGGGGTAATCGGCAAAAGAAAAGCCAATAGTGTAATCCCGTTTGGTAAAATGGTATTCTCTTTATTAAAAATAATATAGGTACTCACATAGAAGATAAAAAACAGCGGTATCAATCCGACGAGCGGCGAGCTCGTATGCCTCTGTTTGTGTGTACAGCCTGTGTGTAAAGGCAGACTTCCCAATACTTTTGGAAATCTAGTGTATCAATAAAACACAAGGTGACCTAACGCCCAAATTTTACATTGCATATTTGCATTGTATTATCCAATAACCAATTCTTGCGAGCATGAAAGAGAATATGTTTTAGCCTGTGCAAAGAAGTTCATCCAGAGTAGGTATTTTGTTTGCTGGCATGCCCATACTGGGAGGGAGCTCTGTAGATTCTAATGTAAAGAAGGACTCCAGGGACTCTGATGTAAAGGGTGCTCTGTGAACCCTGATTTAGACTCTGATGTAAGGGCGACACTGCAGACTGTGGTCACCAGAGCCCCCACTTACATCACAGTTTCCAGCATTCCCCCTTAAATCAGGGTTCCCAGAGACCCCTTACATCAGAGTCTGCAGAGCTCCCCTTATTTAACAGTCTCCAGAGCATCCCTTACATCAAAGTCCCCAGAGCACCCCTTACATCAGAGTTCCACACACAGCACAGGCATACTTATAATTACAATAATTATAATTAGTCTTTTGAAAATGCAATTTTTTACCACAAATTGTTGAATGCAGGAAATAAAATGAAAAATATCTTTGTTAAACAAAGTTGTCAATTAAGAAGATATTTCAAAGTCTAGCCACATAGAGGGGCCCAAAATTCAAGGAGCACCTTCAGGCTTTCTATGGGCATAAATTATGCCTCTAATTTCCATACTATCTTTCATATTTTTGGAGGCCCTGGAGTACCAGGACAGTGGAAACACCTCAAAAATGACCACATTTTTTAAATAGACATTCTGAGTCTTTTGAAGACTTCATTTTTGTACCACAGTTTTTTGGAAAATGTGGAATGATAATGAAAATTGACTTTTTTACAAAAAGGTAACAATTTAATAAGATATTTCTCACACACAGAATGGGCATACTTAGAATTACAACCTAAAACATGTTCTGCTACTACTACTATTCTGCTACTGCTTCTGAGTATGGTGATACCACATGTGTGAGACTTTTTTTTAATGTTTAGACTAATTATGCACCGGACATTGTATCTTGTGTATAACAAAAATCAACCAATTGTATGAAAACAAATCTACTGTAATGGTTGCTTCTCTACGAGTGGTCAGGAAATATAGCTTAGTGTAGCATCACCTATAGCAGTCCCTGCTCCTATAAGCCAAGCAATCCTTAGCTACTGGTATGTGCAGTGCTGGATTTACAAGGGGCAAAAGGGGCAATTTCCCCAGGCTTCTTCTTAAAAAAAATGTAATACCTATAAAATGATCAATGCCCATCAGTGCCATCTTATCAGTGCAGTCTTATCAGTGCCCATCAGTGTTGCCTTATCAATGCAGCCCTACCAGTGCCCATCAGTGCAGCCTCATCACTGCCCATTAGTGAAGAAGAAAAATTACTTATTTGCAAAATGTTATAAAATAAACAAAGAAAACGTTTTTTTCCCCAAAAATTTTTGCTATATTTTCATTTGTTTCGTAAAAAAATCAAAAAATCATTGTTGATTAAATCCCACCAAAAGAAAGCTCTATCTGACTCAAAAAATGATAAATATTTTATATAGGTACAGTGTTGCATGACCGCACAATTGTCATTCTAAATGCAACAGCGCTGAAAGCTGAAAATTGTCCTGGTCAGAAAGAGGGTGAAAGTGCCCAGTAGGCATGTGGAACTCTGATTTCAAATACCTGTATTGTAAAAATGAAGGAATATAAATAAGACCGAGATTCCAGATATTGTAAAAAAAAAAAAAAAAAAAAAAAAGAAAAAACATTTGAGTACATTTTTTTTAAAAAAAGGAATAGAATATAAAAATAATAATAAATTATATATTTATATATATAGCTATATATATAGCTATATATATAGATACAGTGCGGACGGAAAGTATTCAGACCCCCTTAAATTTTTCACTCTTTGTTATATTACAGCCATTTGCTAAAATCATTTAAGTTCATTTTTTTTCCTCATTAATGTACACACAGCACCCCATATTGACAGAAAAACACAGAATTGTTGTGTTATTAAAAAAGAAAAACTGAAATATCACATGGTCCTAAGTATTCAGACCCTTTGCTGTGACACTCATATATTTAACTCAGGTGCTGTCCATTTCTTCTGATCATCCTTGAGATGGTTCTACACCTTCATTTGAGTCCAGCTGTGTTTGATTATACTGATTGGACTTGATTAGGAAAGCCACACAACTGTCTATATAAGACCTTACAGCTCACAGTGCATGTCAGAGCAAATGAGAATCATGAGGTCAAAGGAACTACCTGAAGAGCTCAGAGACAGAATTGTGGCAAGGCACAGATCTGGCCAAGGTTACAAAAAAATTTCTGCTGCACTTAAGGTTCCTAAGAGCACAGTGGCCTCCATAATCCTTAAATGGAAGACGTTTGGGACAACCAAAACCCTTCCTAGAGCTGGCTGTCCGGCCAAACTGAGCTATTGGGGGAGAAGAGCCTTGGTGAGAGAGGTAAAGAAGAACCCAAAGATCACTGTGGCTGAGCTCCAGAGATGCAGTCGGGAGATTGGAGAAAGTTGTAGAAAGTCAACCATCACTGCAGCCTTCCACCAGTCGGGGTTTTATGGCAGAGTGGCCCAACGGAAGCCTCTCCTCAGTGCAAGACACATGAAAGCCTGCATGGAGTTTGCTAAAAAACACCTGAAGGACTCCATGATGGTGAGAAATAGGATTCTCTGGTCTGATGAGACCAAGATAGAATTTTTTGGCCTTAATTCTAAGTGGTATGTGTGGAGAAAACCAGGCACTGCTCATCACCTGTCCAATACAGTCCCAACAGTGAAGCATGGTGGTGGCAGCATCATGCTGAGGGGGTGTTTTTTAGCTGCAGGGACAGGACGACTGGTTGCAATCGAGGGAAAGATGAATGCGGCCAAGTACAGGGATATCCTGGAGGAAAACCTTCTCCAGAGTGCTCAGAACCTCAGACTGGGCCGAAGGTTTTCCTTCCAACAAGACAATGACACTAAGCACACAGCTACAATAACGAAGGAGTGGCTTCACAACAACTCCGTGACTGTTCTTGAATGGCCCAGCCAGAGCCCTGACTTAAACCTAAAAATGGCTGTCTACCAACGTTTACCATCCAACCTGACAGAACTGGAGAGGATCTGCAAGGAGGAATGGCAGAGGATCCCCAAATCCAGGTGTGAAAAACTTGCATCTTTCCCAAAAAGACTCATGGCTGTATTATATCAAAAGGGTGCTTCTACTAAATACTGAGCAAAGGGTCTGAATACTTAGGACCTTTTTTAATAAATCTGCAAAAATGTCAACAATTCTGTGTTTTTCTGTCAATATGGGGTGCTGTGTGTACATTAATGAGGAAAAAAAATGAACTTAAATGATTTTAGCAAATGCCTGCAATATAACAAAGAGTGAAAAATTTAAGGGGGTCTGAATACTTTCCATCCCCACTTTATATATAACACACATACACATCTTCTGCTAGAAGCTCTCTCTCTGTCTCTACTCTAGACATGTGCATTTGTTTTAGTCCGAATGTATTTTCGTCCGAATTTCAGGTATTTTCGTTATCGTTTTAACAAACGATAACGAAAGTGCAGAATCCAAAAAACGAAAGATCCGACATAAACAAATGCTTTATTCTCGTTTTCGTTGCTACAACAGTTCGATATAGATAGGAGATTCGACATGATGATGACAATAACAATCTGTGTCCATCAAACCTGTGGTCGAATGTGCCTAACCTTAACGTTATTAGTCCAAGATTATTCTACATAGAGAGAAAAGATTCGACATAGAGAGGAAAGATTCGACGTAGGGGAGAAAAGATTCGACGAAGGGGAGAAAAGGTAAATAAAAATAATGATGATGATGAATGTTATTGGCTGATTGTAACCAAAGAGGAGGAGCAGTAAAATAGCTAGAACTAAGTACACACGTACTTTGGCTTATGGTGTCTGTTGAAAGTTCTAAGAAGATTCGACGGAGCAGGTAAACTATACAGCGCCGTACAGTTTAGCTGCTCCGTCGAATCTTCTTTGAACATTCGACAGACACCATAAGCCTTCAATGACAGATTCGACCTTAATTTGGATTTTCGGATGAATGCATTTTTTAACGAAAGACGAAATAAATAAAAACGAATTTCGGGAGTAACTAAATAAATTTATTTTTCGGACGAAAACAAAATTCCGAAACGAAATATTTCAGTGTGCACATGTCTACTCTACTCCCCCCTCAAGGTTTTACTCTTGCAAATGTTCTATTCGCTAGCTTTTAATAACATATTTCTATTTGTTAATTTTTAATAACATCTCACATCACCCCTTTTTTATCTATATATAAAAAAACATGTAATAATAAATTTAGCACTGAATGGACATTTTAAACACAGTTATTGCGTCCTGTGAATCTGTTCCTGCAGCTGCAGTATTAACTTTTGTTTTAGAGTCCCAATCAGAAACAATTCCATAACAGTTTTTGGCGAGTCATATCAGGAGTAGGGATGAGCTTCGAGTTCGAGTCGAAGGTCTGGTATGGATTTTAAGGGGAACCCCGCGCCAAAAAAAAAAAAAAAAACGGCGTGGGGTCCCCCCAAAAATCCATACCAGACCCTTATCCGAGCACGCAACCTGGCAGGCCGCAGGAAAAGAGGGGGGGACAAGAGTGCGGCCCCCCCTCCCTCCTGAACCGTACCAGGCCACATGCCCTCAACATTGGGAGGGTGCTTTGGGGTAGCCCCCCAAAACACCTTGTCCCCATGTTGATGAGGACAAGGGCCTCATCCCCACAACCCTGGCCGGTGGTTGTGGGGGTCTGCGGGCGGGGGGCTTATCGGAATCTGGAAGCCCCCTTTAACAAGGTGACCCCCAGATCCCGGCCCCCCCCCTGTGTGAAATGGTAAGGGGGTACATAAGTACCCCTACCATTTCACGAAAAAAGTGTCAAAAATGTTAAAAATGACAAGAGACAGTTTTTGACAATTCCTTTATTTAAATGCTTCTTCTTTCTTCTATCTTGCTTCATCTTCTGGTTCTTCTGGCTCTTCTGGTTCTTCTGGTTCTTCCTCCGGCGTTCTCGTCCAGCATCTCCTCCGCGGCGTCTTCTGTCTTCTTCTCCTCGGGCCGCTCCGCACCCATGGCATGGGGGGGAGGCTCCCGCTCTTCTCTTCTTCTTTTCTTCTTTTCTTCTTTTCTTCTCTTCTTCTCTTCTTCTCTTCTTCTTCATTTTCTTCTCCGGGCCGCTCCGCAATCCATGCTGGCATGGAGGGAGGCTCCCGCTGTGTGACGGCGCTCCTCGTCTGACAGTTCTTAAATAACGGGGGGGGCGGGGCCACCCGGTGACCCCGCCCCCCTCTGACGCACGGTGACTTGACGGGACTTCCCTGTGGCATTCCCCGTGACGTCACAGGGAAGTCCCGTCAAGTCACCGTGCGTCAGAGGGGGGCAGGGTCACCGGGTGGCCCCGCCCCCCCGTTATTTAAGAACTGTCAGACGAGGAGCGCCGTCACACAGCGGGAGCCTCCCTCCATGCCAGCATGGATTGCGGAGCGGCCCGGAGAAGAAAATGAAGAAGAAGAGAAGAAGAGAAGAAAAGAAGAAAAGAAGAAAAGAAGAAGAGAAGAAGAGAAGAGCGGGAGCCTCCCCCCCATGCCATGGGTGCGGAGCGGCCCGAGGAGAAGAAGACAGAAGACGCCGCGGAGGAGATGCTGGACGAGAACGCCGGAGGAAGAACCAGAAGAACCAGAAGAGCCAGAAGAACCAGAAGATGAAGCAAGATAGAAGAAAGAAGAAGCATTTAAATAAAGGAATTGTCAAAAACTGTCTCTTGTCATTTTTAACATTTTTGACACTTTTTTCGTGAAATGGTAGGGGTACTTATGTACCCCCTTACCATTTCACACAGGGGGGGGGCCGGGATCTGGGGGTCACCTTGTTAAAGGGGGCTTCCAGATTCCGATAAGCCCCCCGCCCGCAGACCCCCACAACCACCGGCCAGGGTTGTGGGGATGAGGCCCTTGTCCTCATCAACATGGGGACAAGGTGTTTTGGGGGGCTACCCCAAAGCACCCTCCCAATGTTGAGGGCATGTGGCCTGGTACGGTTCAGGAGGGAGGGGGGGCCGCACTCTCGTCCCCCCCTCTTTTCCTGCGGCCTGCCAGGTTGCGTGCTCGGATAAGGGTCTGGTATGGATTTTTGGGGGGACCCCACGCCGTTTTTTTTTTTTTTTTTGGCGCGGGGTTCCCCTTAAAATCCATACCAGACCTGAAGGGTCTGGTATGGAATTTAGGGGGAACCCCACGTCATTTTTTTTTTTTAATTTTGGCCGGGGTTCCCCTTAATATCCATACCAGACCTGAAGGGCCTGGTATGGAATTTAGGGGGACCCCCACGTCATTTTTTTTTTTAAATTTTGGTTCGGGGTTCCCCTTTGGGGAATTCCCATGCCGTTTTTATCAATGAACTTCTATGTGTATTGTCGGCAATGCAATAGCCGCGGGTAGTTTTAAATGAGTTTTTTCCTTCAAAATGTCATTTTGCTGTCAGACTGTTCTAAACACAGGAAACATGCGCCCCTTTACAGGCACACTATAGACACCCCCCAGGTACGAAATTTAAAGGGATATTACACTTTTATTGTTTGACTTTAAGCATTATTAAAATCACTGCTCCTGAAAAAACGGCCGTTTTTAAAACTTTTTTTTGCATTGATCCATGTCCCCTGGGGCAGGACCCAGGTCCCCAAACACTTTTTATGACAATAACTTGCATATAAGCCTTGAAAATTAGCACTTTTGATTATTCATGTTCGTGTCCCATAGACTTTAACGGTGTTCGCATGTTCGAACGAACTTTTTTCCTGTTCGCATGTTCTGGTGCGAACCGAACAGGGGGTGTTCGGCTCATCCCTAATCAGGAGTTTGGCAGAATCTCCAGAAGGAACCACGCTTTGATCTGGATCATTGGGAATGCAGACCTCTAAATCCCGGCTAGGTAAGCTGTCCTTAAGCTTGCTATATTTCTGCCTTTCCTATGTATCCTATCTGTCGGTTCTCAAGGAAACCAGACCACTCTCAGTCCTTTCTGGTTGGGTAACGTGTGTGTGTGAATGTGTTTGTGTTCCCCTTCATGGGGTGTGTTCTAAATCCTTCTTTATTAGTTTTAAACAGTTAAATAAATACTTACAAACAAAGATTAAACCCTCTGACATATTGTTCTTTACCATGTCCATACTCCATTCACCCATGTCTTACTTATCATATATGCATTCTATACAATTACACTTTTTAATTCTATCTATTAATTTTCACTTAAAAAAAAAATTCCTCAATTATTCTCTCTCCCACTCTCCACGGGGCACCCCGTTGCCATTCATAGAAATTTTTCCATCCTTATCGAGGACCAAAACTTGTCCCATTGATGCCACATTCTAGGCTTTTGATCTTTTTTCATCCCTTCTCTCCTTATCAGTTCTTCCATATATTGTTTCGTTCAATTCACCTATCCATTCCATTATTGTAAGAGCATTTATTTTCCTCCTTTTTGGGCTATTATCGTCCTCGCTGCATTTATCATCTGGTGAAGGATGTCCATTTTCATGTCTTTCATTCATCCCGGAATCAAAATCTTTACACTTGGTTGCATCTCATTTCAAGATACCAAATTATATATTTCAAATATTTTATTCCAGAAATCCTTCACCACATGACACTCATACCAGATGTGTGTCATTGTTCCTTTATCCATTAAACATCTCCAACATTTCTCTGTATTATCCTTTTTTATCTTATTCAAATCCATTGGACTCCAATACCATCTCATCAAAATTTTATAATTATGTACTTGATGTTTAACCACTTCCGCCCAGGAAGATTTTACCCCCTTCCTGAGCGTTTTTTGCGATTCGGCACTGCATCGCTTTAACTGACAATTGTGCAGTCGTGCGACGTGGCTCCCAAACAAAATTGACGTCCTTTTTACCCACAAATAGAACTTTCTTTTGGTGGTATTTGATCGCCTCTGCGATTTTTATTTTTTGCGCTATTAACAAAATAAGAGTGACAATTTTGAAAAAACACATTATTTTTTACATATTGCTATAATAAATATCCCCCAAAAATATATAAAATTTTTTTTTTCCCTCAGTTTAGGCCGATCGTATTCTTCTACAGTTTTGGTAAAAAAAATCGCAATAAGCGTTTATTGAGTGGTTTGCGCAAAAGTTATAGAGTTTACTAAATAGGGGATAGTTTTATGGCATTTTTATGAATAATTTTTTTTTACTAGTAATGGCAGCAATCAGTGATTTTTATTGTGACTGCGACGTTATGGCGGACATGTCGGACATTTTTGACACGTTTTTGGGACCATTGTCAATTATACAGCGATCAGTGCGATTAAAAATGCACTGATTACTGTGTAAATGATACTGGCAGTGAAGGGGTTAACCACTAGGGGTGGGGAGGGGTTAAGTGTGTCCTAGGGGAGTGATTACTAACTGTAGGGGGATGGGCTAGCAGTGTCATTACTCTGATCACAGCTCCCGATGACAGGGAGCTGTGATCAGTGACACTTGTCACTAGGCAGAACGGGGAGATGCTGTTTACATCAGCATCTCCCCGTTCGGCCTCCCTGTGAGGCGATTGTGTCCGCGGGACCCATGACCCGTCTCACGGAGCTCCTGGCCGGCGCACATGCAATGGCACAGCGGGGAATTCAAATGGATGTACAGGTTTGCCCAGCCGAGCCATTTTGTCGATGTACATCGGCATGCGCCGGTCGGGAACCGGTTAACAGCAACCGATAATTTTTGTGTTAGTAAAAATGCTTTTTCCCATTCTTCTAGTGATATTGGGTTCTCTTTTTCGATTCCCATTTTCTAATACTTGTTATTTCATTAAGAGGACCTACTGGGAGTAAAAGTTTATAGATTTTTGATAATTTCTGGGTCGGTTTACGCTCTTCTATTAATAATTGTTCAAATTGGTTAAAGGTCTATCAATCCTGGTCTGTTGTGACAACGTTTCAATAAAAGTATTTAATTGATGATATTGTAATCATTTGTTATAGTGTTTGACCCCCATTTCTTGTCATTTTGGTAATTTACCTTCGTTTAGTATCTGAGCTGATTTTGTATTCTCCGACCTATTCCATTTGATAAAGTTAAATGCTGATACTGCTGTTGGAAATTCTGGGTTGGAGAACAGTGGGTTCATTGGTCCAATCAGTGTAGAAAGTCCCTCCTTTTTCAGCAAGTTGCTAATGTGAGAATAGTTAAATCTTTTTTTTCGGGTCGATATTGAGTTTGAATTCATAGGAGGGATTTTAATTGCACTCCTTTTATATCTTCCTCTAAGATTATCCATTGTTTGTTTTCTGCATTATACCAGTCTATTATCCTTATCAATAAAGCAGCCTGTGAATATATTGCAAAGTCAGGCAGTGCCAAACCTCCTTCTTTTTTTGTTCTGATTAAAGGTTCTCTTTTTATTCTTGTTGTATTTTGTTTCCATATAAAATTCCTATAGCTTTACGTAGTTGTATTATTAGTTTTTTTTTGGGAGGATTATAGGTATAGTTTGAAACACATATAATATTTTAGGCAATATATCCATTTTTACTACATATATTCTTCCTATCCAGGAATGGACTATCTTGTCATATCTTTGAAATGCTTTTATCGTTTTACTAATTATCACCGAGTGATTTAATTCCTGCAATTGGGTCAAATCCCTTGGAATAAATATCCCTAATTATTTTATCGCTTTTTTTTGCCATTGAAAGGGAAACTTCTTTTGTAGTAATTCTTGCATTTTATTTGTTAAAGATATATTTAACATTTCTGATTTATCGTAAATAACTTTAAAGTTACTTACTCTTCCAAACTTTTTAAATTCCTGTATGAGATTTGGTATTGCAACAATTGGATTAGTTACGTATATTAACAGGTCATCCGCATATACTGCCATTTTATATTCCTTTTCTTTAACCTTTATCCCTTGAACATCCCTATTTTTCTCGTATTGCTGTAGTGAGATGTTCCATCACTAACACATATAACAATGGGGAGAAGGGACATCCTTGTCGGGTGCCGTTTGTTACTTCAATATATTCAGAAAGCATTCCATTTGTTCTTATTTTAAACCTAGGATTGGAGTATAGTGCCATGATTTTACTAACCATTTTTGGTCCAATCCCAAGTTGAATCATTCCACCCTGTCAAATGCTTTCTCAGCATCTACCGCTTCACGGGTTGGACTGTGTGTGGATAGGGAGAATCCTCTGCAGTTCCCTGCGTTGACTCCTTATGGGCGACCTGGGTCTGAGGCGCATGGTAGGGTCAGATAAAACTCACAGAGAAGAGACAAGGAGTGTCTATTGTCATAAACCACTTCTATCCACGTAGATGAGTGGAGACTATTCTTGAAACTCTGCAGATTTTCTGTACTATTTGTTTTAGAGGCAAGAGGGTATAGGCACAAGTAGAGAAGACTGGCAAGTCATTATGGGCATTAAATTAAGTAAGGGAATGAAGGGTGAGAGGCGTTCAGAAAATGCCCAGCCCAAGATGAGTGCTAGAGAATATATGAACCGAAGGTATGGTTCCGCCTATACTGAGCCCCTTAGATAAATGGGTAGAATAGACAAAGGGAACAGCTAATCCTTTAAAATCTGAAGGGACTTTTGATTTACAAGTATGGCAAACTTTTCTGCATGATTATGGCCCACTACTGTGCAGTGAAGGAACATGGAGAATAGCTTTCACATGGGAGACAGAAGGTAAAGTAGCAAATCAAACTGGCTTGACGGAGATGTTTAATAAAAGTACTGCCCAAATTTAATATGTTTGGCCAAAAGACTCTGTAGAGGAGGAGCCCCACGTTATATGGCTGCCAGTTTGGCTTTAAGGGGTTCACCCACAAAAGCACAAGAATTGGATTACATGGAGCACACAAAAGATGAGCTTGGCAATATAGTAGAGAGCAGAGGTTTAACAGCCCCATATCAACCTACAAAGAGGGATTTGGCTCGTATCCTAGAAACAGATGATTGGCATAAATCAAAAGGCAAATATGCAAAACTAGATCTCTCTTAACTTAAGGCTTTGGCCAGAGAAAGAGAGATAGAGTCTGAAATTCTGGAGCAAACCATCATTTCCAAATTGTGTCAGCAAGATGAAGAGAGAAGGAAGGGAGACGCTACTCCTTCTTCCCCTGTCACAGAGCAATCTGTTGCAGTTTATCCTGTCAGAACCCAATTCGTTTTTGAAGGTAATGCTGTTGACAGTAAGTCTCAAATTAAATGGGTTGTACCTTTTAATCCCCAAGAAATGAGAGCCATATTAGAGGGATTGGGAGAGCCTAGAAGGAATCCAATTGGGTTTACAAACAAACTTAGTGCTGCACAGGAAGCATATGAGGCTTCTGCCACTGACATTTATCAGCTTCTTATTAAAGCAGTGGGAAGCAACATGTCTGTCTATATACTTAAAGAATATGGTGTAGACGTCAAAAATCTAGGTAAGATGGTTAGTGGACGGCAAGTTTGTGAGAAATTTAAGGAAAAATTGCCTCAAATATATGAACAAACCAGACATGCTGAATTTATGAATTCTAAGCAAGGGAAAGAGGAAGCAGCAGGGGCTTATTGGAAGCGGTTAAGCGATATGGCTGAGGAAGCAGGCCTTAAAATAGAGGAAGAGAAGGTGGGAGAAACTGCAAGTCCATCTACACAACTGGTGAAACAAAGGTTTCTTGATGGTTTAATACACCAGTTGAAAGAAAAGTTGTTCACAGCAAGACCTGAGGCAGGCAATATGTCTATTCGAGACCTCCTGCCTGTCCTGTTATCTATAGAAAACAGGATTAACCAAAAATACAGAAAATCCAAGGTTATGTACATGGGGAAGCAGAGAGGAAGAGGCAAAGGCAATTTCAGAAATCATGGCAATCGGGGACCAATTATATGCTACAATTGTAATGGGGAAGGACACATAGCCAAATTCTGCCATCTTCCTTACCGTAGACTGGAAAGGAGATTAGAGGCACCTCATGCTGATCCCAGTTCTCTGCCAAAAGCAGTGGATCAGGCATAGGAAAATGGCATGCCAGTATCAATCATGCTAAATAGGGGAGACAATGGTCCCTAGGCCAGAGTAAAAGTATTTTATAAGAACTCCCCTATCCTGGAGGAGAAACAGAATTAACCTGTTTAATAGATACTGGTGCAAGCTGAAGTGTTTTTAATATAGAAGACTTACCTCCAGGATTATTATCTACAAATGTTATCTCTGGTGTTGGCCTAACCGGGACCTCTACTGATTTGGTTGAGTCCAAGCCACTTAAATTTAGGCTAGGACAGCAAACAGAAATTGTCACTAAAGTGTTAGTTTCAGACACAGTTCCTACCAAACTTTTGGGAGCTGACATTTTGCACCAAATTTTAACAAACATAGACTACACTCCTACAGGAGTCCAAGTGGTCAGTAGTCTGTCAGGAGAAGTTTTAAATTCTGCCTGTGAAGTATTTTTTATCCAAGACTCCACTCTGCCATTTCCACCAGAATTGAAAGGGATTCCCGCTGATTTATGAGCCACCAGCAAATATGATGTAGGTCTGCTGGATTGCACCCCAGTCATAATAAAAATTAAACCAGGAGCCCATCTCCCACAGATTAAACAGTACCCACTGAGTATTGCTCAAAATGAGGGGATAAAGGATCAAATCACTCAACTGAAAGCAGCAAGGGTTGTTGTGCCAATTAAGTCCCAAGCCAATATACCCCTGTTCCCAATTGCAAATAAGCCAGACAAGATGGGTGGGCAGGTGACATACCGCATGGTACATGATTTGAGAGTCATTAACAATATAATTGAGGCAGATACCCCAATTGTGCCCAACTCCCGCACTTTAGTAAGTGGAATACCTGCCTCCAGCACTTGCTTTACAGTGATTGATCTTGCAAATGCTTTCTTTTCTGTGCCCCTGCACCCAGATAGCTGGCACCTTTTTTCATTTACCCATAATGCCCAAAAGTGAGCATGGACAAGATGTGTGGGTAGCCCCTCTGAATATATTACTGCATTAAAGCAAGTATTGGACCAATGGTCCCCCTCACACCCAAACACAGTTTTTCTTCAGTACATAGACGACTTGCTTATTTGTTCTGATACGAAAGACATTTATAGCAGATAAACAGTAAGCCTTCTCATGTTTCTCTATAACAGTAACAACAAATTTAGCAAAGATAAACTACAATACTGCCAAGAGAAAGTGATCTTCCTGGGTCACTGCATTTCACATGGAATCCGTCACCTAACCCCCAATCCAGTTAAAACTCTACAAAAATTTGAAAAGCCAAGAAATGTATGGCAACTACGTGCCTTCCTGTAGTTAGTGGGATATTGTAGGGACTGGATACCAAATGCATCAGAACTTATGGCTCCTTGTCAGAAAATGTTCCATTCGCTGGTAATATCTGTTATTTGGCATGCAGTACTGAGGTCCACCAGCAGGTGTCTCCTGGCAGTTTGGAACTGTCAGGAGAGCTTTTCCCTGTTAAAGTGGAGTTCCACCCACTTTTACAACTCTTCAGCATCCCTCACTAAACTGTGCACTGTAAACGAATTGGATATTTAAAAAAAAAAAAATTCTCAGCACCTACTGTATATCTGCTGTATTCATTTTTCACTTCCTCCTCCCTGGCCGCGGCCCATCGCATCATTTCCTGTTTACAATGCCTTCTGGGAAGGGGCGGCAACTTCCTCTGACACTGCCGTTGATATGGAAACCTGACCTGAAACCTATTACACTGCTTGCGCTGCACTGAGCATGTGCGAGATCTGCAAGGATGAGATCCAGGAAGAAATACAGTCTGGCTTCAGATGCCCACACTTAAGATGGCCACGGCCTGCTGTAAGTTTATAAGATAACAAACTACTCCTATAAACTAACAAAACAGACCTTAGTTTACAGACTAACTTTACTAGAATACATTAAGCTTGTGTATTATAGGGGTATTTTTATTTAAAAAGTATAATTTTGGCCGGAACACCACTTTAATGTTATGTCATCTTTGGGCCGCAGTACTGGCGTCCACCAGCGGATGGATCCTGGCAGTATGGAGCAGGTATCTGCAGACAGGTGTCACCTGTCGTTAATTAGCAGATCTGCAGTATAAATACCCGGCAATTGCACACTTATGTTGCCCTGGTATTGTCCTTGAGCCTTGACCTGCATCCTGTTACCCTGATTCCTGATCCTGTAGCCTGAACCTGAAGCCTGATTCCTGGAACCTGGAACCTGTTGATCCTGTTTCCTGTCCGTTACCTGAACCCTGGACTCTGGACTCTGAGCCTTGTACCTGACCCGTCCCTCCTGAGATCCATCCATCCTCTGTTGTCCTGTTTATCTCCCTTCCCAGCTACTGATTCCCTGTTTATGACCCCGGCCTGGCTTGACTACGATTCTGGTACTCCCTCTTGCTACATATGCTGGTTGGTTTCATATCACTGATTGTTTGGTTGTTCACTCTGTATTGGTGGTGTGTTCACATATGCATTTTCCTTAATAAACTTACTTTCACCTATTTATGTCTGGTTCACTCTGTCGCAGTCACACAGTTCTGGTCACATCTGGTTTATGACACTCCTCTATATGAGGCTACCACTAGAAACCCTTTCAAACTCACATGGGACAATGCATTATAGATGAAAGAGCCTATTAAAATTTTGTCTGAAGCTCCCGCCATTGGACTTCCAGACTATACTAAGACTTTCTCTTTGTTCTGTCATGAAGTCAATGGATTTGCTGCAGGTTTACTCACCCAGCTACATGGGGACAAACAGAGGCCTGTGATGTATGTATCAGCCTCATTAGACCCTGTCATCAAAGGCTCCCCCAGTTGTATGCGAACCATAGCAGCCTGCATTTTGCTGCTAGACAAAGTAACTGAGCTTGTACTAGATTCTGCTCTGATCCTGTATGTGCCACATGCAGTACAGGAAATCATGAACCAAGTAAATGTGTCTGCCAGTAGATTTGACAAGTACCAATCTGCTCTTTATGCTCTATCGAATTTAACAAACAAACGTTGTCTTACTTTAAATCCGACTACTCTTCTTCCTATAATTGATGAGGAAGATGCAACAAATGGTACTGATGTAGAACCTGAGAGTTTTTCTCATGATCGGAAAATTTTATAGCAAGCTCTCAAACTTTGTGTGTCGGAAATTCCTATGGAAAATGTGTGATGGAGCCTACACATGGTCAGAATTTCTGACAACAAGGTCCTATGACACATTTTCCATCGGAAAATCCTATCGTGTGTACAGGGCAATAGAGTGGCTATTTGAGGCCTTTCAGAAACCAGCAGAAGTTGCCATCTTGAAGGTAAAAGGACATGCAAGAAGAAATGACATGACAGCCAGAGGAAATGCTTTAGCGGTCCAAGCCGCAAAGGATCCTGCCCTTATGGTATTTGGAGTCACACCCACTGTAGGGGTCACCCAGGTAGCAGGGACAGATTCCCCTCATCAAGAGCAGTGGGATGTAGAAACTTTAATGCAGTTGCAGAGCCGGGCCCCTGATGAAAAGAAGGATACGTGGATCAAATGTAATGTTACCTAAAATCAGCAGGGCCTGTGGAACGCTGACAATAGGTGGTGTCTACCCAGGAGTTTGTACCCAGTTTTAGCACAACTGGAACATGGCATCAGTTATCTTGCTAAGGGGGCGATGGTGGCACTTGCTGACTATTGGATAGCACCTGGATTTAGTGCATTTGCAGCCAGGTTTTGTGCTTCATGTCTCACTTGTACTCTGTACAATGCAGGGTGGCCTGTCCATGTTCCCCATTCTCCTAAGCCACATTTCTCTTTCCAAAGAATTCAAAAAGACTACATTCAGATGCCCAGAATAGACACCTATGAGTACGCTCTAGTGTGTGTTGACATGTTTTCAGGTTGGCCTGAGTGCTGGCTGGTAGCTAAAGCAAATGCAAAAACAACAGCAAAGAAAATTTTGAATGAAATAGTTTGTAGATATGGAGTTCCTGAAACTATTGAGAGTGACAGAGGAACCCAATTTACTGGGGAAGTAATGAAAGAGATAATGGAAGCCCTTCACATACAGCAAGCTTTCCATACACCTTATCATCCACAAAGTAGTGGTAAAGTTGAGAGACTTAATGGCATTTTAAAAAACAGATGTGCAAAAATTAAAGCATATAAAGGAAAAGGATGGGTGGAAGCTTTGCCATTAGCCCTATATTTTGTACGAACTACCCCTAAACAACCACATGGGCTGAACCCCTATGAGATTTTATTTGGAGGGCCACCCGAAAACAGGGCTATATTTTCCCCAACAGTTACAGGCTTCTCACTCTAGTCTGTTAGAATATGTTCAGATTTTGCAAAGAACATTGAATAAAATACATGAAGGTGTTTATAAATATATCCCCTGCCCAGATTCTGTTTCGGGTATTCACAAAATCCAACCAGGTGACTGGGTGGTGGTCAGAAAGCCGCTAGAACCAAAATTTGATGTATCACATTTGGTGTTTTTGACAACTGGTTCTGCTGTCAAGTTGGAAGGCAAGCCCACCTGGATTCACGCCAGCCACTGCAAGAAAATCCTGAAGTGATGATATCCTTTAAAAAAATTATGATGATGTTTCTTTTCTTTTTGTTGTTTGTGAGAACTGAGACATGGAAAAATAACCCTTTCATCCAAATGTTAAAATTGTATGCAACACAAAACAACGCTAGTAACTGCTAGGTGTGTTCTCACTTACATCCCCAAACAGGAACAATACCCATGATAGCAATTCCTCTCAACTTCACTGATCTAAACAGGACCAGAATAAATGGCTCATACATAGTCTCCACAAATAATGAGCACAGATGAGTAACTTTGATGGTTTCAAAACAGATAGACACTCCACAGATTTGTTTAAACATTACATGCCCGTTTAACACTAAATGCACACGGTTGGGCAATTCAGATTGCACCGGAGGAAAGATTACAGTTTATGGAGGAAACTATGGTCAATATTATTATATCCCAGATCCAGAACTAAATAGAACCCTTTATAGTACAAATTGTTCACAGTTCCCAGTATGTGAAAATACTGGTTACCTTAGATTCCATGTTATTGCTTCCAGTTTTTTAGGAGCAGGTATACCATCCATACGTAGGGGGTTATATTATATATGGGGAAATAAAGCTTACGCCTGGCTTCCTATTAATGTTACAGGTACATGTTATATTGGGAAGTTAGCACCTGTTTTGGCTTTTCGCAAAGATACAGTGCAACCAGATCAAAATCCAGAATACCCTTTATGCCGCGTACACACGGTCGGACTTTTCGTCTACAAAAGTCCGACAGCCTGTCCGACAGACTTCCGGCGGACTTTCGGCGGACTTGCAGCAGACTTTCTAATGAACGGACTTGCCTACACATGACCACACAAAAGTCCGACGGATTCGTACGTGATGACGTACACCGGACTAAAATAAGGAAGTTCATAGCCTGTAGCCAATAGCTGCCCTAGCGTGGGTTTTTGTCCGTCGGACTAGCACACAGGCGAGCGGATTTCGGGGTCCGTCGTAGTTACGACGTAAAGATTTGAAGCATGTTTCAAATCTAAAGTCCGTCGGATTTGAGGCTGAAAAAGTCTGCTGAAAGTCCGGAGAAGCCCACACACGATCGGATTACCAGCCAGCTTTAGTCCGTCGGCGTCCGTTGGACTTTTGTAGACGAAAAGTCCGACCGTGTGTACGCCCCATTAGTGTTCAAAAGAGAGCTGTTCACTGAAGGTGACATGGCATGGTCATGGTTCCCTTCCTGGACAGGATGGGGAATTGAAGCAATGAAAATAAATAATTACACTAGAATTGTAGATGAGATTATTAACCTTATTTCCACTGATATAGGTTTATTAAGTGAAGAAAAGGCTCAGTTTAAAAAAGTAGTGTTAGAGCACAGATTAATGCTAAATTTTCTCACTGCAGCTCAAGGTGGGATGTGTAAGGTATTTCACACTGTTGTATATAGATTTCTGATAATGAGGACATTATTAAAGGGCATCCTGCTAAGATAAGAGAACTACAGAATAAGGCCAGAGATATTGCTAAAGATGGATGGAACCCCTTTAAATGTTTAGGAGGTTTTGGTGACTTTTTATATGGCATAGCAACATGGTTACAGAAACTAGACGCTTACATTGTGATGTTCCTATTTCTCATATTTGTTATTTACTTCCTCATCAGGCTATGCCTCTGTGTGACTACCTGCTGTACCAACAAATGGTCCACCAGCCCTGATGAACCCATTATTGTGAGAAAACTAGGAGAGAGCTGAACAGGACATCGTCTCTCTGCGCCAATGTAACAGGAATTACCAGCAATCGGCTGAATGTAACAAGGAGAAGAATGGTGTCAAATAAACAAAAGGAGGGAAATGCACAAGCGACTCCATTTTGTTCGTACTGTTGAAATGTGTTCTGTAACCTTCACCTAACACACAGACACATCTTCTGCTAGAAGCTCTCTCTCTATCTCTACTGACACCCCCTGCAAGGTTTTACTCTTGCAATTGTTCTATTCACTAGTTTTTAATAACATATTTCTATTTGTTAGTTTTTAATAACATCTCACACCACCCCTTTCTTATCTATGTATAAAATAACATGTAATAATATATTTTGGCACTGAACGGACATTTTAAACACAGTGATTGCATCCTGCAGTTGCAGTATTAACTTTTGTTTTAGAGTCCCAATCAGAAATAATTCCATAACATATATATATCTATATATATAGATATCTATATATCTATAGATAGATATCTATAGATATATAGATATCTATCTATAGATAGATATCTATATATATCTTCCAAAGAGTGCAACTAACAAAAGCATATACCTTCCAGAATATCAGCAATAATCCACATATGGGATTTTTTGAGGAACAATGAACGGGGACACAACATAATTCAAAAATTAGTGAGGAAACAGTTGAGATCAATGGGGTTCTTTAAAAAAGGTAATAATTGCTTTGTTTGCTGCTGTACTTTCTGCATGCCATGTGCTCCAGTGCCTAATGAACTAATGTTCATGTCCAGCTTATTTTTTGCTATTTCTGTCCTGTTCTTGGTGCAAAATGCATTGAGTTTTAATTACCGTATTTATCGGCGTATAACACGCACTTTTTTCCCCTTAAAACCAGGGGAAAATCGCAGGTGCGTGTTATACGCCGATCCCCTGCGATCCCGACCTGTCACATTTTCAAAATCGCCGACCGCGATTTGAAAATGGCGCCGCCAGCGCCGAAATACACAGAGCCGGTCCTCGGCTCTTTCCGGCGGCTGTCGTTCATTTTCGGCTCCACTCGTAGTCCCGAGCGGAGCTATCCGAACCTACTCGGCTAGGTTCGGATAGCTCCGCTCGGGACTACGAGTGGAGCCGAAAGTGAACGACAGCCGCCGGAAAGAGCCGAGGACCGGCTCTGTGTATTTCGGCGCCGGTGGCGCCATTTTCAAATCGCGATCGGCGATTTTGAAGCCCAGAATGGCTGGGATCACTGGGGAAGGCTGCACTGGGGAAGGCTGCACTGGGGAAAGCTGCACTGGGGAAAGCTGCACTGGGGAAGTCTGCACTGGGGAAGTCTGCACTGACAAGGCTGCACTGGGGAAGTCTGCACTGGGGAAGTCTGCACTGGGGAAGTCTGCACTGACAAGGCTGCACTGGGGAAGTCTGCACTGACAAGGCTGCACTGGGGAAGTCTGCACTGACAAGGCTGCACTGGGGAAGTCTGCACTGACAAGGCTGCACTGGGGAAGTCTGCACTGACAAGGCTGCACTGGGGAAGGCTGCACTGGGGAAGGCTGCACTGACATGGCTGCACTGACAAGGCTGCACTGACAAGGCTGCACTGGGGAAGTCTGCACTGACAAGGCTGCACTGGGGAAGGCTGCACTGGGGAAGGCTGCACTGACATGGCTGCACTGACAAGGCTGCACTGACATGGCTGCACTGAGAAGGCTGCAATGATGGGCGTTTAAATGTAAGTTTTTTTTCCCTTCAACTTCCCTCCTAAAAGTTTTTTTTTCCTTAAAATTTTCTCCTAAATTGGGGTGCGTGTTATACGCCGGTGCGTGTTATACGCCGATAAATACGGTACTTTTTGCTTCCTAAGGGCCCATTCACAGCAAAAAACCCCCAAAAAACAAGCATTTTTAATGATGTTCCACATGCGCATTCTATTCATTTAGGGTATTTTTTTTTATAATTGATAACACTGAATTTGAATTCATACATTTTTACATACATGTACATGTAGGTTTATACACATGTGCATTGTCCAGGATATATCACTGCTGTACTTTTTGTCACTTCATTACAACGTATGCTCAATGCTTAATATCTGTAATTTTCTCATATTGTACATATACTCTCAGAATGCATTATTCCATGCATTCCACTACATTCAATTTGAATAGGCCCCTACTGACAAGAAATGGTTACTAACCCTAAGTATGTGTCTGCATAGCTTTCTGTACCCTTATGTAGCCTTTCTGTTGCTGGGCATTTGATTATCAAAAGTATATTTTACTTTTTGTATATATTTTTTTTATAGAAGAAAAATTAAAAAGGGCACAAGGATGCCCAGCATGTACAGGAACCTAAAGAAAAGTAACAAAGGCATGAGGAGGCCAAGCATTTAGAGGAATCTGCAAAAAAAGGAAAAAGTCACAGTGGGGCCCAGCATGTAGAGCAGGGGTGTCAAACTCAATTTCATCATGGGCATTATGATTGTCCTCAAAAGGGCCGGTTGTATCTGTAAGATTTTTTTTTTTTTTTTCTTTTTCTTTCCACTTCAGCAACCAATAAATAGAGGGCTAAATCAGCTCGATGTTCATTAACTGTCGCCTTCTCAGGTTCACATCATAGTGGATTATGCATTTCCACATTTCCTTTTATGCCAACACAATAAAAACTTTATTACATAACTTTACCAGCAAATCCCTTATCTCTCCAATTTCCTAAGCCCAGCTGTAGCTATGCTAAGGCCCGATATCAAGTGAAGCTTATCTTTTTCTGAGCCAGTTTGGAGAAAAAAGGAACGAGTAAAAGGAAAAAGAGAAACAAGAAGGAGCAAACTTATGGGCTCCCCATGCCCGTCGTCTACTGACTTAACTGGTGTTATACAAGAAAATTACCTGTTCCCAAGTCCACCCCCCCACCCTCCCCCAATGTTTAACATGTGCCCATCTAGATTATTTGTTTGGCTAAAAATATACATATCAAAACCACTTCACTGTAGCACTCATTGCCATCAAGGGTTCCAATTACCCATATATCTATGTTAAGCCCATCTCTTGGTCTACTCCGTGCCTTGCCCACTATTAGGGGCACCCCGCTTTCTCTATCCATGGCTTCCACATACTTTCAAATTCCTGAAGGTTGCCCCTCTTTATGTACTCCAATCTTTCCCTGCCCAGGGTTTCGTTAATTGTAGAGATCCAATCTTTCACAGTGGGGGGGTCCTTTGATTGCCATCTTAGTGTTATCATCTTCCTGGCCTGAAACAAAGCCCACGTAATGGCAAGCGTGATGCTCAGTCTCTCTCCCATCACTCTTCTATGCCCCAGAATACAGACTATGGCCTCCTTTACCACTGTAGTGCCAAAAATATTTCCCAAATTCCCGGTCACCTCCTCCCAGTATCTAAACAACTTGGGACACCTCCACAACATATGGATGAGATCTCCCGTCCCCGGACATCTGGGACAATTGTCATTAGGCCTTCTCCCAAACTTAAAAAGTCTTTTAGGTGTATAATAGTCTCTATTTAACAACAACAGATGTGAGAGCCGCTGTGAAGGGGACACAGAGACCTGAACTCCCAACTCCAAGGTTCTCACCCATTGTTCCTGGGTCATTCCTCCTATATCCTCTTCCCATTTAGCCTTTAGCCCGTGGAGTATCCCCCCGCTGTTGTCTGATTTACTTAATTGATCATAAATTCTTGATATTATCCCTCTAGTAGGGGTTACCTGCATTATGCTCTGAAATAGAGGCATCTCTTCCCATCTCAGAGTCTGGGCTTTAAATTGAGCTTTAAGGGCATGTTCTAGCTGGAAGTACAGAAAGAGAGAACTCCTTGGTAACTTAAATTCCCTGGCTAGTTCAGGAAATTTCTTTAACTTGGTGCCGTTATAAAGTTGACTTAGCCTTCTGATGCCAAGATTCTCCCACTCTCTGAATATACCTATTTTAAGGACTTCCTGTCAATTGCGATTGTTCCAAATAGGAGAGTAGACTGTTGGATCTTCATACCTCATCATTTTCTTGACTGTTTTCCAGAGTTTAGTTAACAGTTTAATAGTTGGAAATTCGTCATGGAACATGTCCGCCTCTAGAGCTTCAATTATTGTGTTATGTGGGGCACTTAGCAATAGCAACTTGCCATTGGGGGTGCCTCCTTTCGGTATCCCACATCCCAATAACTGCTGCAACTGAGTTGAAAAAAAATAGCGCTCAGGATGTGGGAGGGCAAAGCCCCCCTCCCGAGTGGGAAGCTGGAGCACTCGAAGACGAATCCTGGCTTGCTTCCCCTTCCATATCAATTCCCTAAAGAGGCTATCAATTCTTTTAAACCACCTCTTGCCAATCCAGACTGGAGAGTTGTGCAGAACATATAGCAATTGTGGCATCCATACCATTTTTATTAAACTACATCTTCCTGCGGCTGACAGAGGCAGACGTCTCCAAATTCCTATTTTTTGTTTAAATTTTGTTAATAGAGGAGCAAGGTTTTTGCTGATATATAAGGTGGGGTCCTTCGTCAGAACAATTCCGAGGTATTTCAGGGCATCCACCATTACCATCTGGGGCATATCACATGCTATTAACTCATTAATGGGGTCTATTGGCAAAAACTCGGATTTCTCCCAGTTTATCTCTAGGCCAGAGAAACTACCGAAGTCCTCCACTATCCTGATCGCACCCAGTAGTGAATTTCTCAAATCCCCCCAGGAATAACAAAATGTCATCCGCATACAGCACGATTTTTTCCTCGCCCGATTTTCTCTGGAAGCCAGTTATCGCACGGCTTTCCCTTATGGAGATGGCCAGGGGTTCCATCGCCAACGCAAACAGCAGAGGGGAGAGTGGACACCCCTGCCTCATCCCCCTTTCCAACTCAAACCAGTCCGAAAATTCGTTATTAATTTTTAATCTTGCCTTAGAGCAGGTAGCATTCTGATCCACCCTATAAAGGACGGGCCAAATCCAAATTTCTCCAGCACACGCCATATATAGCCCCACTCCACGCTATCAAATGCCTTGGATACATCGAGGGTCATTATGGAGCTGCATTTGATTTTACTAGCATAGCCACTGTCCTTCCCATTCTCTCACCCTCCACCATAGATTCCTGTCTCTGAAGTAGGCGCCTAGTCTCGGCTTTCTGCATGACCACTAATTTATACTTTTGTTGTTTCTCTTGCCAAGTGCTTTCCGACTCCGGGGTTGGATTTCTAATAAAATTATTTTCGGCCTCAAGAGCGTCCCTCAGAGAGCTCTCTTCCTCACTCCCAGCCTCTTTATTGAATTTAGCCATCTGCTGTATTAGGGCCCCTCTAAGAAACGCCTTGAGGGCGTCCCGTAGCACAGGGGGGGACACCGTTCCCTGATTGAGCTCAACAAACTCCCTTAGGATGGGGAGAATCCCATCCGATTTTTTAATTACTTCGAACCAGTACGGGCTTATACTCCAACTCTTCCGGGGTCTAGGCTCTCCTAGATTTAGTGTAGCCACCATGGGGGAATGATCTGAAATGCCTCTTGGCCAATACGTTATTTTTTCTAGCATCTGGAGTGCCTTGTCATTTCCCAGGACTAGATCTATCCTTGAGAGCATGCAGTATGACGCAGAGCAGCAGGTGTATTGCAGCACGCCTTTGTTCCGCACCCTCCATAAATCTACTAGCCCCACTTTCCTCCAAAAATAGACTTAACCGGCTCTTCCCTGAATCCTCTGAGGATTTTCGTAGCGGGAATCTATCCAGCCTTTTGTCTAGGACCTCATTAAAGTCCCCTACGACTACAATCGGGCTCTCTTTTTTATCTAGCAGAAATTCGTACAATTTAAGCAGTACATCCAGATTAAATGGCGGAGGGATGTATATATTTGCCGCCACATACATGACACACAACAGAGGGGGGAATGTATATCTCCATATACTGGGACTTTAAATGAAGCGCACAAGGAAAGGGGGGTAGTGCGCCTCCATCCCTAATTATAAATTCAAAAAATAATAAAAGAGTATGGGACTTTAAATGAGGCAGGTTCAAACACAAATTTGAGAGTAAAAATAAATACTTTTAATGTACATGAGTATCAAGTTGCGTAATGTTATATATAACAAAAAATTGCTCAGTGCATATGCAGACATCTTGGGAAGTAAATTGCATACATATAAACAGAGTGTAAAACATAATTGCCATAACAAGGGGACAATAATACATATTTCATGAGTATAACTTGTAATATACAGTAAAATTCATAAAAATCTTGGTGGAAATGTGAGGGGTTACATCCTCAACAGCTCGACGCGTTTCGTCGGTTAGCCGACTCATCAGGAGCGGATATTGAATATCTGTAAATAATGAAGATGTTCTAAATCAAAAAATGGGGCCCATGATATGGAAAGTATTATATGTAAAAAGATATATATAGAGCATAGAGATGGTCAAATCCACAAACTTACATCCCATTGGAACACTGAACTCCGAATAATCCCGGTGTGCAGGGGTCACCATATCAAGCCTCCCCGGGAGCTGAGGTATAGAAGTCCGCCCATAAGTAACAGGCCCACACTGAAAACGTCCCCAACCAGGAAACAAATGTAGTATATTGGGTATTGTGCCAATAGTGGCCAGTAAATCTGTAAGATAATTAAAAATATTGTATATGATACACCCGGCAGCACTGTCAAGCATAGAGAAAATAGGGATACATGGAGGAAAAAAGGTAAAAATAGGGTGACAAAAGTGCAGGATGGGGTGTAGGTAGTGATATACCTGCTGGATAGTGTGCAAAGCAGAGATAAAGGTGGGATGTAAAAGGGACCAGTGAGAATTCTGAAAGAATAAGTAAGCAAACACTGGGAGCGTGCTTACAGAGAAGAAACCTATTAGGTGATGTTCATGAGACAACGATACAAGTGTAGAGTGAAAAAAAGGTGAAAAAGTAGAATATAAACAAGCCGTGACATATAGAATTACCCTGTAGTACCAGGTATAGGTTGTACGTGTGCAGTAAATCAAGCAGTGCAAGCCGGTCATCTGGTCAGTTGTAAATGGGGACTCCCAGGTGAGCCGGTCAAATAGGGCAGACAATACCAACGTCACGCAAGCGTGATGACGGGCGGGAAGCGTCTGCCCGCCAATGGCGCCAGACCTAATCCCGCCAATGTATCAGCCAGATGGAGAAACCGCAAAACCAGACGGCGCCAACTAAGGACGTCACTGGTGCGGAATGCGTGGCGTCGATACGCACGAGGCTAGCCGTCCCCATGACACCCGTGAATAGCAAGGGCGGCAAGGGGCGGCGCCTGATGCGAATCGCAGCTCCCGGGAAATGGAAGACAAAGGCAACCAAAGCAAAGCAGGCACGATGAACAATATCCACTAGGGATGAAAAAACTGTGGAGCATAAGTCGGTACAAAAAAGGGGGGGAAATATCTAAAACCCCACGTATCGCAAGTGCATAAAAAATAGTACATAACATCCAGAGGTTGGGGATTATAAGGTCCCATCAAACCTTCGGGTAGATATATGAGTATAAAAGGGGTAGCTACATGCTACCCATTGTGTAGGAACTCTGCCTCCATCCCGGTTTCAACATACAACAGAGGGGGGAATGTATATCTCCATATACTGGGACTTTAAATGAAGCGCACAAGGAAAGGGGGGTAGTGCGCCTCCATCCCTAATTATAAATTCAAAAAATAATAAAAGAGTATGGGACTTTAAATGAGGCAGGTTCAAACACAAATTTGAGAGTAAAAATAAATACTTTTAATGTACATGAGTATCAAGTTGCGTAATGTTATATATAACAAAAAATTGCTCAGTGCATATGCAGACATCTTGGGAAGTAAATTGCATACATATAAACAGAGTGTAAAACATAATTGCCATAACAAGGGGACAATAATACATATTTCATGAGTATAACTTGTAATATACAGTAAAATTCATAAAAATCTTGGTGGAAATGTGAGGGGTTACATCCTCAACAGCTCGACGCGTTTCGTCGGTTAGCCGACTCATCAGGAGCGGATATTGAATATCTGTAAATAATGAAGATGTTCTAAATCAAAAAATGGGGCCCATGATATGGAAAGTATTATATGTAAAAAGATATATATAGAGCATAGAGATGGTCAAATCCACAAACTTACATCCCATTGGAACACTGAACTCCGAATAATCCCGGTGTGCAGGGGTCACCATATCAAGCCTCCCCGGGAGCTGAGGTATAGAAGTCCGCCCATAAGTAACAGGCCCACACTGAAAACGTCCCCAACCAGGAAACAAATGTAGTATATTGGGTATTGTGCCAATAGTGGCCAGTAAATCTGTAAGATAATTAAAAATATTGTATATGATACACCCGGCAGCACTGTCAAGCATAGAGAAAATAGGGATACATGGAGGAAAAAAGGTAAAAATAGGGTGACAAAAGTGCAGGATGGGGTGTAGGTAGTGATATACCTGCTGGATAGTGTGCAAAGCAGAGATAAAGGTGGGATGTAAAAGGGACCAGTGAGAATTCTGAAAGAATAAGTAAGCAAACACTGGGAGCGTGCTTACAGAGAAGAAACCTATTAGGTGATGTTCATGAGACAACGATACAAGTGTAGAGTGAAAAAAAGGTGAAAAAGTAGAATATAAACAAGCCGTGACATATAGAATTACCCTGTAGTACCAGGTATAGGTTGTACGTGAGCCGAAACAAGCCTTCAATGATGTATGTAACATGCATACTGTTGCAGGTAATCAATTCTTTTATCGTGTATTCTTTATTTGTATAAAAATTATTTGTGACTTTTGATTGAAAGGCCTCCCTCCTCATAGGTTGTTTCTTACTTACCCTGCACGGTAAGCATTTTTGACATCTGTAAAAACTTTCAAGTTCTGAAAAAAGGCTAAAAATTTTAGGTGGATCTATGTCATTGTGGACTAAACAGTTCCTGAAGGTAGGGGCCTTCTTGTATATGAACCTAGGCTTCTTTGGAAGTATTTTAGATAAAGTCCTGTTTGATTTTAGGATGGGACAATATTTCCTCACAACATGCTCCAATGACTTGCATTGCCTATTAAAAGCAATGATAAAGGACACATCCAAGTCGAGATCTTCATTCTTCTCTTTCTTCACCAGTAATGTATCCCTGTTCATATTCCTTACCTCATTCTTCAGTTTTTACAAATGCTTCCTGTGGTAACTCTTTTTTCAAACCTTTTACTCATAGTTTCAGGCTGTTCTTCATAATCTTCCAAAGTGTGGCAGTTTCTCCACAATCTTAATAATTGTCATTTTGGTGCATTTCCCTTCCATTTCGGATGATGGCTACTGGAAGTGGGTATATACCCATTCCTGTCCGTTTGTTTGAAAAAGGTTTTGGTATATATCTGGAGGTCTAAATATTCAATCTGTTGGTAACCCCAAAGGGATGCCATATTTGTGGTGGTTAATCTCCTCAAATACATTTTCTAGGGATTCTTCTGATCCCTCCCACAGAGGGATTGACAAAGGGCATAGGGCTGGTCTTTGAGTGTCATCTTGTCACTACCGATTTTTGGTTCAAGAGGCGCCCCGGACACATTGTTTACTACATGCTTTTATTCATCTATATGTTTGTAAGTGAGTTTTTGTTTTTTGTTATAATAAATTTTATCAATCACATTATGAGATGTTTTCTTGTCCACCCATCCCCATATGAGTTTATCCATTGACCATATACAGTAAGGAGGAGGAGGAGATACTGGACATCAACTAAAAGGATTGGAAGCATTTTATGTGTGATGCCTTTGACCCCTGCAGGAGTTCAGCCATTTGTTGAGTGCAGGTCTGAGGTGGGAGCACGAGTGATTTCCACCCATTCCCCGACTGGCTATATCTGCATGAATAGTTAAGCACAAGTCACTTTTGAATTGGGACTACTTATATTTACTTATGACATTTTTTATACATATTTATTGTTTGTTTTGTTGCATATGAAATCCTGTTTGCACATATGAATTTTGTACACTGAGCACGTTAGCACTTTATGGTAAAATAAACGGATGAATTCAAGATATATGTATATGTAATAGTGTAAAATGTAAAACAATGTAATGTAAAACAATTAACTTTTATATCTTGCACGGAGCACTTTTTAAAAAGACAGTGTGTATTCTTCCTATTGACACCACAGTGACCCCCCCCCCCCAGTTTAAGGTTAAATTGCTTCTCTTCCAAGCTCATTGTGTGGTCCTGTGTCCTCTTACACTCCCTGACACAAATAGTTTTCTACCTACACTGGGATTACCATTGAGATATTTGTATATCGCTATCATATCTCCTCTCAAGTGTCTCTTCTCCAGGGAGAATAAATTTAGCACTTTTAGTTGTTTCTCGTATTTGAGGTCCTCCACCCCCTTATTAATTTTGTTGCCCTTCTCTGAACTCTCTCTAGTTCCAGCACATCCTTTCTGGTAACCAGAACTGTACGGAATACTGCAGATGTGGCTGAACCAGACTTTTATAAAATGGTAGAATTATTGTTTTATCTCTGGAGTAAATCCCTTTTTTAATGCATGCTAATATTCTGCTGGCTTTGCTTGCCTCAGCTTGACAATGCATGCTATTGCTAAGTCTGTCATCTACTATGACCCCTAGATCCTTTTCCATCCTGGAATCCCCCAGAGCTTCTCCCCCTAGTATGTAACCTGCATTTATATTTTTAACCCCCAAGTGCATTACTTTACATTTTTAAACCTCATTTGCCATCTAGTTGCCCATTCCATTAATTTATTGAGGTTCTCTTGTAAGGTTTCTACATCCTGCTATGTTATTGCCCTACTCATTTTTGTGTTGTCTGCAAACACTGAGATTGAGCTACGTATCCCATCCTCTATAATAGTTATAAATAAATTAAACAGAATTGGTCCCGGGACAGAGCTTTGGGGTACCCCACTTACCACTTAAATTTTTTTTTTTTTTTTTATATTTTTATTTTCATGGATATTGTATAGTAACACTAGGCAGAACCGCTCATACCTCTTTCTATTCACTTTTGTCAACTCCACTTCGTGGGACATTTGGGGTAAGGTAGCAGCCATTTCATAGGGCTAATACCTAATCTTGATAAGCAAGTTTCAGCTGAAATCATTGGCTGAAATATTCTGCCAAACCTTTGCTGTGTCCAATCATGGGTCCACAAACACAAAAGAAGGCTGACAATTTACATGTACATAACCCTGCCAGTACCTGCTGCCTGCTCGCAGTATATTTATTGTGAGCGGTCAACATGTGGTTAAAGCCAGCCAACACAATGCACATTTCAACCAATGTATACTGTGCCTTTTGTATTTTTTTCCTTTTTACAAACTTAATTTGTCTAGTCAGCTTTTAAATTTATTTCAACAATTCACACTGTACTAGCATCCAGACGGTCAAGTCACAGGTGCTAATTAGTATAATGTGTATTGCACGCCAACGATCACATTGATACCTGTCATTGGTGTACAATGACAATAACAATACAATACATTCATAGGCGTGCACAGCCTATTACATTAGGGTGTGCACCCCAAAGCTCAAACATGCATGTGGGTGTGAGTATATAATATATCTCTATCTCATCTCCCCACCCGCATAGTGAAAGAGAAGAGAGGGAGAGCTTTCCTATCACCCCGCCAACACACAGAGCAACAGGGCCACTGTCAGAAATCATGGACCTGATACAGTCTACCTGACAAAGCTCCCTCCACCTGACAGGGCTAGGGCCAAAGCCTGACAGGGGCGTAGTGTTCTATGAGGTGGGTGCAGGGTGTATTGTGAGGGGTGCAGGGTTCTGTGGGGTGGGTGCAGGGTGCCTAGTGAGGGGTGCAGGGTTCTGTGGGGTGGGGGCAGGGTGTACAGTGAGGAGTGCAGGGTTCTGTGGGGTGGGAGCAGGGTGCACAGTGAGAGGTGCAGGGTTCTGTGGCATGGGGGCAGGGTGCACAGTGAGGGGTGCAGGGTTCTGTGGGGTGGGGGCAAGGTGGGTGCAGGGTTCTGTGGGGTGGGTGCAGGGTGCATAGTGAGGGGTGCAGGGTTCTGTGGGTGGGGGCAGGGTGCAAAATGATAGGTGCAGGGTTATGTGGGGTGGGGGCAAGGTGCACAGTGAGGGGTGCAGGGTTCTGTGGGGTAGGGGCAGGGTGGGTGCAGGGTGCCTAGTGAGGGGGTGCAGGGTTCTGTGGGGTGGGGGCAGGGTGCACAGTGAGGGGTGCAGGGTTCTGTGGGGTGGGGGCAGGGTGCAAAGTGAGGGGTACAGGGTTCTGTGGGGTGGGGGCTGGGTGGGTGCAGGTTTGTGTGGGGTGGGTGCAGGGTGCATAGTGAGGGGTGCAGGGTTCTGTGGGGTGGGGGCAGGGTGCAAAATGATAGGTGCAGGGTTCAGTGTGGTGGGGGCAGGGTGCACAGTGAGGGGTGTAGGGTTCTGTGGGGTAGGGGCAGGGTGGGTGCAGGGTGTACAGTAAGGGGTGCAGGGTTCTGTGGGGTGGGGGCAGGGTTCACAGTGAGGGATGCAGGGTTTTGAGGGGTGGGGGCAGGGTGCATCGTTAGGGGTGCAGGGTTGTGTGGGGTGGGTGCAGGGTGCCTAGTGAGGGGTACAGGGTTCTGTGGGGTGGGGGCAGGGTGCACAGTGAGGGGTGCAGGGTTCTGTGGGGTGGGGGCAGGGTGCATAGTGAGGGGTGCAGGGTTCTGTGGGGTGGGGGCAGGGTGCAAAGTGATAGGTGCAGGGTTGAGTGGGGTGGGTGCAAGGTGCACATTGAGGGGTGCAGGGTTCTCTGGGGTGGGGGCAGGGTGCACAGTGAGGGGTGCAGGGTTCTGTGGGGTGGGGGCAGGGTGCACAGTGAGGTGTGCAGGGTTCTGTGGGGTGGGGGCAGGGTGCATAGTGAGGAGTGCATGGTTCTGTAGGGTGGGGGCAGGGTGCATAGTGTGGGGTACAGGGTTCTGTGGGGTGGGGGCAGGGTGCATGGTTCTGTGGGGTGGGGGCAGGGTGCATAGTGAGGGGTGCAGGATTCTGTGGGGTGAGGGCAGGGTGCACAGTGAGGGGTGCAGGGTTCTGTGGGGTGGGGGCAGGGTGCACAGTGAGGGGTGCAGGGTTCTGTGGGGTGGGGGCAGGGTGCACAGTGAGGGGTGCATGGTTCTGTGGAGTGGGGGCTGGGTGCATAGTGAGGAGTGCATGGTTCTGTGGGGCGGGGGCAGGGTGCATAGTGAAGGGTGCAGGGTGCTGTAGAGTAGGTCAGTATAGGGTGAGGGGTGTGTATTAAATATAAGTGATCCCGATAGTTATGACTACTATTGGTATACCACACTTAAAGCCATTTCAATCCGGCCAAAAACTCATAAAAAACGTTATTACTATAGACATGTATTTAAAAAATCGTGAAATTGACTTATTTTTTCTATATTAGGAGCATTTAAATCCTATACTCACACCAGGTGTTCAACAGTGAAACAAAACATGTGTTATTAATTACAATGTTACTTATGAAAATCAATCCGCAACAATGTAGTGAGCACCCTGAAACATATGTTGCTAGTAACAATGTTACTTGTGACTATCAATTCGCAACATGTGGTGAACACCATACATATCCAAATTAGTGCTAAAAATGTTTATCAGTGGGACACTTATTCCCCTTGAACATCTTAGATGTAGAAACAATGATCAGTCCTTGATGGAAATATGCTAGGTTGATATTAGCACCAATCTTCTTTATAGAAAGAGACACACCGATATTCCTCCTTTTCACAAATATGGTAAAAAAGGCCGCTTACCGGATCAGATGGATCTCAGGTTAGTGAGATCAGATGAGCATGTTGCATTAGCCTGCCGGCCTTAGATTATCACCTGGGCGTTTTCCTGAGAGATTTCCTCAGCCACTGTGCTCCAATTCACAGGCAGATCTGGGCGTTTTCCTGGGAGATTTCCACAGCCACTGCGCTCCAATACACAGGCAGATTTATCCTCACTGATACAATGTTTCCGGTTTCAAAATATTAGTTCATCCATACAGAAGATACACCTCAGTGGGAATAAAACGAAAAGGGCTCCATAGTGCAAATGTGTTTTATAGATTTATTCAAAATCTCTTTCACAGTCACTTTAAAACAATTCTTTCCACTGCAAATATTCACAGCAACACTCCACTGCACATCAGGAACTACAAATCAAAAAAACTCCCAAGTATACACCAAACGGAACTCAGATAAAAAATGGGAACCAGATAAAAATTAGCTAAAAATCAGCATACATGCAGAGCGGGAGCAAACCGGCTGACTGCATGGAGAAAGACCAGACAAACGTGATGGCGTCACAGCCTCTAGCTCCACCCGACGCGTTTCCCCTAAACAGGATGTCTCCGTTCCCAGTGGAAGCCTGTTTATATTTAATACACACTAAGATATGATGCGCGCTGGTTACACTATTTATTATTTATTTTTTGGGTCTTTTCTATGTTTGGACTAACACGAGCAGCAGCACAATTTTTTTATTTTTTGTATGGTTAGCGCAAAATTACGTTTCTTTATATATAGGGTGAGGGGTGCAGGGCAGATGGAAGGCACAGGGTCAGGAGAGGAGCAGAGAACAGTGTCAGAGGGGAGCCCAGATAACCTGGCAGGGTTAGAGGGTTAGCTGGTACTCACGATTTGGGCAGCCAGCAGTGTAGCCAATCTCTTCCTGCAGCACATCCACTTGAGGGTGGGGGGGATGAGTCGGCATCGTGAGGGAGGGAAGCGGGACACACTGGAGGGATCCATATAGCCAGCCATCCTTCCTCTGCACTTGCGCCCGCTGCTTCATGTCAGTCACCAAGAGCCAGGCACAGCATCGATCACTGGGATTCACCATCCCAGACCCACCACTCCATCCACTGCACTGCGCTGTGCTGGGCACCGGAGTCCGGGGCCAAAGGAGGACTGTTTATCCACGGTCAGGAGCAGGTGGAGTAATCTTCCACAGTCTTTGCTTGCAATTAGATTAAAGCCTCGGCAGATTGTTATAGAGGAAGGGGGAAGCTGGGAATTTAATTTAATTGTCGGGAACCACAGTGCAGTAGATCACTCAGCCTGCACCCGAAAGTGGTTAAATAGTCCCCTTTTGGCCCTGCCAGGCAGATTAACAATGGGGCTGTTTTTTCTTTTTAAATAGCTGCAGAGCAGAGGTGCCTAGAGTTTGTGAGTTTGGCTCCTCTCTCTGCTGCCGGGAACCCATACAGAATTACCAGGGCCAGGCAGAGCGATGGACATGGGGGTGATTAGGGTGTGCCCACACCCCGTGCCTACACCTATGAGTACATTAACAATACAAAAGCACTTGCAGTTAACAGAAGGATTTTTTATTGAAATATTCAATCAGTTACATGTTATGTATATCGAGTGTTACAGGTTACAATGATGAACAATAGACAGTATATCTTCCCAAAAGGGTCATGCGATAGGACTGCAGAGAGAGAGCAAGATGCGTCCATTAAGTATGTTACCTCAGGGTTATATCTCGGAGTGGTCTGAAATTATGTTAAACTCCAAAGTCAAGCCCGAGGAAACCTTATCCTGTTTGGTATGTTAGATATTAGGTATGATATACCTGTCAAGGCTAAATAACTCAGAATAGCGAGAACAGTTGATATAGTTGGTGGGGGAGAAAGGATAGGGAGGGGGGTATAGGAGAAGGAGGAGGGAGGGGAGGGAGGGGGGACGTTCGTGGTGCCCTCCAAGTTTACTGGGCAGGGGGAGCCAGGGGGGACCTCCCATAGGGGTAAGGATGGGAGTGGTGAGGAAGGATCTCCATCCATTCCTACACCGTGAGACGTCTGGCGTCTATCCATGCCGACCATATTTTATGAGATTTCTTGGGACAGTTACGGCCCATGTATGTCAGTTTATAAAGGGGAGGCAGCGTTCACCAAGTCTCCCCAGGTGGAGGCCCAAGGTGGTTCTGCTGCTTTCCATTGGAGCAAAATTGTTTTCCTGGCATAAAAAGCCATATAGAAGATAGACAATTTTTTATGGGTGTTTGTGGGCAGATTGTCTGTGATACCCAGCAGTAGGATCAAGGGATCGAGCCCGACAGATATTCCACTTATCGAAGTGATATCATCAGCCACATTTTGCCAGAACTCTTGTATTCGTGGGCAAAGCCACACCATGTATGTAGTTGCCAATATCTCCATTGCATTTGGGACACTTATCAGATGTATGATACATTAATGCCAGCTGTTGGGGAGTGTAATGCAAGTAAGTCTAAGATAGATAGAAGATAGTGTTCTGTCTATGACGCGCGATGTAATCAGAGAACGTCTGTGGTTCCTCTATATGCTTTGTGACTTGTTTCCACACCCTTTACCGTAGTCCTCATGGGGGTAGTGATTTGCGTGTTGTATCTAGGCCCTCTGTAGACTATGTTACTTAACTCAGAGTAGGAACCCAGTATAGCAGCCTCAAGGTTAACCGAAGGATTGGATTGGTTTTGTGTGAACCACCACCGCACACATATACAAGAACCGCAGCACAGCAGTATTTCTTAAAGTTGGGGAGGGCGAGGACACCTTCAGACAGTCCAAGCTGAAGCGTGGATCCTGCTACTCTCGGTACCAATCCCCGCCACATAAATGCGTGACCGTTTGCTCTAATTTTGTAAAGAAGGATTTGGGTATGGTAATGGGGGTATTTCTAAAGACGTAAAGAAATTTAAGGAGAAAGGACATTTTAAATAAATTAACTCAGCCTATAGGGGTGAGTGGTAAATTCTTCCAGACAGAGGTCCACTGTATGAGCTTCTGAAGGACCAGATATACATTGGATTCTAGGTACTTGGACAAGTTTCTATGAATAGATATTTGAAAGTATCTACCCACTGGAGAGGGGCGGGGAGCATCGGGAGGGGGGGGGGCACCTTGGTGCACGGAGAAGAGGACCGACTTATTCCAGTTGATTCTAATACCTGAATATTTGCCAAATAAATCAATTAATTTGAGGGGCCACCGACAGAGAGTGGTGGGGATCTTTAAGATAGAGGAGAGTATCGTCAGCATACATAGACACTTTCTCGACAATGGGGTGCACCGATATGCCAGCAATCTCCCTTGATGACCAGAGGAGGATGGCCAGGGGCTCAATGGCGAGTGTGAACAGGGCCGGGGAAAGGGGGCACCCTTGCCTAGTACCTCGGTGGAGCGGGAACGGAGCAGAAAGTAGGCCATTTCTCCGAACCCTAGCTGTCAGATCCGAGTATAGCATCCGAAGCCAGGATATAAGAGTTGGACCCAGGCCAAATCTCTGAAGTACATTACACAAGTAGTCCCACTCCACCGAGTCAAAGGCCTTTTCAGCATCTAATGATGCTATCACCTCCTCTGCCCCCCCAGCCCCCCCCCCCCCCGTCACCCAATCAATCATTGTAAATAGCCTCCTTAGATAATTATATCTTTGCCTTTTCCTGGCATGAAGCCAGTCTGGTCCCCATGTATCAAAGAAAGTATCACTGCATTAAGACAACTGGCAAGTACTTTAGTCAAAATTTTTGCATCAACATTTTGCGTCGACATTTAACAGTGAAATTGGTCTATAGAACGGGCAAAGCTCTGGGTCTTTCCCTGGTTTGGGAATGACCACAATCACGGCTCTCATCATAGAGGGTGGCAGGGCATTTGCTCTAAAGGACGCTAAGAGGACTCCCCTAAGTCTTGCAGCCAAAGAAACAGAGTGTGTCTTAAAGAACTCAGCCAGGAGGCCGTCGTCCCCCGAAGTCTTACCAGCCTGCCCCTAGAGGATATCGCTGTCTGAACCTCCTTTAGAGTAATTGGGGCCTCTAGTTGCGTACATGCATCCTCTGAAAGAGTGGGTAAATGTAGGTTACCTAGAAAGGATTGGAGTTCCGCTGATGTGTAGTCAGCTCTGGAGGAGTACAAATCCCTGTAGTAGTCCGCAAAGCATGCATTTATGTCACTCGGGTCTGATAGCAACCTCCCCGACCCATCCCTAATGTTAGTAATATGGGTGGTGTCTGTAGGCTCTCTAGAGAGCAAGGCCAGCATACGGCCCGATCTCTTACCCTGCTCAAATACCCTTTGCGATTGGTAAAGTAATTGCTTGTTTGCTGCAGAGAGTCTGAGGAGCTGCACCTCTCTCAGGGCCACAAGCAGGTCATTTCTCCGATTTTCCCCTCCACCTCCAATATATTCATGCTCCAGCCTCTGGGCAATGGCCTCAGCAAGGGCAAGCGAAGCCCGGGAGGATGAGCGTGCCGTCCCTACGGCCGATCTGTATTGCTGTCTGATATATAATTTAAATTCTTCCCATCTGGTCAGAGTCTCTCCGTACTCCGTAATGGCCGCTTCCACCACAGGCTCGACACGTTCATCCGAAATCCAATATCTGGGTAGGCACCACAGGTGGCTGCCCGGGGCTACTCTCATGTGTAACTTCAAGAGGATATGAGTGTGGTCAGAGATTCCTCTACGGAGAGCAGAGATTTCTTGTACCCTAGCCAGGACTGGGTTGCTGACGTAGCTGAGGTCGATACGTGACATAGCCATGTATGTGGCAGAGCTACAGGTGTAAC